>NC_134854.1:99375223-99975223 GCF_049852395.1 Peromyscus maniculatus bairdii
GATGAATGAGAGGAGAAGAAAGGTTAGAAAAACAGGGTGAGGGAATGGGGAAAGGAAGAAAGCAGTTATGTTACAAGAATAAAGTTGGTAATCAAATAATAAAGAGATGAGTTTGTGGATGTATCTCTCTGTTCACAACTCCCAAATTACAATACAGACACCTGCTTACCCGATAAGATATAAAATCAGCCTTTTCATAGAATCCAATCTAGTCTTCACTTTAATTTTCTTCAAAAATATTTCCTATCTTGGTTAAAAAGTCATGGAAAGTAACACTCCTGACTCACCCACATAAGCCCCACTGTGGCCAAGAATCATGTTTAAAGGTAGGGAGGTAAAGAGAGCACAGGGAAGCTTCTGTCTCTCTTCCGCCCCCTCCCTGTGGTATCATTGTTTTAAATTAATTATTATTTTATGTAAATATATGTGTGTGGAGATGTGTTGCGATAGCCTATATCTAGAGGCTGGAAGACAACTTGTAGGAGTTGGTTCTCCTTCCACCCCAATGTGGGTCACAGGAATCAAACTCACTCAGGTTTTCAGTCTTGGCAGCAAGTACCTTGACACACAGCCTTCCTCTCTTTCCCATGGCATTCTTAAATGTGCTTGGCTGCTTCATCCAGTCCATCCTCTATGTCTTTCTTCATGTTTCCATGTGAATGTTTGAATATAAGAGAAACAGCACACAAACTTGAGAATTTATAGTATGATCTAGTCAAGCACTGCTGGGAAATGGAGAAATAGATGGCACATGTCAGGGTGGTAGACAAGGACTTTGGCAGATAAGAGAAAGAACTAGGCAGAAAAGACTAGAGGAGAAAAAGCCCCAAGGAATAAAGGGAGTTAGAGAAGGATGAGGGGAAAAAGAAGAAGAATGGAGGGGAGGAAAGAGGGGAAGGAAAGAACCACAGATGGGGTAACTCACCCCAAGGACCCTTCTTTATTTTTTTCTTTGCTCATAGGTAGGGGAAGGATCATGAAGGTGAGGTGGAGTTCAAAAATAACAGTGATTAAAAAAAACTTCCATCCACATAACTATCTACCCAACCAAACATTCATCAAGTATTGAACTCATACTATTGACTAAAAGTCGTGGTTTAGATTTAAATTTCAATTTGAACTCTGGCACTCTTTATAATATCTTGTCTCATTTTTCTTCTTAGAAAAACAAAAAGAAAAGAGAGACTGGAAGACAAGCCAGAAGAAGCACACAAGTGTGAAGAATAAAGCAACAGAGACAGCTCAACTCATCACAGGTCCAAATTGGCACCTGAGATCCACCTATCAGGCAAGAGCTGTGGTGGTTTGAATGAAAATACAATGCTGGGGCTCTGGTATTTCAACACTTGATTCCCAAGTGGTTGCTTTGTTTGGAAAGCTTTAAGAGATTCTGCCCTACTGGAGGAGTTACATCACTGAGGTTGACTTTGAGACTTTAAAGTCTTTTGCTATTTCCAGTTTGGTCTCACTTCCTGCTTCATATTACTTGTTGAAAATGTGAACTCTCAGCTTCTTGATTCTCATGTGATGCTTGTCCTCTGCTATGACCTCCTGCCATTGGAGTGGGCTCATTCTTTGGGAACCATAACCTAAAACAAAATTGTCCTTCTATAAGTTGTGTTTGTCATGATGTCTTATCACAATAAGAAAAAAAGCAACTAATACAGGGGCTGACAGGTACAGGTAATTTAGTGAGAGGAGTTAAGGGACAGAGCACTTTCCAATCTTTATGGTTTTTAATCTTTACAAAAGCAACTCAGAAGTTGGGCACGTGGCTCAGCCAGTAAAGTACATGGTGCTCAAGCAAGAGGACCCAAATTCCACTCCTCAACATTCATTTAAAAATATGGGTACAATGTAAAGGCCTGAATTCTCAGAGCTGACGAGATGGAGACAGGAGTATCACAGGGACTCAGTAGCTAGCTACTCTGGACAAATTTGAGTCCAGAGTTATGGAGGGAATATTTTTCAAAATGTAATGTGGAGAAACAGTTGATAAATACATCTGACATCTACCTCTGGTTTCCACATACCTATGCACACATGTGAAGACATGTGCCTGTTCAAATGCATGTACTTATAAACACATACACACATACATACACACACAATAAAAATTAAAGACCTAACAAAAATTTAACAAGTGAGATAGGTGCTTTCAGAAATCCATTTGCAGGTGTGTCATGTCTGTCCCTATGTGGGCTCTCAATCATGTAGGGTATTCTGGGCCTACAAAGATATTATTTTGACATTGAGAAAGATTTACTTTGTGGCAGGCTGCAGATCTCAGACAGTGCCACATCATGTTAAGAACTGGTCTCAAGAAAACCAGAAGGTATCTCCAGTTTCAGCAGAAAACAAGAAGAACAGAAATGGTAAATGGGATTTATCTCTCATGCCAACTTCAATTCATTGAACTGAGCCTCCTGATGAGAGAAGCATTGGATCACTACCTGGACATGATGGGAAAATTGTGGCAGAGAGAGGGAGAAAGAGAGAGATAGAGATAGAGATAGAGATAGAGATAGAGATAGAGAGAGAGAGAGAGAGGTCTACTCAATGTACTAGACAGAGGATGCAAATATTTATATTTATTAGATATTTTATCTCT
This sequence comes from Peromyscus maniculatus bairdii, assembly GCF_049852395.1. NCBI lineage: Eukaryota > Metazoa > Chordata > Mammalia > Rodentia > Cricetidae > Peromyscus > Peromyscus maniculatus. The sequence goes on from NC_134854.1 coordinate 99,377,835, forward strand.
TAGCATTTGAATGACAATATATGTTGCATGTAGGCTCATGTATGCGAGCCCTGAATACTTGGTCCTCAGTTGCAGTGCTGTTTGAGAATGCTATAGAAGGGCTATAGTTTCCTTTTTGTTGCTGTGACAAAATAATCTGACCAAAAGCAACTTGAGAGGAAAGGATTTATTTGCCTTACACTGCTAGGTCCCAATCCATTAGTGAGGGAAGTCAAGGAAGGGACTCAAGGTAAAGAGCTTTAAGCAGAAACCTTGGTCAAGAATGCTGTTTGCTTGATTGCTCTCTGGATCACTGCCATGATCATGCTCTCATCTAGCGTTCTTTTAGAGCCCAAGTCCACTAACATGGAGATTGGAGGACTACAGAGGTCTGGGCCCTCCCACATCAATGTCAATCATGACAATCCTGAATAGACATTGCCACAGGCTAATCTGATATGGGCAGTTTTTCAGTTGAGACTTCCAATCAAAAAAGGATGCGAAGTCTTGCTAGAGGAAGTATGTCATTGAGAATTTGAGATTGTATAAGTTTGTCCCATGTTCTGTTATTTCTCTTTACTTCCTAGGTATACATGAACTGTGATCATTCTGCTTCCTGACTGTGAGGTTGGCCTCATATTCCTGTTGCCATGCCTCCCCTGTCATGACAGACTGTATTCCTCCTGAAACTATAAGTAAAACAAACCCCCTTCTTCTTTTTTTGTCAAGGAAATGTATCATAGAAATGGAAAAGTAACAGATATACATCCCCTGAAATAGAAAAAAAATGTAACTTACTAATATCCTCCTTGGTTGGGGAAAGTTGTGAAGAAATTGATCAGCCAGCTGTCTATCACCTGTTTAAAACTTTGCATCAGAGAGAGTCCTCATCACAGTCATTTTTGTGGATCCCAGAAGAGGGAGGCCATTGAAGCTGCTTACATTCAATTTGGTGAAGGTACTGTGATGCAGTGGTTGTAAACAGAGCTCTGAAGCTTGGAGCCTGACACTTAGCCCAGACCTGTCAACCTTGATGACACTCAGTAAGTCACTTCACTCTTGACTCTTCAGTTTCCTCTCCTGGAAAAATGTCATTTGGGCCAAATGACATAAGATCTAAAATTCTAAAATGTTGATGTCCCAGATTTGCAGCACTTCAATCATTTCAAACAAATCCTAGATTTGGTTCTCATCCAGACTGGTTCACTGATGTTCTTTCCAAGACCATTTTGTGAAATATGTGAAATGGCACTGGTATTCTACCCAAAGCTTGCAAATCAGTGCTGATTGTCCTGTGAATAGGCCATGCTAATTTTCACCTCTGCCTTGGCCACTTCGAATTGATTGGCACTTCCATTTGCTTTTCAAGTGTGTTCATTCTCCTGCCCAGTTCCCTACACAACGCTACCAATGACCTTGACATGTTTCTAAGTCTATATTTCTGATGTCCAAAGCTTGACAGTTTCTTTGAGGACCCTGAAAATTACAGATTTATTCAGAAAAATATAAGACTGTTTTTTAGTCAATGTCAATAGTGATACCTAGCAAGTATGTGAACTTAGAAGTTGATCTTCAATGTCACAACTAGACTAGACACAACAGAATTTTGTCCTTAAGAAATCTGCGTATAAGAACTCTGTGAAATGGCTCAATAAGTGAAAGTGTTTGCTACATAAACTGAATCTGATCCTTAGAGCCCACATAAAAAATCTAGGTACAGTAGATTATATCTGTAATGCTAGCACTCCTACAATGAGATGGGATGTAAGTAAGAGAATCACCTGGAATCTCCAGGGCCAGCTAAGTTGATGTTTGCAATATGATAGGGATGTTGGAAAGATTGTGTTTCAGTAAGGTAGGAGGAAAGAGCCAAGTCTACAACATTGTTCTCTGAACTCCACACAGAGGCTGTGGTACAGGCACGCCCACAATTTCATGCACACATCACATGCCAATGAATATTATTAAAAAAAAAAAAAACAACTTTGGTTCAGGAAGCAGACAACAATGTCACCAGACAAATACATCCTTCATATTTGTGTGAGAAAGCATGTAATATTTAGACAAAGTGGATATTTTAATATGAATAATATATTATAAACAAGAGCAGGTCATATTTTCCTGTATACCCTAGATGCCCTCATTCTTGATTCATGCATTTGGAAAATTATCTTACTGTCTGTTATATCCAATGTATTTCCTGGTTACCTGGCAGCAAAAATAACTTTTGATAGTGATAAGTATTAAAAGAGTCAAGGTACTACCATGTAAGCACCAAGTCCAGTCCATGGGCACTTGTGACTGAATAGTCTGTACAATTTCAGTAATGCAGATGGAGGGACCAAACATCAAATGGGAAATAAAGCTCAAGGAAAGTGATATATTACCAAGACCTCTCCTGGTGACATGCTTTCTATCAAGGGCAAGGACTTGTCTTGTGATGTTGTTCTAAGTCAGAATGTAAAAGGATAGAAGAGATTTGAGAAACATCAAGTCTGCTTGTTTGCCCTTCCAGCCTGTCTTGAGACCATCTATCTCAGAGCATAAGGAAAAGAGAGTTATTGTTGGCCTTGGTCTGGGTATTTGGTCAGGGTACAAATATAAATGAATGTGGCCAACCTAGGCTCCACCTTTGTTGCTTCGAGTCATCAATTCAGTTGAGTGGCCTATTAAAATTTCTTAACCTGTAGATTTCCCCCTGTGATGATTAGACTACTATTATGGTTACCCTATTCCTGTTGTACCTGGGAAATGTCTAATGAAATAAGAACCCTGCCTTCTCTGGATGGTTATTTCACTGTCTGGCTTCAAAGCGCCTTTCAAGGCCTATTTTGAGTATTTCTGTCATAAAAATAGGAAGGGAATCAGGGCAAGGCCAGTGTGTACTGAACAAGAAATGAGAGTCAGGTTAGAGAAGCCATTGCCCACACACATTCTTCAGACATTCAAAGGAACTAGATCAGTACACTCTGCTCAGATCAGTTTCCAGAAACTCACATTGAACACCATCCATTCTTGATATCATTAAGCCTTCTTTCAAATCCACCTTCTCAGAGTTCTTTCTATGCCTCTAATAGTTCATATGCTACAATTTTCTTCAAGGTTAAGTTCAAGACATAAATCCCTGGCCTTATGTTTCTTCTGTGGTTCATTATAAACATTTGGAACTTGTTATATCTCCGTCTCCATTTTGTTCAGCACTGTTTCCCATCAGGAAGCCTAGAGGGACAAACTAGTTCCTCTCTAATCTATGAAAAGTAGGAAGAAAATAAATAGAGCATGACCTGTTCATAACACAAAGCTGACCAGCAGGTTCTGCCTACTGAGGTGATATGAAATGGCAGTCAGAGAAAGAACACAATAGGGAGCAGTTAGGGACTCAGCTTCCCCTGCCCCATTCTTTTCAGAAGTAAAGATTATCTGGCAACTGGATGAGAGCATAGAGCTTATCCTCAAGAAATATAGTTGTCTGGCACACATCACATCACATTCAGAGATGGTTCTTCTGGAAGATCTCTGGGGTTTCTTTTCATAGGCACAGTGGACAATTTTATCTTTCTGGTGTGAAGGAAAGGGCCAGAGACTGGCAAGTGACTCTAGAGCAGTGGTTCTCAACCTTCCTAATGCTCCATTTAATACAGTTCCTCATGTTGTGGTGATCCCAACCATAAAATTATTTCATTCTCCTTCATCACTGTAATTTTGCTACTGTTATGAGTCATGATGTAAATATCTGACATGCAGGATGTCTAACAGATGACCCTTTATGGGGTTACAACCCACAGATTGAGAAGCACTGCTCCAGAGTTTGTACAGGTAACACAGTTTGCTTTTTATTGCTGTGATAAGTATCACAGCCAAAAGCAACTTGGGGAGGAAAGGTGTGCAAGTCTTGATCACAGTTCATCATTGAGCAGAGTCAGGGCAGAAACTCAAGCAGAAACATAGAAGCCATGGAGGAAGGAAGCTTAATGGTTTGTTAAGCCTGTTTTCTTATACAACCCATGACCACCTGTCCTGTGCTGGTCCAGTCCACAGAGGGCTAGCTAGGCCCTTCCATATCATCCATTGATCAAGAAAATGCCACACAGACTTGCCTATGGGCCAATCTGATGGAGACCATTCTTCAATCAAAGATCCCTCTTTACCAATGACCCAAGCTTGTATCAAATTGAGAAAAGGTAACTCGCATAACAGAAAAATGAAGAGAAACGCAGTGATTGCCTCTGTTAATCATTCTTAGTGTGCGATTCCTCACTATTCAGTGCTTCTGTATGCCACCTAAGTGGAGAGACTCATGTGCATGCACACATATATACATATATAAATGTTCATGCACACACATTTTTGTACTATTTCCTAAGGATCTGTCTGCTGTGAAACATGCCTGCTTATAACTGTCTATGACTACATCACTCAAAAAACAGACATTCATTGAGTGTAAATTATATCTGCATCCCTTTGTCATGCTTGGACCATTACCCACAATGTAAAGCAAATTCAGAAAACTGACATATGAAACAGAGAACACCTGAGAACACTGTGATTATTCCTACTGTTTATTTCTACTCCATGATTTTCAAGGGGCAAAAATACATGTAGATGATGCTGTTAAGTCTATGATCCTTAAACTTACTTGAGAGTAGAACTCACTTAGAAACCTTGTTGAGGGAAGAAAAAGGAGACATAGATTCTCAGCTCCATCCCTGTCTGACAATAAAGTCCTCATGGAAATGGAAATTGGACCTGTTTGCATGTGCCCTGCCCTGGAGGACTCTTACAACTCAGACTGGGGTCTAAGTCATTTGTGGAAGGTTCGGAGTTTGTGGCTAGAACCAATAAACTCAGAGCTAAAGATCCTATTGTAGCACTTTCTCGATTATATAATCTGCCTCATTACCCAGGGGCATGTTATTTCATGTGCTGATTGCATTTCTTTCCTATGGCTTATCTAAGATTTCTTATCCATCTCTAGGACAACAACTAAGCACTTTCCTCAGTGGACCAAGGACATATAATCAATATATTTGGCATGTATTTACAGGTTGATGTATCCTTATATAAAATTTCCACCATGGAATCAGACCATTCATCTTCGATAAAGGTAGTTTTTGATAAATAAAATTTGGTGGTGGAAAATAAAACTACCATGCAAAGTTAAAACCCCAGTGTTTAGCTTTCCAAATCTTCCAAGACCATGAGAAATATACTTCACTGGTGTCTTCTTTACCTGCAGCAGGAGATGTTTACTGCATGTTCTCTTAGTATTTTTTAATGCATTCAGTGATGACAACATTGGATAAATTCTGTTCTTTCTGAGACACGTTTCATGTGTATTTCTGATGTAATGAATGCTTTTACTATTGCTGCGGTGTCTGGTGGCCCCTGATGCTTTAGAAAATCCCATTTAGTTTCTTCAGAGGGTTGGAAGAAGCAAGAGTTGGTAGCCCTGCTGTTCTCAAAGCTTTTGAGGTATCATATTTAAGATGATTTCTTATGTCAGGATCGTAAATAATGGAGCATGTAACTTCACTACCTGAACAGCCCCGCTGGCAGACACTATCTTGCTGCCCACCATGACCCACCTAGTCCAAAAGTCTTTTTTTTATTTTTGTTTTTATTCTGTTGAAAACCTGCTACTTTCATTTAAGAGATGAGCAGATCCTTAGTGTAGCTTTTGAAGCAAGCTATGACTTCTAATATAAACAAGCAATGTGAAGTAATTTTCCTCACCATTTTCTGTAAATTCAAGCCATATCTTTTAGGTCGTTAGATACCCTAGAGAGTAAATTCCTTCATTAGCCAAGTTGGACCATGTGGAAAAAAACTCCAGCACTGGCATTTGACTCCAAATGCATACTCAACTTATTTATTAGTTTTTATCCAAGATGCCCATCACTTGGGCACCTGGGACATAACTGGTCCAAGGCAATTAAACCAAATGTCAGCAGCTCCTTTCTGAACAAGCTATTCCACTAATCAATTACAGAAAAGCAAATGGAATGGTTGAATTTAGGAATATGTCCTTAAGAAACACAGGATCATTGCTGGGGAGCTGTTTTGCTCTACCGGCCACCAAGAGGCATAAGAGGCATAAGCAATATGATTGCCAAACCATTGCTACATCAATTTAAATCTTAATAAAAATAAATTTCCCAAATTCTCAATAGTTCATTTACCAAAAACAAAACAAACAAAGAAGCAAACAAACAAAAACTAAAATCAAATACTCATTGGGTGAGTACCAGAACTGTAGCCTGTGCCAAGCAAGAAGAGCAAAAAAAAAAAAAAAAAAACAGATTTAAGGAATCTACCAAATCTCCACATATCCTTTAACTCTTAGAACAAAATATTCCTATTTCAAATTTATCATTTGGAAATAGAGAATGTAGGATGCAATGAGTGCTAAGGTTCCTTTGCACTCTGTTGGTTCAGCCTTTTCTTGATCCAGAAGGTTAGGCGCTTCCCAGGATGTGTCAGTAACACCTGTGTGTCACTCTCCAGAAGTTACTAAACTCAGAACAGAAATACAGCACTGAAACTATCCTCATACACTGACAAAATCCATATTGGCAATTATTTATGAACACTTAGGTAAGTAAACATATAAAAGCTGCTCCTCTTAATGAGCAAAAGGCTACTGGCTGTAATCAGCCAATTTAGCTGTAAAAGGGGGGAAAAAAAGAAACATCAGACAAATTAAAGTGACTGTTGAAGAAGCCTGGAGAAAGTCTAATTTTGTTCAGGAAAGGGAGCAGAATTAAAAATGGTCCCCTTCAGCAGTGCAAGGGCCCCACAGCAATTAGCCACTACATGAGCAGCACCGTGATTGACTGGACCTTTGTGCATAATGAGCACTTCAGTCAAAAACAAAGGCTGGTGTGCTATAGAGTGCCAGAAGCTTTTAATTTCCACATAGCTCATTAAAACATAGTTGGTCTTTGCCACAGTTTAGCCCTGTTTAGCATAGATTGTTGCTCTTTAAATTCATTGTCTTGCATGGTACAATGAGAATGCCATTAAGAATTGCCATCACAGGGTTCCCACCCTTCCCCCTTTCAAAGTGTAAAAAATGATGACCTATATTCACAATTTTTAAACAATTTTCTGAATTATTTCACATAGGGTATTTATAAAGTGTACATCTGTACAGAAAGCTAGATAGAAATAAATACAATTAGTTTCCATGAACTTTTTGTCTTTTCACTAATGAATTCAGCTGATAAATATATTTCCAGTGCCAACAAGATCAAGTATTGTAATCTACATGTTCATGGTCTTTAAAGTTGTATTCCTAAGCAAACACGCCAACAGTCATAATGGGCTGAGAGGACATCAAGGGATGTGACAAACAAGTACTGACCTCCTCAGGTACCATTCTGCATTCACTTCATCTTCCTACTGAAGATTTTGTTCATTGGAAGAATTTGTTAGCTATGTGTATCTCCTCCTACATTTTTCTGTATTCCTCTTAATCTCATAGATTGAGGCATGTGACCCAATTCAAGGTGATGAGATGTGTCAGCAAGAATCTGGGAAATGCTTGCTACAGGTACAAGTAAAAGATACTCCTCCCACATTCTGCTGGTCTCCAGGAGAAGCTAAGGAAGTACAACAGCTTTCTTAGTGCCATAAAATCCAAGTTCTGGAACCACTTAACTATCTGAGTCTTCAATGGCCCAAAGTACGCCCAAGCCTGACCCTTCCTTCTTCCAGGCATCTGGATGTGTGTTAAGCAAGTGCTTGCTACCTAAACTTCTGATCCGATAGAAAAGAGGACATCACATTGTTCCATGCCACTCAAGTCTTTACTGATGGCTCCAGAGCAGCAAACAACACACCACAGAAGGGGCAAGAGAGATGGATGGCAGGAAATAACTGGAGGTAAACCAAGAGATGGAGATAACCATCACTGGGCTCTTGAACCTGGCCTGGTTGAACTCTCCTGCAGCAGGAACACTACTGAGGTAGGAGCTCTAGGATTTCCTGCTCTGGGGTGCATATCTATGTATTAACACTTTCTCAGATAAGCAGTTTGAGGGTAACTATGCTATGAGTCAGGATTCAAAAGAAAAATAGCCAATTTCCTTCTTGTGTTTCCAACTTCCTTTGTTAAAGAGGAGCATGAATTTACTTCATTGAAATATGATCTACTTTAATTAAAGCCACTGGCATCAAGTAAATTAGAGTATAATTGCATTTTCCATGCATTTCACACAGCTTGCATTTTACCAAAAGGAACCCAGTTTCAAAGTGTGTGTGCTGATACCTGTAATCAGGGCCTTATTAGACTAAACAAATAGTGCTTTCAAGCGAGTGAAGGAAGCATAAATACAAGGCAGATTCATAAAATGTCTAATTCCTGCTGTTGTGAAAGGCAGAGTGTGCAAAGAACTATGAGATGGGAAATTGTTCTTTGTACTTAATGCAAAGTCTAGACTTTCTATATTTCAATAATGAGTCACTCTGGAAGGCTACAGTTTTCATACAATTTATTTTGAATGGAGAGATACGTATCTGTAAGAGAGTGGATATTTTAACAAAAACCAATGTCGAAGGGCTGTAAAGTGCAGACTTGACACAAGCATTGTGATGAACTCATCACCATGCTTACCTGCATAATGCCCACAAAACTGTCCTGTCAGCAATCAGCATGGAAGTGGGAGGCACTCATGGTCAGGGGGTGGGTGGGGGAGGCTTACCTTTCATGGCTAAACTCTAGGTTGTTCATAGACCCTGCAGGAGTAGAACCATATACTTCTAGCTGTATTACCAATGCTGAGCCCTCAGGCACTAATATAGATAGCTTCAAACCCATGGTTACAAAGATGTTCCAGGTTAAACTCAGTAGTCACCAAACAAAATGAATAGTCACGATCATGAGATAGAGATCTACAGGGAAGAGAGGAGTACACAGGGTGATAGGGAGATGGAAGAGGGTCAGGTGAAGAGTGGTCTGTATTCATTGTGTACATGTGTGAAATTACCTAATATAAATTTTAATTAATACACATAAATGCATGAAAATGTATAAAAGTTAAAATGTTAATTTTGAGGTAAATTTATGAATTTGGGATTCAGTTTGCATAAGAATATTAAGTTTAACATAGTTATTTAAAAAGTACTGAAAATGAACCACCCTTTGTGGGATAGGAAGAGACTGTTATTGGTTAATAGTTTGGGCTCATAGATTGAGCCTGGATTCTGTCATAGAAATTTGTCTAGACAGCACTCTATATTAGATACTTTTCTCATTGTTGTGATCTGAATGAAGCAGCCAAGGAAAGAAAGATTTAGTCTGGATCTCAGTTTAAGGAGAGATACGGTCCATCATTGCGGGAAGGATGACAGCAGGACCATAAAGCAGCTGGTCATACTGCATCCATGGTCAGGAAGCAGAGAAAGAGGCTGCTGGTGCTCAATTCACTTCCCCTTTGGATTCTGTCTGGGATGTCAGCCCACAGGATGATAATGACCATATTTATGGTGTACTTTTCCACTTTTGTTAAACCTCCCTGGAAAGCCCCTAATAAAAGCACTCAGAAGTATACCTACTAGGTGATTCAAAATTCTGTCAAGTTCCCAAGCAAAATTAAACATCACATATACTATCTCCAAGATCAAGAAAGATTAAAAATAATAGCTACTTCATAGGATTACTGCCTTTTAAAAAGGATTTATTTTACTTCTAAAAATTATGTTTATATGTATGTGGGCACACATGTCAGTGCAGATGCCTGCATAGTCTGGAAAAAAATGTCATATCCTCTGGATTTGGTGGTTATAAAGACCTGTTTGGGTGCTGGGAGCCAAACTTGGGTCCTCTGCAAGAACAGCATACGTTTTAAGTGCTGAGATATCATGTCAGCCACAAGACTGCTTTATTAATACACATATAAACATAGTTACATATAATGGTAATTGTGACATAAAACTGGTTTTTTGGGTCAGAGGTCAGATTATAGTCACGTTCTGATGTAACACATGATTTATGCAATGGTCATCAGGTATCTCATTTGAAGTGTTGGCCTTCTACTTAGTTAATGAGACAGTGAGACTGAATGGAGGTTGCTACCAGAAAAAAAATGCCTATTTAACTTTTAGTCTGACTTGTTTTCAGTGCCCCATATGGCACTCTTACCTCTAGCCAGCTGTGACTTCACAGGGGGTTGGACCCTGAAGTTTCCTGCAAATCAGGCCAAAATCACCCACATCAAAAGATCAATGCCAGCTCAGACAGAATTGCACGTTTCAGCAAATCATTTTTGGAAATAGTTGCTGGGACAGCATTGCATGTGTGCACGTGTACACATATACACGAATACACACACACACATACACACACACACACCATATATACTGGCTTAAATACATAAATGAGAAAATAGTGAGTGGACCAATGGGACCATCCACATAATATTTATATTAAATAATAGAAAATAATTAAATTAGGCCAGATAGAGGGAATTTATATAACTCTCTTATGAGAGCAAAGAAGAAGAGTCCATGTGCTATATACACTGATTTTTTTTCAGTTCATTTTCATCTCTTGCTTCATGTAAACCAAGTCCTCATGTGTTCTCAGATCTAACACAAAAATACTTGAACAATATTTAACTTCTATAGACACTTCTAGATAAGACACTAATTGGTTTGTGCACAACTCAAAAGCTGCTATCTCTAGAGAGGGAATTGACTCTCAAATCTAAGAACATCATTAAAGAAGCTTCGGTTCTGATAGGCTTGAATGGATGTTTTCAGTTTTCTCTCTCCTGATCTCCAGAAGTGCAAAGTGTGTCCATGATACCTCAGGCCTTATGTTAATAGATTTTATGAACACACACTTTTCTCAGATTTTCTTCTCTGGAACTGGCTTAGTCATTTCCTATTACACTAGTTCCTTTTCTACTGCTGTAGTAAGACACCATTACAAACACAACTTCAAGAAGAGTTTCTTTGGGATTATAGTTCCCAAAGGATAAGCATACATGATGGCAGCGTAGAGGCATAGCAACTGGAGCAGGAAGCTGATAACTAACATGTTTTACTATAAACAGTGGGAGTCTCTAAACTCTCATAGACTCATAGCCTACCCCCAGTTTCACACTTCCTCCAACAAGGCCACACCTTAATCTACCAGTGCAATGGGGACCAGGTTTTCAAATGCTAGAGACTATGGGGGATATTCCCAACCACCACATTAGTAATTTGCACATTTATATATAAACTGTAGACATCTCTTCTGAACTTCAAGATACCCTCAAAACATATTTAAAGAGACTCAGTCTCACACTCTCCTCATTTGAATGCAACCCCTTCTTTAAGCTCATCTCAATCATTCAGGTAGCAATCTGGCTGGCATCCTAAAATATCTAGGCACATTGTCTTCTCAATATGATCTGTATCTAATATTCTATTTTATTCCAAGATCCCACGAAGTCTAGACCAATTCAGAAGCTAATGGCATCATCTTCCTTGGCCAATGCTAACACATGCACTTATACAAAGTCATACATTGGTAACTCCCCACTTTATCTTTCTACATTATAAAATCTCCATGTACCCTTCTCACCTTCACCTATTTAGGAGCTTTAATTTAGTAGTTAATAATGACTGTCCCACACCCAACCTACAACACACATGAACATGCATGGCCAGAACAAAGTCCATGTATTTATCCATTTATTTACAGATTTTTAAAAATAATTTTATTTTATGTATATGAGTGTTTTGCCAGTGTATGTATATGTACACCCACAGTAGCCAGAAGAAGATTCTAGAAGTGGGGGTCTGGATGGCTGTATGCTACTTCATGTGTCCAAAGTCTTAGAGCAATTGAGTAGAGGAAAGATCCAAACCCCAACTTCTGGGCTCTGGAACTAATTTTTTAACTGCTAAAAATTTCCTGACTTTGTTTTTCTATAATGTTTTGCATTCCCAGAACTCCATCCATTCCTTGGACATGCTCTTCACAAACTGCCCTTGCTCTTGGACCATCTTCAATCCAAGATTGACACACAAACCTACAAATTGTGTATCCTTCATCCACCCCAGATGTCTGATGCATGCTGTTCTATTCATGTGAAGATATATTCCCATCTCTCCTCCTCTTTTTCCTTTCACCCTCTATCACACTCCTTAAAATTGCCAACTTCCTTTTACTGGTTCAATTAATTTTGGTATTTTCTGTTATAGCCTTTAGAGACTGAGGACAACGTGGTCCAAAATTTTTTTTTTTTTTGTTTTTGTTTTTGTTTTTTGAGACAGGGTTTCTCTGCGTAGCTTTGCGCCTTTCCTGGAGCTCATTTGGTAGCCCAGGCTGGCCTCGAACTCACAGAGGTCCACCTGGCTCTGCCTCCCGAGTGCTGGGATTAAAGGCATGCGCCACCACCGCCCGGCTCCAAATTTTTTTTTTTTTTTTTAATCCTTAGTCCCTGGACAGCTCAAACTTCAGAAGATGGGGCACATTGCTGCCTCTATTTCTTCAACTGTCAGGCAAATAATGTGTTATTTTATCACCATATTCTTCCCTCTCAACTAATTATTATAAGAGTGTATCACATCTGTTAAAATAGTCTTTGCCAGTATAGAAAAGCCCACCTTGCAAATGCAGGTACTCATTTGCTGAGTAAGTGAATGAATGAATGAATGAATGAGCCTTGAGTTAATAAGGGCTGGTTTACACAGCGAGAGAAGGCCATGATAGAAATAGAAACATTATGGAAAGTGGCAGCATGGAGAGTGTAAAGCCTGAGCAAAGCCTGAGTTCTTACTAATAAATCCAATGTTTGAATGTCACTGACTCTCAAATGTCCATGGTGACCTTGAATGCTGATATCACTGAATTTGTTGTTAATGACCTTCACTGTTGCTGACTCATGTGAGAGAAATGGAGAATTTTGCAAGATGTAAACACAATGTTCAATCAGCCACCTGATGAGAGGGTTCTGCTCTTGGAAGGATGTCGAATCCACCATAAAACTTAGTTACATATTTCCTTGTCTAGGTTCTTTTTAATGAGATGATGTGGATTTTCTAAAGTGCTAGGGCAAAAGGCAGGACCTCAAGCACGCTAGGTAAGTACTTTAGCACTGAACAACATGCACAAGCATATCCCAACAGTTTGGATGGAAAGCTGGGAGCAAAAATCAAGTTGTAGATGAAAATTTCTTCATAAATTTTGCCAAGACAAATTCACAACAGAATGGCATTTGACCATGTCCCCAAATCGAATCCCCACACTGACAAGGTAGGTCAGAAAATGGCAGTCCTCTGGGAAAGTATGACTATGGAATAGGATCTCAACATAATTTTCCCCTTGCAGGACTCATGGACATCTGGCTGACTGCCCTCTTCCTTCTTTTGAGGTCCTCGGAGCAGATGCTGTCCTGACAATGGCTGCAGTCACATTGCCTTTTCTGTCTGTCCTCCAAATATGGGAAGCTTTTGTTGTCAAGTAATACTTTAATAGAGGTTATGGGAAGGTGACACTGACAGGCTTAGAGCACAAGCTCTTGGTAAAATGCCTACAGCAAATGAAGAAAATCTAGGTTGAAATAAAATCCACTAGGCCCACCATATTTAATAGTACATCTCCATGTCCTAATGTTTATTCACATTATAAAAACCTATGTCTCATGGGCTAGAGAGACAGCTCAGAGGTTAAGAAGATCTGTGTTCAATTACCAGCACCCACATGGTGGCTCACAAACATCCGTAACTCTAGTTCTAAGAGATCTGATGCCTTTTGGTCTCTGTGAACACTCCATGCATGTGGTACACAGACATAAGTGCATGTAAAACATGCATACACACAATATAAATATAAGTAAATATTTTTTTAAAAGTGTCAGAAGCTGCTTTTATATTCTTACATTAAATTCCAATTTGAGGATTGGGGATATAGTTATGTTTGCAGAGTGCTTGCTTGACATACTTGAAGCATTGGATACCACATAAAACAGGCGTGGTGGTACATTCCTGTAATTCCAGTTTTCTAAAGGTAGAGAGGCAAGATAACCAGAAGTGTAATTTCATCTTTGGCTACACAGTAAGCTTGAGACCAACCAGGCATATACATGTGAGACCCTGCCTCAAGAGACAACTCAAGACCTTTGAATCTTATATCCCAAAATTACCACTGTGTTTGCACTTAGGAATGGAACATCCATACTACACCAAGAAAGTATATCTGGAATTTGCTTAGGCAATATAAACTTCCAGCTATTTTCCATCTTCTCTGAGAATCTAGGAGGAAGAGACAGATATACCTAAGGGATAGAAAAACAATTTAGGTTATTTAGAGGAGCATCATGCTGTTCAAATTATTGAGATCTTGGATTCTCTCCCAGGGTCTATCATAAAAGGCCTACTCACAGAAACCTGATGGGTAAATAGTAAAACATTGATAAACACTTGAAGAATTTGCACTGAAAAATATATCCATTAAGTAGGTTTGGCTGAATGGATGATCCTAAGAGCCATGGATTCACCTGTATAAATAACGAAATATTTTCAAATTGCATTTCTTCATAACTCTATACAATGAACAATATTAATATTTTAGAATTCCATGGATGATTTTGATATATTGTATTCCATTACTCCAGTTCTGAAACAGTACCTTGAATATCTTGGAAAGCTAGCTCTGTCCCTCAGATTATGTTAATGGAACATTGGGGTTAATCTATATTTTCTATAAAGGGCCAAATAGCAAATACTTTTGGCTAGCATGCCAGATGGCCTCTGTCATAACCACTCAACTCTGACATTATAGTGTAAAATCATCCAAACAATAAGTAAACAGATGATTGTGGCAGTGTTCCAATAAAACTTTATTTACCAAGGCTTCCAAGCTGCAGTCTGTGTCCTCCTGATCCAGAAGGATGACTCTCAGTCTATGGGCTATACACACCCAGGGGCTTTACAGTTTATAGAAAAGCATATTTAGAACCATATGGCCCCCAAGGCAAATGAAAGTTATTCTTATGTATTCTCACTGATCTGTTTCCAATGAAAGTGGGTACTGTTATGAACACATTTAAATGTGGCTTTGTTTTCCACTGACTTTCAGTCTTCAGAAGTCCAGCATACAGTGATTCCCATGAGATGTTCAACTAAACATCCACCAGTCTCAGATAATACTGAGACACCGAAAGGTAGTTATATCTATGGATTGTTTACATGCAATGATATATGGGCTTCCTTGTCCTATTTATTTGTTTGTTTGTTTTTTCAGTATTAGAGACTGAACCCAGCAATTTGTACATACTACTTAAGAGCCTTAAAACTAAATTATTTCCTCCTCACAACCCAATATCTTTTATATTTTATTTTATTTCCATTTTAAGACAGTATCTCAAGTTGCCTTCACTGCTTTCAACTCAGCCTGCAGCCATGCCCATGTTAAACTTGTAATCTTCCTGCCTCATCCTCCTGAACAGCTAGCATTATAAGACCACACAATTAGATCACCTGACTTCCTGACTTCTTAAAGCTGCTTCTCTCTGGGTTTAAAAATATCTTTCCTTTTGGATAAAATAAGCTACATTCCTCATCCCAGGAGTCTTCTTCAAGGAGATCTATTATCTGTGCTAAATTCATCTGAATGCCAAGGCATGACAATTATATAGTGAAGACCCTGAAAGATGGCAACTGGCTGATCCTTCCACTGGGTAGACTTTACAAGACTCTCATGTTAGATACTGTTCCAGTCACCAGCACAGTGGGATCCTGATTAACTCTCTAATGGGGAAGGCACTGAGGCAGAAAGTCTCAAACAATAGGTGATCCAAACATAATTCATATTTGGCTCAGCAAATGACCTTATTTTGTATCAGGTTTGCCTTCATAATTATGTTTTCCTGAGGCTAATATAATTTGTTGGCATACACCATCTGACATTAGAATGAAATATGTGGAAAGCAATGGAAGGGGGCAAAGAGGACTGAGGAAAGCTAAACAATTTCTGTGCATAGGAACAAGCTTAGTTAAAGAAACTTGCCTCCTTAGTACAGAAAAAATTAAAGTAGAAATTGCCTTTAAAGTGTATCCAGTTGAAATGAGACAACAATACTTAAGATGGCTTATTGGGACCACTTAGCTACTGTATATAAAATGATGGAGATAATGGCAACATTGGTAGTGTGTGAGAAGTCTCCTGATCATTGTAGTGAGACCACACTCTTTATCAAGTGGATCACCAACGTGTTCCTACAAAATGGTTAAACTGTAAATTTTTCTGTGCTCTCTGTTGTAACTTCTCGAATCTGCCATTGAATAAGACTATAAGCTATCAAAACTTTATTATGGGCAACAGAGTTTGACTTCAGTATAAATTTATCTGTCATGTAGTCTTCCATTAAATTTGAGTCATTAAAATTGCAAAGCCAACAGTTACAGCTCACTTCTCTGTTGCTGTGATAAAATACCATGACTAAAGCAATTTATAGAAAGAAGACTTCTTAAAGTTGGCCTTCAGATTCCAGGGAGATAAGAGTTCACTATGGTGTGTAGGCAGGAATGCAAGGGACAGGCATAGTGGCAGAGGCAGCAATCTGAAAATTATATTTTCAAAGTAAGTGAGAAGCAGAAAGAGCAAACTAGAAGTAGGGTGAGACTATATGGCCCAACCCCCATGACATATTTCCTTCAGTAAGACTGTATCACTTAAACCTTCCCAAAGAGTGCCACCAAGTGCAACTCACCTAGTAAAGTATGAGAGACAGTAGAGGACATTTTCATTCAAACCACAGAACTAAGCATAGCTCTCTAAAAACAAATGGCTGGCCAGATGTTGCCTTGTAAACTGTATGTTTACTAAACCCTGATCTATCAGCTCACCTTTTCTTAATTTCTTCTGTATCATATGTGAAGCTATATTGTACATTTATTTATCACATTCTACCAAACCATTTAGCTATAAATTCTCATAAAACAAAGACTATATCTATCTATTTTAGCAAGGCATGATTTGAGTGTAGCATATATCTACATATTCACTGAATGGTGAAACTGATTGTTAGACATAAGTCACAGTGAGATTCCCCAACTCCTCACATCTTAGCAGAACAGGAAGCTGATAGCAGACAGGAAATGTTAAAGGGGTATCCAAACCCAAGATTTGCCTCCAGTGACCCATCTCTGTCTCCCTCCCCCAGTAAGGGTAGAACTATCAAACACCACCAGTTGTGGACCAAATGTTCAATCATGCGAGACTAAGGGGGACATTCCACATTCAAATCACAACATACTCCACGAATGAAATCAGAAAATATATTCCCAGCCCAGCTTTTGCCAAACTGGTTTAGAGTAGATTATTTTTTCCTTCTTATGTGATCTGTGGTGGAGAGAAAAGTGTCTAAGAGGAAATTAGATCCCATGGAAAAATATTACACCTTCATGCAATGCAAATCAATCAAAAGTGTCCTGTCTTCAATGTACTTTGCCATTATATAGTGGAACAATATAGTAATAACTACAAAAACCTATGAAGATGACACTTTGGATGATCCACACATACACACACATTAACAAACAAAGCAGCCCTTGTCAAAATATAAGCTTTATTAATTGAGAGAAGAAAAGGCTTAGTTCAGGATAGACATGTCAATGACCTCCACATGGACCACAATAGTGATTTAGAATTTTAGATGACGAGACTTGTAGTTATGGTGAGGGATACAAGAAAGCAGTTTGCTAGGACCATGGGCAGGAAGCCAGAAGAGCCTGAGAGAGTTGGCTGGACTTTGAATACCAAGCCACTTCTTGGAAGAGCTCTCAACAAATACACCCACATTAGGTTACTTGGTTGAAGCCACACACAGACTGACTTGACATTCAGATAAGAAGATGGTTTTCTTTGTCAAACAGAAGGCTTTAGAGAACCAGAGACTGTGATGGTGGACTTGACTAATAATTATAATTTGGAAGACCCATGCATTCGGGGTGGAGACCTTTCCGTTACAGTGCAGTGGCAGCATGGGGATCAGACGCTCTATAAGACAGAAAGAATCCTGGGAAGTAGGAAGTCCAGTCATAAATCTTTTCTCCATATGCCAAGGTGTACAGAATACCTCTTTTTTATAGAATAATCACTGAATGGGGCTCTTCTAGATTTCACCATCAGGGAAGCCTGCATGTGTCATTCAGTGAATACAGTCCCTGGAGGCTGAAGGTAGATGCTTAAAAGGAAAAAAGTGTGACATTTCAGATAAATGTAACTTTGATGGGATTCCATATTACCTGCAGCACCATACTCTCCCAGTAAAGAATTTACTTATCTTTTGTTTTATTGTAAATTTACACTCTGAGGAGCAGTAGTGCCCAGGTGTGAGCATTTACTTACATAGATGAAAGCTGTGATTCCAGAAGGGCAGCTGCAGAGAACAGAGCAGCCCAGAGCTTGGAGCTGTCCATCTGAAACAAGGCAGCTAGATAACTCTGGGATAGCCACAAGCTCCACTGAGGTTCATTTTCTCATCAGCAATTGGAAGGCAACACCATTTTCTCAGACTGTTTTATTTGGGATCTACATATCATAGCCTGAGGAAGACAAATGGATTTTTATTGCGCTTGTAAAATCAGATGGGACCATATTAACTTCCTGGGATGCAGAGTTGAGAAGAGCCTGTACATGCGCTCAGCAGGAAAGTCAATCATGATACAGCAATATGGCAGTGACATCTGCCAGGCCTGGCAGAGATGAGAGGAACACCAGAGCTATTTCCTATCCTTGTCTCTAAGATGGACTTTCCCTATATTAACCTGCCAATGGAATGAGGGGGGGCATTAAGATACAACACCCATAAATGCCTTTGTTAATATGAATTCTAAAGCCAGGCATCATGGCCCATACCTATAGTCCCAAAACTTGAGAGGTCAAGACAGGAGAATTGTTAAGAGTTCAAATCTAGATTTAGCTACATAGTGAGGACTAGAGAACTAGGGCTACATAGGAAGACCTTGCCCCAATAAACAAAGCCCAAACCCAAACAAAATGTAAGTTCTGGTATTTATATACTAGATAGCTTAAAGAACAAATCAGGTTCCCTTGTATTAACTCCTTGTCTTAGTACAGGTCCCCCTCCACATGGTCCAGAAGCTCTGGCTGCCCCATGGTGCTTCACTCAGGGATCCTGACTTGACATGTGGTCAATAGCTATTTTGTCTTACAAGCTTCTCATTCTGCTTGACCCTCATTCAAGTGAAAGTAAGCCTTTAGAATGACTAACACATCTTTTACATCTCACATAGTACCTGACTCCTACTGGGATGCCTCTAAATACCTGACAGTAAATATCCTGAATTTGTATTATTCCTGGATCCTTTCAGGAAGCTCTGCAGAGATCCTCAGCATCACTAAGAAACTGAAGTCATAAGCATCTTCCAGCTAAAGGTATGCATCAGACTTTCCTAAGACATGATACATTGAGAAAATAGAGGGCAAAGTTAAAGGCCCTCGGAAAGCATGAGGCTTGGGCTGTGGCTGTGCAGGAGTCTATCACCCCTCTTAACAAGAATAAAGGCAGCAAGAAATCATAAAAGAGCTACTACAACTGGAACATGTACAACTACTGGAACATGTCCTGAACAGCCAATATGACTTCATGTTTCCAGCTTCTGCTTGACATAGGCCACTGTGCCATAGATCACAAAAGCAAAATTTAGAAAAGCTAAATGACTCACCAAGGGCCAAAAGTAAGGAAGGTATACTACACACAGATCTGATGTTCCAGACCTTCTTCTCCTACGTGTATTGTTTTGTATGTAGGTCACAAGGTAAGATCTACTGTAGGGCACAACAAAGACTTTATCATAGGCAATCAGAAATATGTAGATTTGTGATGGTTAGTGTTAACTGTCAACTGGGAAGAATCTAAAATCACCTGGGAGATGGGCCTCTGGCCATGCCTGTTGGGGAGTACATTGATTATGTTAATTCAGGTAGAAAGATCTGTCCACTGTGGGTGGTACCATTCCCTGGCTGGGATGTAAGACTGCAGAAATAGAGAAAGATGAATGCATGCATTCATCAATCTCTGTTTCCTGATCGTGGTTATCAGCCACCTCAAGCCCCTGATGCCTTGACTTCCTCATGATGGACTGTATCCTGGAACCATGAATCAAAATAGAGTAAACCTTTTCTCCATTATATTAGTTTGTCAGGGTATTTTATCATAATGAAGGAAAAAAAGACAAGGTTTAATGAATCCACTTGTTGGTTACAATCCTGTTTTGTAAATGTACTGACTGTTCAGTCTGTAACAGTGGTAGACAAAATTTTATACACCTGTGAAGTCTTTTACCCTGGTCACACTTCACTTTCATTGCCATTGTGAAGCATGAGCATAAATAATTCGCCAGAGCCTTCTGTGTTAGGCTTTCTCATTGAGACTTAGCACTTGGTGTCTCAGAGAGGCACGAAATGGCTTGTGACTTGTGGGCTTGGATTGCTGATGACTCGGCACTTTAAAGGTACATTCAAATCAGTCAGTACTTCTGTTGGTTTGTTTTCACTGGAAAGAATTCTGCAGGGACCAGCAAGGAGCTGACTGCAATTATTTCATTTAGGTAACCCATGGCTCTGATGGTCCCACCACAATTGCCTTCCTTCCATTTTTAAGAAGTGCTACATTCTCAGCAACAGCAATAAGGCTGGAAAAGTTTTGATGATCAGCAGATATCCAAGCAAGTTTACCATCATCTATTCTGATTCATTGTAATCATTGGGATTTTAGGTCACACAAGAGCCATCTGTGAAACAGCATCCCCAGATGATGAAAACACTCCTGTACTATGAACATTTACAAATTGGAAATTAATGAGGAAACATGTTTAAAAATTGACTCTAGCTACCCAAGGGTTTGAAAATGCTTTAAAATGCATAAAGAAACCACTTGGATATGCAGCCTTCCTCAGTGACAAATACATCGCATTACTTCTAGAATTACTACTGTTGAATTAACTTTTCAATGTGCTGCTTATTTCAGTTGCATACCAACAGCATATCTCAAGAAGTATTAATATACATCTTATCCCCCAACTCCTGTCCTCTAGGCTAATTCATTTTGCATTTTTCCAACTCAAGGTAAATGACCCAGAACAAAGCAAAGAAATTCCTCATGAATGAGTAGTGAAACAACAAACAAAATTGTATTCTGCCAATGGGAACATTTTATTATTTGCTGTTAGAGTTCTTCTTGTGCTACCAGCTTCAAATGCCAAAAACAGACATTTTACAGCATTTTTTGCAAAACAGACATTCTATAACGTTTTCTGGACAACAGGGTATTACATGCAGGCTTTTACTTAAGAAAAAAGCACTCTATTTTAAACAATGTGCATATGTGTGTTTCTATGTATGGGTATATACATGAGTGTGCAGGTGCACACAGAGTCCAAAAGAAGATGTCAGATCCACTAGAAAGGCATTTACAGTATGTCAGACCCACTTATAGGCAGTTGTAACCTGCATAATCTGGGTGCTGGGAACTCAACTTGGGTCCTTTGCAAAAGCAGCAAGCATTGCACTTCTGAGCCATCTCTCCAATACCCCTACTCCAGGTTATTACTTTTTCTATGTAGCCTTCGTTTCTCTCCTCTACAGTTGCTACTTTGCCTTGCCAGTCATTTCATTTATTAGCATTTGGGATAGAAGTGTTGATTGGAGAGCTAGTGGAGAGAAGGGAAAACATTCTCCTCCTTCAAAATGATGGATAAAAATAGAGGTAATGTTCGAATGGAGAACTAACTTTTGACCAAGACCAAGCACATACTTGAAAAGGTCAAAGTGTTCTGCACATGTTATTACATTCATGTACTACATTCAGTTCTCCCAAAGTGCCCGAGAGGCAGGTAATTGAGTACTGCTATGAGAAACGAGAGGCATAGGAAGGTTACCATAGTTGCTTAGGGTCAATGCTGAGACCATTAGTGATCCTCCTTAGGTGTGTGTATACACTATAAAAACAGTATTACATTCAAGAGGGCACTGGGTGCACATAAAAAACAGGGCAGGTGGGAAGGTTAGATGCACATACGAACTTGCAAGCAATCAGAGCAAATAGGCTTGGTAGGTTTCACCAACTAAAATTATTATAAAATTTATTATGTTTTCTACAAATACATTTGTTGGTTATAGCCTCAAATGATCGTATGTGTAGATAGAAACAATAAGGAGGTAGTGCATCTGAACTGCTGTTGTTAAGCATGGGACCTTCATCTGATAGAACTAGTATCTTTCAAGAAGAGGCCAGTGCATGAGAGTGCTCAGTTTCTATGTTCTCTTATAGACAGGGAAGGCCATGTGAGGACACAGCAAGAAAACGATTGTATGCAAGCCAAAAAGAGAACCCTCATCAGAAGGCAGATTTCCTTAACATCCTGATCCTGTTCAGCCCAGTCTGCAGAACTGTGATGAAAATAAGTTGCTGTTGTCCTGTCTGTACTGTTTTATTATGGCAACCTTAGCCAAGTAATTCAGAGAGACTGAGAATCAGGGACATAAAGTAGGGTATATACTGATGCCATGTGGGAAAGCAATAATAAAGACATCGTCCTACAAACAGAGTCTCCTACCTCTCTCATTTGGGAATCAAGCAGCACTGTTCATATGAGTGAGGTCTGGAACTCACATTAAATCTGATGCCTCTGCCCTTTACTGTGCCCATGCTGTGGAAAGGTCTTTGTCTCCTGTTCTTTTGGCTGAAATACTGTCCCTGATATATAGTAGCTTCTCTATTCATTTCTGTGGTGGATTGAGGATTGAGTGTATGAGGAAACGGGGCAGGCTGTACTTTCAAGAACGCTAAACCAAGGACAAACACTAACGGACTAGCTAGCCTCCTTTGAAGAGTGACATGCTAAAGCAGTGTGGAGAGCATCTGAGTGGCAGCAGCAAGTGGAGCAGGCAGTGGTTCTCAGACCCTCAGATTCGTGGCTTCCTGGACACCCTCACTAACACCAGACAGAACCCACTTGGAAGACAAACTTATCTGTGAAGTTGGGAAAAGAAAGGATAGAAAAACAGAAAAGGATGCACCAGTTGCAAAACAGAATGACACCTTCACTAAATCCACAGACAAGCATGAGCTAAGAAACTCACAGCTGGCACCAGCATGATCAGAGATTAAGGTAGGGAAATACCTCAGTCTGGAAAGTGTTCGTCATGTAAGCACAAAGACCTAAGTTTGTCTCCAGCACTCCAATAAAAGGCAGAGGCATCAGTGTGCATCTACAACCCCAATCCTGGAAAAAAGAGGTAGGAGGATGCTGGAGCTTGCTATTCATCCAGTATAGCTTAATCAGTTACCTGATAGTTAATCAGGTTCAATGAAGAACCCTATCTCAAAGAGAAAGGTAGACAGTTATTGAGTAAAAGATACAGCATTGACTTCTAGCTTCCACATGAACATGTACACATACATGTGCATGCACACTACTTACAGTTCATTAGGTAACCGGGTGAGACCAGAGTGAATCAAATAATCACAGACACAAACATACTTAACAATCATGGTGATAATGTGCAAAAGTTTTTTACAGTGCTCTAAAAATCTAGTAACCGACAGGCCTAGAGTAGGGAGCACAGACACCCGTAGCACTCTGGGGTAGACTCCTCCTTTACTAACAGAATGAAGAAGAAAGAAACCATAGAACTCTACACTCACAGCACTGAGGCCTTTCAAAGCAATGTACTTGAAACTCTTCAGGAACAATTGGATAAATAGATTCTAACTTCTAGGGTATTTTTAATGAAGTCAGCTGCCGTTTAATACACCATTGGGTGGATACAAGAGGACCCAGAGAAGAGATGTGGATGCCCTGTCACAATCCACCACAATCCACCCCTGCTGCAGATGACAGATGTTGAGTCAGAATCCTGCTGATACCACCTTCCTGCCTGGATCTCACTAAGCTCCTCTGTGTTTTGATATGCTTACTCTTTCTGTTAGGAGCAGACTCAGGCTCAGACCAAGGCATTGTTAAACTAACATATTCACTTTAGGTTTCTGAAGGAAAGTTTCAGACTGTAATAATAATAAAAATGAAAGAATCAGCTCAAATGAAAATCGCCATAGGTGTGACATTTATTTTTAATTTGTTGAGTCATAGCAAGATGGTTTGGCAGATTAAAATCATAATGCATAGTGTCAACTGTTTCAATGTTATCAATTTGGCTCACACAGAACTTATTTTTACAGTATGGGGCTATCATCTGAAAGTCACGAAGCACTTTAGAAAGTTCACTGTGAATGCCATCTGAAAGGGAAAGACATCAAAATGGGCATTTCAAGACTGTTTTGTTGTGGTGTCAATACGTTAAGGGGGTAGATCAGTGTTATTTAAATTCCCCTGGGATCTGATGTATCAAGGGTTAGCCTCAGAATCATTGTGGAGCTAAGAATGACCTCAACTTCTTATCCTCCCATTTCTCCCCCACCATGAGTGCTAGGATTACAGATATGTATAACTGGAACTAATTTATGCACTGCTGGATATTGAATCCAGGACTTCATGCATGCTAGGCAGTCACTCTACCTAATGAGTCAAATCCTCAGGCCTTAGATATACATTTAAAAAGAAAAAACAATTCACTTGGATTTTTTGCTTCCTTATCAACTGCTACATTTTAATCCAGGTATTAAAGCCAGCATTCCATAAACATGCCAAAAAATGGACAAATTAAAAAGCAGGTTTGATGTGGCACCCAAGGGGAAAAGGGATGTGTACATTTGTGTGCTTGTGTGGGAAATGTTTATTCCATTTTTTCTATGAAAAATCTCAGAGAACATCATGGATTGTCTGGCAAGGCAAAGCAAGAGGAAAGAGAGTTTTACTCTAGTAACAGATACCTGGGGTTCAGTTGCATTCTGAAAGCTTTTTGTTTCCACCATTGAAGGGATGCTGTGTTTTGAACAGCTACTTGGTCTATGAGACTAAAGCTTAGCTAGCAAGCTGACCTAACTAGTCTATATTTTCCTGTCAAGTACCAAGTGCCTGGGACTCCTTAGGCTGAGCATCATACTAGCTACATCACATACACTTCTTGACTGAGATGAGAGAAGAACCACACGTCTATGTGACACAAGAGCAAATTTCCCTTGCACTGAGGAGAAAGATTTCAGGACGAAGAAGGAGGAGGAGGAGGAGGAGGAGGAGAAGGAAAAGAAGAAGAAGAAGAAGAAGAAGAAGAAGAAGAAGAAGAAGAAGAAGAAGAAGAAGAAGAAGAAGAAGAAGAAGAAGAAGAAGAAGATATAACATCGACTGCAAGTACAGAGGGATCTGTGCAAAGTTGCCCCAACTAGCACGCCAGCCAAGATGGCAACTGTAGAGATGAGCTTAGATGGAAAGGGAGAATGCATGAGGCAGTTCCAGAGCTTTGGATCAGCCTACTGGTAAGAAATTCAGCTTTTGGAAAACAAGTAGATTCAATTCAGCAATATTTAGAGAAAGGTAACTTGTTAAGAACCACAGTGTGATAGTTAAAGCACCCACAGACTTTAGAGGACATTAGTAAAGCTACTTGAAATGTTAGTTTAGGGGTAACAAATCCAAAGACTGGTGTAACCAGTGCAGGAATAGGGCCAGGCATCTTATCTATTTTAATTTGTACCTTTTTTTTTTAAGCTTTCTTTCCTTCTTTCCCTTGGTCTTTACCATGATCAAGTGATTCCCAGACCACAGCTGGAGAAGAGGATTGTATAAAATAGTAAATATGTAAGACAACAATGGCAAATGCTACTCAAACAAGATGGCAGATGAGTGAAATTTGAATCATTCTGAGGGAATCCACCAGAAACCAGTACCACAATAGGACTTCCTCCTCACTCTGAGATAATGCTGAATAGTCAATATATACCAGCATGCCCCTTTAAGGTCCAAAAGTATTTATTTAACACAGCTCCAAGGTAAACTCATCTACAAGATGAAAGATTTCAGTTGTTTCAACCATTTCTCACAGAAAATGACTTCTGACGAATACACACCTCTGTTCATTCTCATCTGGCACCTGTCAGTTCATCTATCTTTCCTTTCAACAGATAAAAATTCTCTTTTAATGTTCCCCACACCTTGTTTTTTAAAATGCTTCCTGAGATGTCAGTAGCTTTGTTTGGGATTCATTTCAGCAAATAGACAATAAAATTTGTAGAGAAGAAAATGAATTTAACTCATTAAGACATTTTCTTAGTAGCCTTGTAGTTTCTGACCACTGCAGGCATTGAAATAATTTCAGAAAATATGTAACACACACATATTTTTGTGTGTAAGGTTAGCATTTTAAAACTAGTGATTTAAAAATAAAGAAGAATGGAGTTCAATGGCATTTAAATTTAAAAATAGATTATTTAATCTTAACCATTGTCCTTTAAAACATCTAAACTAATTGTGTCCCCTTTGCGGGAATGGAAAAGAAACTGCCATGACAATTGTGACCAAC
This sequence comes from Peromyscus maniculatus bairdii, assembly GCF_049852395.1. NCBI lineage: Eukaryota > Metazoa > Chordata > Mammalia > Rodentia > Cricetidae > Peromyscus > Peromyscus maniculatus. The sequence continues at coordinate 99,404,254 of NC_134854.1, forward strand.
AATGAATGAACAACCTGCCCAATGAGAGATTGTGATAATGATTTGGTCAGGTCAGAATGACTGCTACTGTTTCCTATACTATTGTTTATGCAATCTGTAGCCATAGGAATGATCTTGTCTTCCTGGAAAGGTTAGTGGGATGAGAAGGGCAGTCCTACATAGATGAAAAAGTGAGGAAATAAGACAGAGCCCCAGACAGTTCTTCTCCCATTCCACTATACAGGAATTATCAAAGTGCCCCAGCAGATTACTATCCTAAATTTTTCATCTCATTAAAGAAAATCTACTGAAACTCTTACCATGTGCAGGAATGCACACAGGCAATCTCTAGGATACAGGAAAGAAGGAGGTGTGTGTGTCAAGGGAGGGTAGGTGGATGAATGAATTTTCATCTACTGATTTGGACATTGCTTTCCCTTGCTTTTCTCACAAGGCTCTTGGACTTGTCATGCTGAGGAATATAAGTTTATGTTTTGCTATTTACACTTATGCAAACAGATCAATGATTGCTCAACTGGTGGGGAATACGAACCTGTTTCCCAATAAGCTCATGGGAGAGAGTTAGCGGGATTCCAGTGAAGGGAATTTCCAGCACCAGCAGAGATAATCCAGACTCAGGATAACTCATAAATTATACATGTATGCATATGTGCAAATACACATACCTGTTACTAGTGAGGATTTTAGTGGTTGTGGAGACAGGAAAATGAAGTAGGTATAGTTCTCAAACAGAGATCATCTCACATAATGAAAAGAGAGAAAATAGGTAATAAGTATTGGAAGACTTCATTCATTATACATTTAGTATAACATGTTGGATGGCAAGAGGATCTTATTTCAAAGGAATTTCATAATCACCATTGAAGGAAAGGAAATATATAAACTATTTCTCTCAGCTACCAGGCTAGTGAAATAATGGACCCCTAGAGAATTAAAACTTCCCCAGGTATCCCATGCTGGGAAAACAGAAAGATTGAAATTGGTGCCTTCCAATAAAGATGGTCCCCTAGAAAGGGAATGCACACAGTTCTGAGAACTTACTGGACTACCTTGTAGGAAGAATTGGAGCAGAGACAGTGAGTGATTGGTGGGACCACAGCTTGACCTATGACTACTTAATTATATGTATTTATTGTCATCCATAAAATGTAAGCCTCATGGTAGTACCCCTAGCACAGACTGGACAGTCACTGGATCTCCTTATTCCATTTTCCAAGGCAGCACATCGAATACATCTCCTTTTATGTGTTTTGTACTATTATTTGTCACTTTAACTTTTTCTCTTATACTTTGTGTGTGTTGGGGGGGGGGTCCTGGGAACGGAACTCAGATCATTAGGCTTGGTGGTAGGCATCATACCCACTAAACCATCTTGTTGACTCTACTTTAATTGGTGTGTTGGGAATAACTGGTCCAGTCTAGCTTGTTGGGTCAGCCAGATTACAAATTTTGATCTAAAAATACTAGGAATTTTCTTAAGCAGTCAATGATAATTATTCTTCTTTTCTCAAGGTCAGTTTACTGTTTCTGTTCCTTAGGCCCTGCACATAGTACCACATATCAGTCATATCTTAAAGTTCAGACCTCAGACTATTCTGATCCCTATTTCTCTAGGGCTCCTGGTTCTCTCCTCTCTTGGCCTGTTCTTGACTGTCATCTTATAGGTGAGTCGAGGCTGTGGAGGTTCATATTGCTCTTGGGATATCACCTACTTATGTGACTGATAGCTTATCCTTCATTATTTGTCTTCTCCTTCCTATCTATCTTGGTCTACTTGTCTTTGGTCTATTTGTCCCGGCTCTAACCAGTAGCTTAGTTTGGCCAAGGATTTCCCTAGGCTGTTAACAGTGAGTAGCATGCTGACTTTAACCCCTAAACCCTCAAGCTGTCATGAGAATCATCCAATTATTTTTTGCAATCTCCCTCTGTCCCACACATTTTAGCGTTTTTGACAGATAGAGTCAAGCACAAACCATTATAAAAGCTCGTTTCTCTAAATTCAATCTGGTCCTGCAGACCTTGGAAAAATAATTATTTCTTTTCATAATAGCCTGTGACTAAATCTAATGTGTGGGAGGACAATGGCCCTTAAACCTTCAAAGAAAGCTAGAAAACAAGTCTAATAGTAAGGCGTCCTATTGATAAATTGCAGTTCTAAGCTGCAAAAGTGCTTATTCACTGACCAAGAGCCTTGCAATTTATTTTACTTCATTAGATGCTGAATCCTTCAGAAACCTGCTGGAATTCCAGTAGCCTTTAAAGTAATTATTATAAGTATGTTTAATCAAGCTTTTGAGGTTACTTGCAACCTAACAGTGAAGTTCAAATGACATTTTGTCACTCATATGTTAATATCATTTCAGATCTCTGGGAAGATACAAAGCAGAGCAAATATTTAAAACAAACACTGCTCCTGGAGTTCTGAACCTATGGCTAGACAGGTCATAGACCCTAGGGAAGAACTAAGTGAACATAGTATCAAACAGACTAATGACTTATCATTATACACATAGATTAATTAGGACATTTTCCTAATTTCATTAAAGAATTTTCTTTTTGTAGTAGATGATCATTATCACAGAGAATAAGACACTAAGGGATGCTAAGCTTTAATGGGACACCTCTATCATACCCCCTTTTCCTAAAACTCAGGATTTTTGCAGAAGAGGGGGTGGAAAGATTTGAAGACCCAGATTGGGTAAATGACTGCAAGCAAACAGTGTACTCCAGACACAGAAGGGCAGTTGAACATGTGAATTCACAGAAGTTGAGACAGCATGTAGAAGGTCCACACAAGCTCACACCAGGAGAAAAATCCCAGTGTGGAGGAAAAGGTGTGCTAGAAGACCCACTCTCAACAAGGAGTTATTGGCAATTAACAGCTGCTGGAAAAGGGCAAGTGAGTTATCTTTGAGTTTGGCCCCTGGGAAGTTTTGTGTGTGGAAAAGGTGGGTGAATCTGGCAGGAGTGAGGAGAGAGAGGTGAATATGTTCAAAATACATTGTAAGAATTTCCCAAAGAACAAATAAAAATAAGAAAAAAAGGTAAAAACTAAACCAAAGCAATGCTATAACTTTTATTTTAAAAAAATTTCAGCAATTAATTCTTTTTTCCACCATGAGTAACATCCTAGCTATCTCTAGAGACTACAGTGTAAAAAGTATCAAGAAAATATTTTAATAAGAGAGCTACACCTGAAGGTAGCTACCCTGCTTTGAGAAATAACTTTCAAAGACAAGTTGTTACCTAATGCTCACATTGCTTATACTCTAACCACATCAAGGCACTATCTAGCATGTGTGGAAATACTTTCCATATCTGTTATCAATTTCATCTTTCCCTTTTTATGTCAATAAGAAAGGATCTTCTTATATGAACTCATTTTATAACAATATTGAACTTATGCACAAATAGACATCATGCATGATAAGACACAAGAGATGAGCCCGAAGCTTAATTCAACTTAAAGAACTCCCTGCCCACCCAGACAGCCACATCTGTTTTGCATTTCACAAGTGTTACTGCACTGTGCATTTTAACCAACTCATAACAACTAACTTTCAAGAGCTTTTAAAAGGCTTCCAATAGTAGTGTGTCTCAGGGAGGTTCAGTTCAAATGTCTTTTGATTACATTTTTGTTGTTGTTGTTGTTGTTTTTGGTTTTTAATGGTGGGTAGTACAAAGCAGATGATAATGTTAGTGCTTTTCTTATCCAGCTCATTTCTCTCCTTGGTGACACTGGCCTGTTCAATCACATATGAAAGGACTGAAAACAACACCCACCCCAACACATAATCACACACACAAGGACTTGAGTGCTCATGCAAATGCCCACACCCATTAACAGCTCCCATTCTTTCTCCACTACAGTCACTGTCATCTTTATGCTTTGGCCTATAAGTAAAAATTTGACAAAGCTCTAGAGGACTCCCTAGCCCTCCTCATTCCTGCAGATCATCAGTGATTTACCATTGGCCCCCAACACTGGAAAACTTTGACTGAATGATACTAAATACCGAAGGACAACATTCCTAGAAAAGGCAGATGGTCTAAGAACAAAAGGCCTCCTACTTGGAGACTCTCAAAGACCACATTTGTATCTCCATACAAGATCATCCATGTTAAAACATATGGCTTCTAGTTGGAAATAAGAAGGCTTTGAGAAAAGCACTACTCCTTGGATATTTCCCCAAAGCAAAGTCTGATGGAGAGAAAGATGAGGTTGGTGCTGACTCTCAATAAAAGAAGAGGCATTTCCACTGAGAGGTGGAGTCAAGGACAGTAGAAGTTCATACCTGGAGGAATTTATCTCTAACTCACCACTCACTCTCTGTTATTCTCATAATGATTATTTATTTTGTTCTAATGTGGCCAAAGAAATGAATTTGGTACCACAAAAATTTCTATGTGAGTATCCTGGTGGTAGTGGGAAGAAAAAAGATTAAGAAGCCAAGGACTTAAGTCCTCTAGGAGAGCAGCAAGTGCACTTCCCTGTGAAGCCATAGCTCCAGAGGCTAACTTCTGTTTTCTTTCATTCACTTCAGGATATACATAGCATAGGCAGAATTTATCTACAGTCCAAAGATACAAAATTCTCAGGATTTACAGGGCTATGGTGGCTGATGTCGTGCAGTGCCTTTCCAAATGTTCTAAGGGCCTTGATAATAGACTGAACAGTTTTGTGGGCCAAAGGAAGGCTCACATAGCAAAGTAAGTGGTGTGCTCTGCCTTATAATGGGATTCAGACATGGGCAGTGGGTCTTTTGCTTTCTAGCAGATGCTCTGTGGGGAGTTCTCATGGTGTCATTTGATACATATTTGAGTCACTGTATTTACTCTGTAAGCCTATGATAGGGATTCCTGTAATTCTGCCCTCTCAGGTGTATGGTTATGCCATATACCAAATTGGATCCTTGAGGTCATTTGCAAAATGTCCTGACATTTCCTTTCTTGGTCAAACACGTTACCATTTACTACAGGCCTACCTAAGGAAGTATTTACAGAATGTGGTTTGAAGAGAACCCAGGAGATTAGACTAGTGAAGAGGACAGCAACCAGTGTAGACCTGAAAATAAGCTCTCTTTTACAAATGTTCTCTATTTTCACCAAGACACATCACCTCTCTGTGGGAAAGCCACTGAGCTAGCATTTACTATTTTGAGATCATGATCCACTTTCAAGACTATCTCTAGCCTCCCTACCCTCCTCCCAAAGTAATTTCTTCTTGTAAGATCTTGACAGGAATATTAAAAATTCATAAATGTAATGCCTTTTTGCTTGCAATGAAAGCTACAGTGAAGATTTTTGTTAAAAAATCTTGCATAATATTGGAAGTAAGAAACAGCAAGGTCCCTTATAGATATTGATATAGCACTGAATTATACATAAACAGATATAAGGGTATTCTACCAAAGCTGGTAACTCTTAGAGAACTCCCCCAAAAGAGCCTTCAAGACCATTATTAGAAACAGAAAGAACACAGGTGCTCTTTCATTCATGCTTCTCTGATTTTGTCTTTACCCCAGATATCTTTCCAAAGTGTTCAAAATGACCACAGATGCATGAAATATCCATTCTTGCAGATGATGGCAGAAATTCCAATTGTTACTTCATCTCTACATACCTATGACCCAGAGTCTCAAAGACATATTTTCTCTCAGATTGTTGGTGTGACAACTAAATAGGCTGCCTGATGGAAACTTGTAAATTAAAGGGATACTTTATTAGCTGATTTCATAGTCCACACCATTCCATATGGGTATGGACACAAAGGGTTTGTCAACTAAGTAAGTGCAAGATAAAGCACTTTGGTAGAGGAGTTTAGGGTGTCTGTTAAATTAAATTCTATCAGTTATTTCACAGCCTTGTTCTAGAAGACCAGAGAATCAAGTCTAACCATGTCTTAAAAGGCCAAGTTTCTATATGAGATCAGAAAGCAGACTGTGATTGAGAACTTGGTATTTCTTTAGTGATGAAAAAGTCAAAATGCTTCCCAAAATATGGATGCTATTCCTCATCTTTTCTATAAGGTAGAAATACCACAATTATAAATTTTATATAACTGATTATGTGGTGTGGGAAACTAGTTTTTGAGAAAAAGAAATCACAGTACTCAATCTGTTAAAGCATTCTATATCATGTGCTGAAATAACCTAATGAGGTTATTAATTATGATATATAGGTAACATAGGGGACACTCCATTGCTTAAAAGTTATTTAGGGCATTTAGAGAGTTATCTCGGTGGTTAAAAGCATTGGGTACTCTTTTAGAAGAGCTAGGTTGTATTTACAACACACATATAAATTCACAGCCACCTGTAACTTCAATTCCTGAGGCTCCAAAACCCTCTTCTGGCTTCCATGATCATTGACAACATGCTGTGCTCATATTTGTGCAAACACTCAGATACATAAGATAAAAATAAAATAAATAAAAAATAAATCAGATAGCTAAAGTGGACCTCTAACCTCCACACATATAGATGAGTGTACCCACATTTAGATTCATGCATATCACACACACACACACACACACACACACACACACACACACACGCACGCACACACACGCACACACACAGAAGCTTTGCCACCACTCTTCTAAGTGATGGAGATACAAAGTTAGAAAAGTCAAGATTCACCCCTTCTAAGTGATGGAGATACACTGTTACAAAAGTCAAGATTCACCCTCATTGTGTGATTAGAACATTGCTAAGATGAATGAAAAATAAAATAAACTAAAACCTTCCAAAACTTGGTGATATTAGAAACTAAAAAGTCATAAGTATTGTGCAACATTACAGAATGAGGAAAAAAACATGATGGATTATGAAACATGGCAAAATGATCAACTCCATTAGGCTTTATTCTTGACCCAACCTGCAGCACAGCTGTCTGCTGAGCCTCTGGTGAGACACCAGCTCATTCTCTCTGCTCACCCCCTTCAAAACAAAATAAATATGAGTTTAATTGCTCGAAACCCAAAGAAATCAAGACTCAAGGTTAAATAGAATTTTGATACACTTTGTTTATTGTGCTAACAGCAATGTTTTAGTTGATAAACTATGAATAGGACCATGGAAGCTGACCGTGCCAGAGCCAGTAACTAAGAGTCTAATAATTCTCTAACCACCAGACCAGCAGGTTTTGATTGGTTAGTTTTTGATTATTTGATTTTTTTGCTTTTCTGTTTTTTTTTTCCCATCATTTTTCTTCTTAACCATTCTCTGTAAGGCTGCTTGACTTTGAATGCTGCAAGACTCTAATTAATCTTTAAATATGGACTTGAGGTTACTTATTCCCTTCACTGACAAACGTGTCACTATTCTGGTTACTTGGCATGTTAATAGTTTTCAAATGTAGAAGAGGGAAAATGCCCAGGAGAGAATGTGTGTGTGTGTGTTATGAGAGAGGGAATGCAGACGGGGAAGAAGCAAGGCAGTGGTGGTGGTGGGTTGCGTTGGTTTTGGTGGCAGTGGTGGTGGTGGGTTGCTGTGGTTGTGGTGGCAGTGGTGGTAGAGGTGGAGGTGGTGGAGGTGGTGGAGGTGGTGGTGGTGGTGGAGGTGGTGGAGGTGGTGGTGGTTATATCCACCTTATAGGAACACTAGTCACTTCCATAAAGAATACAGAAAAGAACTAAGAAGTATTAAAGAATAAAAGAAAGGGAGAATGAGATTTATGAAGGTGATTAACTTTTTTGTGGCTCAAATCAGATTTTAAAATAACATATGCCTTGCCTTTTCCAATGCTGAAAGTCAGCCCGGCTTTTTTCTAGAAAAGGATTGAGGGAGATACTACAAGAAAGGAAGGGGCGTGAGGGAGAGATTTTTCTCACCACATGTTTCTGAAGGGAGCTCTGCCCAGCCTTAATAGATTGCCACTTACGCCAGAGCTACACACCATCAGATAATGAAAACAGCCCCCGCATGTTTTCAAATCCCCCATTTAAAATTTAAATTCATTAGTTTATGAGCTGCTGGGAATTGACAGTTTTACACCCCAATCCTTCTGGAAATTTATGTAAAGGATGCCACAGAAATGGAATAGGGGAACGTCTCCAAGCGAAAACACCAAACACAAATTGCTAAATAAAAATGCAGCCGACACCGATTTGCTGTGGGTCATATAACTGAGAATGTCGTTTTTATTAAGGGGAAGTTCTTTAAGCATTTGCTTCCAACCCAGCCATGCTTTTGTACCAACATTTAAAATATTAATGTACTGTTTTTATTGCCTCTTTCCTCTACCGGCATTTCTTTAACTGGTTCCACACAGATAAAACATGCTCCATGTATCTACAGCATATCAGGCATTTCTCCCTTCTTCTGCATAGAAGGGGTTTTGCGTGCCTGTGAGTGGTTTCCTTCTGACAGCTTACATCACAGCTAGACTGCAGTGTCCTGATTTGGGAGGTTTTAATTATAATAGAGCCTGATATATACCAGGAGACTAGACTTCAGAAATGCCCGAAAGTTTGCGTCTGGTTTGGCTTTAAGATTGATATTTAGTTCTTGCTTTTTAAAACACAGTTCGCTTGGGGCTATGCACATGAATTTAATTTGCTGTGAATAGGAGGGACCCAGGGTGAATCAAGGAATCAAGCTGCTAAAGAAAAAGAAGCTATCTGTAGGCACTCAGAACACATTCTCTCTAAACAAGGAGGCTGTACACTCTCTTTATAGTTCATGGTTTCTGAGCTATCTCTAAGAAATATCTGCATACATCCGGATCACCAATCTATTCTTGTCCATTTCTTCTGTTAAGATGGTAGATCTAGCTGTTAGGTCTCCACAACCCCTTGGGAATTGTGTAAGTACGGTTTGTACAGTTTGTCAAAAAGAGTAGAACTGAAAGAATATATACCTATGGGGTTTATTAGGTTGGCTTACAGATATGGTCTGTCATGGTCCAACAATGAGTGTCTCATCTGGAGAGGCTGAGAAGACAGTAGTTGCTCCATCCATGAGACTGGGTCACAATTTGGAGCTGAAGACCAGGAGAATCCCTGGAGAGCTGTGGGTCCTCAGTCTGGAAATCTAAGAAGCTGGTTCTGCTAGTCCTAAAGGTTCAGCAAACACATGTGCCACTGACAGGCAGGTGAACGTGCCAGTAAGAGTGAATACAAGCAAACACAAAGCCAACTTTTCTGCTTCCTCTTCCTTTGACCTGGGCTGCAGCCAGAAGGTGCTGTCCACACTTAGAGTGAGTCTTCTTGTTTCAAATAATCAGATCAAGAAAATCACTCATAGCTGTCTCTGACCATGTTGCTTGCTTTGAGGATCTATTCCTCCTACTGAGTGACCTGATCCAGCCTTAAGAGAAGAGGAGGAGCCTACACACAACTTGATATACCATGGCTGGCTGATACCCAAGAGAGGCTTGCCTATATCTGAAGAGGAACAGTGGAGGAGAAATGGATGGGGTCAGGGAGAGGAAAGGGCAGAGGGAAGGAACTGGGAAGAGAGGAAGGAGGGAAACTTTGATTGGAATATAAAAATAAACAATTTTTTTTTAAAAAAGAAAGAAAATCCCTCTCAGCAGTGCCCATCAGCTTTTAGTTGATTCCAGGTATAGTCAGGCAGAGAACCAAGATTAGTCACCGCAAGAACTGATTTATTTATTTATTTATTTATTTATTTAATTTATTTATTTATTTAGTACATGGGGTGAGGTTCTGGTTAAGGTTGTTTCCATACTGGACTATGGAAGTGTCCATGTTGGAAATCATTTGGTGATGTTTACATACATCTGTTTCATGGTTCTCTATTTCTTCTACCCTTCTGCTACACTCCCTTTTTACCAACCCCACACTCTTTTGGGCTGCTCTATACATCTTTACAGCAATTGTTAATAACAGGTCACATAAATCTCTAATTTTTTCTTTCCTTTTCAAGGCAGTTTGAATCATTTTGTTTTTTCCTTCTCCAAATCAAATTTAAGATCAACAACCTTTTAAAGATGCTGCTAAGACCTAGTCATCAGAAAGGGAACCTAGAGGAAGCTGAAAGAATGTCCTTCCATTCAAGACTTTTCAAGATAACTCAGAGAAGAGAGCTATTAAAACTCTCTTAAGATACAGGTGCTTTATACATTCACTGCTACTTAAGCCATAGTTCTTCAGTGCAGATACATTTTTCGCAAAGACTATGAAGTAAGGCAGTGGTAGTAAGTTACATTGGAAATGTCCCATTTTATAAACTACCCCGATATGTGGTGCGAATGTAGAATATTCTCCACAGGCTCAAGAGGGTGGATGCTGGCTGGAATGGGTCACTATGTGTTGGACCTTGAGTTTTCAGAGTGTGCTTCCTGCTCCTGCTTTGCTTCCTGACAGCCTACACAATGTGTCCAGCAGCTTCTCGCTCCTAACACCGTGACTTCCCTTCCATGATGGATGGCATCCCTTATCAGTATAAGTCAAAAGCACACTTTCTGCCTCTAAGTGGTTTCTCGCCAGGTATTTTGTCGTAGCAACTATATAGAAGCAAGCTACACACCTGATTCCAGGAGCATGTGGAGGAAGGTTTCATTCTCCTTCAACTTGCTATTCTCCAAAACAACTGAGTTTCCAGCCCATACCAGATACTTACATAGTAGTTAGGAAAATGTCTCCCTGCATGGTATAGCCACTCAAGCCCACTCACTGTTACTTGGGTAAGTTCTCACCCTCATATCTAACACCCCTCCTACCTCCTTGTATGACCATTATATTGCTTTTTCATTTCCCTCATCACATAACCATGTTTTCTTCTCTTCAAGATTATATGTCAGGTGTGGGCAGACACAACCTTTTATATTTCAAAGTGTTCCCACAGGCCTATGCCCAAGAGAACAATAACTGTGTGGTGGGAAATGAGTGCCAGAAAACAGGAGGCAATCTATCAAGCCAGCTAGCAAGCCCCAACGGCTCCTAGAGTCACAGACACTCGGGGAATGTCAGCCCATTGAAAAAGTACTCAGCTTTGCTGCTGTGCAAGCTCTCAAAGGCAGGGACAGAGTCACAGTTTCTTCACATCAGTGAGGGAATCGCCCACGGCAGCAGTTCTTTTAGACAAGGAATCAAATCAGACTCTGTTTCCTTAACACCGAAAAAGAGGCCAAGTCACTGTCACAGCCCGCATTTAGGGCAAAACAGAAGGGGGGGGGGAGAACGATGGGGAAGACATCTTCACAGAGCCCGGGAAATCAGGGCTGAGCACCCAATACCCTTAGCAAAGTGAAGCACAAATACACACAAAGCAAAAGCAAACTCCAACAACAGCAGTACTAAAACAACACTCGATGGAGCTGGAAGTGATCAGTGAGATTTACAAGGAGCTAGTCAAGGCCAGGCTGCAAATAACCCAACCTATTCACTTCTATCACTTCATTGGATTTCATTCCGGGTTCCCTCTTGACCAGGGCAGTCTGTACACTGTACTGCATTCAGCCTGACTGTCTGAAGCAGGGCTGATTCATGTCCTTCTCCTGCTCAGTAGCCCTCTTTCACACAAAACCGAAGTTGAGACAAGTGCATTCTCCCCTCAGGTGACCTACGCCTACTCTTTGGCTCCTCACTGGTCCCTGCATCTCCAGAGGCTTTGTCTGTGCCAATCATCCCCTCTACCCAGAGAATCTACTCCCCCTCCTCTTCCTGGAACTCAAACTTCACCTCCTTCAGTAACTTCTTTAGTCCTTCAGTTCAACTTCCCTCTTTTCATTTGCTCTGAAATTTGGAAACTCATGATTTTCACAATTTGAGGATTCCATTAAATTCTGGGCAAAACCACATTGTTTAAATATCTATTATAGACTATTCAGTATGCTTCCTCTTGTTTCTTTTGCTTTGTTCTTATTCCATTGTAAGCAGTGTCTAACACATGGAGGTTCATAGAGGGGAAGAGCCCCGGAGGATATCATCTAAAAATTGCATTTGCAACCAAACTATAGAACTCAGGTTGGTTAACCTGATTTTTGTTCTTACAGCATTTCCTGCCATTCAGGCTGTCCTGCCCCATCCCACATGTCCACAGAGACAGTGAGGAAAGTGAGAGTCACACTGTCATTCTGCCACCTCCTCTAGCACATACTCACTCTTTAGCAAACAAACTAAGATTTTAAATAGAATTTTTATTTAAATCTTTTAAACTGGGGAGAAGCTCTCATAGAGTGCCATGCGGTGATGATTCGTTTAAGTGTGAGACGTGGAACTAGATGGGGTATATTCTTAACCCCAAAATTAGGATTCTGGAACAGAAGAAATACACAGTAAGTAAAGTGCTTGTTGTGCAAGCACAAGGACCAGATTCCTTGAGCCCACATAAAATCAGATATAGTAGTTAGCATCTGTAATTCCAGTATGCCTACTCCTAGATGGGAGGTGGAGACATAAGAATCCTGGAGGTTCCTGGGACAACTACATACTAAAGATCAACATAAGACCTTTCTCAGGGAATGTGGAAGATGAGGACCAACATCCAAGTTTATTTGCTCACTTCCACATATACATCCACACTCACACATGAACATTCACATATAAACAGATCAAAACATGAACAAGATAGGATTTTTCAGGTTCCCAAAACAATGGCATATATCTGCCAGTATATACTTCCCAAATAAGTACAGTTGGGTTTTGAATGAAGCATATCTGTAAACTTAGGTCATTAGTCACATGATATAATAAATAAATACAGTATAAAGAAGCAAGAAAATTCTCTAAACTCTGAATGCAATCTCTGTCTTAAAATTATTTTCCCAGAACAGTCAACAGTTTCCCAACTAAATGAATGTCTCACTAAAGCAAAAATTAAAATCATATTTGGAGGACAAAAAAGCCATGCTTTATCATGATACATCTATAGGTCATTGGGAGATGCACTAACTTGTTTAATGTGAAATGTGAGGAACAGAGAATTGGTAAAAGACTGGGGAAATATCCTGATGAAAAGTTACACAGGCTCTCAAGGTCAGAAATACTGTAGTGACACTGAAAACTGATCCTGGTGTTATTGTAAAATATAGAAAACTGCATATATAATATGACCCTCACACTGTAAGCATGTGTGTTGTTTATTATATAAATGAGCCAAGGATGACCTCTGCACATTAACAGTGGCTGCTGTCGGTTTCTGCTTGCTTGCTATCTCTTCATAGTATGCTGAGACCTGTTAGCTCCAAAGCCTGCTGCACACCAATGTAAAATTTTACAGGTCCAATTACTTTAAAAATATCTTAATATACATTGTTAGCCATTTAGGGCACTACTTGCTCCCAGAAATCTGAAAGGAACATAGGTAGGCACAGATGGGGTACTACCCCTCTATGGGCTACTCAAGTTTGTGTTGTCTTCAGTAGTTCCTTGACCCTGTTATTCTTCTGAGGAGCAAAATGCACTCTGACCCTCTAGACAGACACCTGTTTCTGGGACTGTCCTTTCCATCTGTGCAAAACCAAAGTGCCTAAGAAATCTTGTGTGTGGAACTGCCCCTTAATAGTTACATCCTGGAGTGCCATTAAATATTTGTATCTTTTTGACAACCCTCAGACCTCTTAGTGCCTTACAGAGCCTCCTGGGTCTCCTCTACTCAAGAGATGGAGATGAGAGTGGCTACAGCTTCATGCCTCAAACCCATTGTCAAATAGTTTCAATGTTCACAACTCCATCTTTACCTTCCTAGAAGCCTCGATGGAGCTGCCAAAGTCGCTAGATTGCAATTTAAAACTGTTTCGTGATGCAGGAATGAGTCAAGAACTGCCAATGTACAGGATGCCTTTTCAGGAAACAACTACAGGTCTTCCTTTCCTTAATCTCTGTCATTGTGTCTCTCCCACTCATCACTCTCCCAATAACTCCCGAGGAGCCAAAATCACTATTTTCATCTGCAAGCTTTCTTCCTATCCAAGAACTCCTCTGTACTTCATCTTCAGCAGAGATTACATGCAGTACCTCCTTTGAGCCTAAGTGAGCAATCTTTTCAGCAAATGCACCCCCCTCCTGCCAATGTTGCCATCTATTACCTAGTAAAATGTTCAAAACTGGACAGCATTGTGGAGTAGAATCAATCTTCCTCCCCAGCCCTCCCCTCCCCCACAATAAGTGCAAGCTGGGTCCCTGCTCAGATTTATTGAATGTAAGGGCTTGTAATGACTTATCAGTCTGGGTGAGAGAAGTCTATTACCTACCAACCATCCATCAAATGGTATTCATCTCAGGTCCTCACGCCATGTTTGGGAGCCCATGGTGGGAGTGGAGTAGTAAATTCACACCAGAGTTAATAAAACTTTGTAGTGGGCAATAATGACAGATGGGGTCTTGATTGCAACATGTGAGATAGCAATTTCTAAATGGGGAAACTACATCCATATTTCACAGCAGAGACTTAGAGAGGATTTACAAAGGAAGGCATTTGAGAGAGGACTAACAATGGACAGCACAGAATTGGGAGGCGGTGTGTTCCCATGGAACCTCATTTACCATCACTGCCTCTGTCTTTGCTACAATTCCTCCATCTAATGTGCTTTGTCCTCTGTGTTTTCAAAGAAGATAGGGTCATTTTTATTTCCCATGACACATTTGAAGCATTAATATAATGCCAATGAGGAAAATATAGGAGTGGTCTCCATGAAAGCCCAAAGAATGGCCATCAAAGCCATCAGATTCTAATCTTAGGAATTTGTGAATGCTGCTTTATTTGGAAAAAGGCTCTTTGCACAATTGATCCTGGAGATAATGATAATATCCTGAATTATCTGGTAGGGTTTTTTTTTACATTTTCTTTTTTTAATTTAATTTATTTTATTTTTCTTTATTAAGAAGTTTTCTACTCACTCCTCATGCTATCCACAGACCCCCTCTTCTTTCCTCCCACCTGCCAGCCCTCTTTCCCAAGCCACCCCACATCCCCACATCCCACAAATCGAGGTCTCCCATGGGGAGTCAGCAGAGCCCAGCTCACTGAGGCGAGACAGGTCCAAGCCCCTTCCCACTGCACCAAGGCTGTGCAAGGTGTCACACCACAGGAACCGGATTCCTAGCAGCCTGCTCATGCACCAGGGACAGATCCCAATCACCCTGCCTGGGTGCCCCCCAAACGGTTCAAACCAAACAACCATCTTCCATGTCCAGAGGGCCTAGTCCAGTCTCATGGGGGCTCCACTGCCACCAGTCCACAGTTCATGTGTTTCCACTTATAACTAACATAAGAAAAACTATATACAAAAGTACAATAACTATATACAATATATACAAGTAATAAATACCTAAACAATGTCTAGTTCATTTGTATTTGACAAATTCAGAGAAAATAATTCCATTATCTATCCTATTGTATCTAATTCACTTTCTATCCTAATTAATCTTCAACTATAACTAACTATGTGGTCCATCATCTCTGCACATCATCCCATGCTCAATATTACCACAAAGACACATGCTCAACTATGTTCATATCAGCATTATTGGTAATAGCAAGAACCTGGAAACAACCTAGATGCCCCTCAACTGAAGAATGGATAAAGAAAATGTGGCACATATACACAATGGAGTACTGCTCAGCAGTAAAAAAACAATGATATCATGAAATTTGCAGGCAAATGGATGGATCTAGAAAATGTCATCTTGAGTGAGGTAACCCAGACTCAGAAAGACAAACATAGGATACACTGACTCCTAAGTGGATACTAAATGGGAGGGGAGGGATGGTCAGACCCACAACTCCAGAGAGCCTAGCTAACAGGGAAAGACCCTAGGAAGGGCACATGGATGACCCTGTGAAGGAGAAGTGGATGAGATCTACATGAGTGGACTGGGTGTGGGGGGGGTGGCAGAGGGCGAGGAGTGGGGGATGAGAACATAGGGAAATGGGAGGGTCAAGCTGGAACAGGGACAGAGTGGGAGGGCAGGGAGGAAGATACCATGATGGATGAGGACATCATGGGAATAGGAAGAGGCAGGGTGCTGGGGATGCTCTCAGGAATTCACAAGGTTGACCCCACTTTGGTCTGCTTTCAGTGGTCTAGAGGGTGCCTGGACTGGTCTACTCTAGTGTCCAGCCTAGCAAATAACCTAGCTGTCATCCTAGAGCCTTTGTCCAGTGACTGATGGAGGCAGATACAGAGATCCACGGCCAGGCACCAGGCTGAATTCCAGGAATCCAATTGATGAAAGAGAGAAGAGATACTGCAGGCGAAGGATGTCTAGCAGGGTTTTAAGTGTAATTTTGTTTATTTTTCTATAAGAAGGAGAGAGGAATAGTTGATGTAAATAAACAAAACAAAACAAAAGACAGTGAACACAGGCACACAGAGAAGGTTGTATTGCCTAGAAATGTCTTCAGACTTGTTTTTTGTTAGTGTGTGTGTGGTTATCTGTGTGTGAGTATGCTCATGCATATACAGGTGCCCATAGAGGCCAGAAGAGGATCTCTGATCCCTTGGAGCTTATAGACAACAGATAGCAGTAAACCAAACTCAGGTCTTTAAAAGGTCAGCAAGAGATTTTAACCACTGACTGATCTTTATCATAATGTCTAATCCTGACTTAGGTTGGTCTAAGACCAAATTTTTAAGGTTTTGGTTGTTGGTTTTAGCACCTACCAATGTAGCAAAATGTTTCTAATTCATTTTTCCTGACAGTGGACATTCAGAAAGTTACCCACAGATTATTCCTGCATGATTACCAACCCATTATAGGTTTGATCTAATATGTACAGTAGTTCTAATATAAAAATGCATTTAAGGAAACATACAATACCAATCTTTGTCCCATTGCAATTCAGAACAAAGCATCATCTCACCCACCACTCTGAAGAGATAAATGAGCTATGGGGTTATAGGGAAAGAAATGAGCTATGTTGTTGATCTGATAATTCATATGGACTACAAAGAAGTAAAGACACCTCTCCACAATGGGAAGAAAAAGAATACGTGGGACATGGGAAATCCTCGGTGATACTCCTTTGCACTACCATACCCTATAATCAGAGATCTTGGGAAACCACAACAATGCAACCCAGGCAGAGCTACAAATGCCCAAGGTCACTGTGGAATAGAAGTTTGGGCCATATCATCAGGGTAGAAGCACGAAACAGCTGAGGTGCTTGCTGAAGTCAAAAGGATTTCAGGATAAAGAAAAGGAAATGAAGAAGGTGCACTTTAGCACAATATAACTAGTTACAGAAAAGAAGACAGCCACTGTTAGAATACTGTCCCCTCAGGTTGTGAATTAGTTTGTGTGTGTGTATCTCACATAAGCAAATGTCTTTGTTTTCTCTCCTCTCATTCACTCAGATAATATGCAATGTTTTATATACAGCATTTTATATAAATATTCAAATATCATTGATTTTATATCATTATATTCAAATTGCAGCATAACAGGAAGTGGGTAAAACTCAATCAAGGGTGCTGTGGATATCGCTCTATATAAATAAAACACTGATGGCCAGTGACCAGACAGGAAGTATAGGCGGGACAAGGAGAGAGGAGAATTGGGGAAACAGGAAGAAGGAGGGAGAGACACTGCAGCCACCGCCAGGACAAGCAGCATGTAAAGACGCCAGTAAGCCACCAGCCACGTGGCAAGGTATAGATTTATAGAAATGGGTTGATTTAAGATAAAAGAACAGTTAGCAAGAAGCCTGCCATGGCCATACAGTTTGTAAGCAATATAAGTCTCTGTGTTTACTTGGTTGGGTCTGAGCGGCTGTGGGACTGGCGGGTGACAAAGATTTGTCCTGACTGTGGGCAAGGCAAGAAAACGCTAGCAACACAAGGACCTTATCTTATCTTTCAGAGAAAGAATTAGTGCTTATTGGGTTGTATGAAGGAAAAGCATCTTATATTAAATGCAATCATGTCATTCTATTTACTTGGGAACCAAATATGATTTAAGAAGATAAATAGCTGGGCAGTGGTGGTGCACGCCTTTAATTCCAGCACTCAGGAGGCAGAGGCAGGCGGATCTCTGTGAGTTCGAGGCCAGCCTGGGCTACCAAGTGAGTTCCAGGAAAGGTGCAAAGCTACACAGAGAAACCCTGTCTCGAAAAAAATCAAAAAAAAAAAAAAGATAAATACATATGTGTGTCAACTTGATAAAGTATAGACTTTAATTTTTTAATTATAGTTATTTATTCATTTATATACATATATACATATGTATATATGTGTCCCCTGTTGCTGGAGAGCTTCTCTCCAGGTTTCACCAAGCCCCGCAGTCCCACAATCCACGTATAAAATAATCACTCAGACGCTTATAATACTTAAAAACTGTATGGCCATGGCAGGCTTCTTGCTAACTGTTCTTTTATCTTAAATTACCCCATTTTTATAAATCTATACCTTGCCACGTGGCTGGTGGCTTACCAGCGTCTTTATATGCTGTTTGTCCTGGCAGTGGCTGCAATGTCTCTCCTCCTTCTTCCTGTTTCCCCAATTCTCCTCTCTCTTTGTCCCACCTATACTTCCTGCCTGGTCACTGGCCATCAGTATGTTATTTATATAGAGTGATATCCACAGCAGTCCCCAAACACATATGTCCAGGTGTCATAAGAAGTGTGGAACGGCCACAGGATATTTTGTGTGATTAGATTCCTTCGTTCCATCAAGTGTATCCCAGGGTTCGAACTTAGGTCATGAGTCTTGCAGGCAAGCATCTCTGCTTGCTGAGCTACTTCATCTGCCTGTGGATAGGCTTTTGATGGGTAATTTCATGAGTTAACTTGACTGAGCTAAATAACACCCAGATGACCAGAAGAAACTGTCCTGTTAGATGTGTCTGTGATAGTGTTTCGAGGACAGTCAGGCATCCAAATGAGTAGTATGAGTGACAAAGAGCCATCCTTAGGGATGTGGGCATGCATTAGGGCAATACTGAGGCCAGCTTACTGAGGGTTAGCATAGGAGAAAGGATAGATTATTCTCTCTATGTCTTTTTCTCTCTTATACACATAGAAACTCAATACACTCACACACACATAGAGTGCATAATAATCTGCCTTTGGTCATGTATATTCTTTCTGGATCATCACACTTTGTACCTGCCATTAACCAAGAATATAAGAACTGAGTCATGTAGAACACAAGGGATGTTGTGTTGAAAATAATTGTCAGGTTCATGAGCCCAGGAGAGAATCTTTCTTTCACCTCCACTATCCAACTTGCAAGTTAAATTAAGAGGAAAAAGAAACAAAACGAAGAAACATTAACTATGAACAGTTGAAAACCTTAGTATCAAATAAAAACACATTGTAGTTTGGCAATGGCCTCCAATCACATACTTGGGCTTTCAGCATCAAAGAGAAGTCAGGCTGTTTTAATAAACAGTAAGATTAAAAGCAGTGAGCCAACAAAGCGTGACAGGATTTTAAAAAAAATTCATAGCAGTGAGCAAAGAGTTGCAATTATATTTCCAGTTAAAGGGAGATGGAGGAAGCTCAACTCCATTTTCAGCAATTTGCATGTTTCCCACAAAGAGCTTCACTCCAGTTAATGGCCTAGATGATAAAGAGGAAAACTGTGACCTCCTGGTTACCCAGTGCCATTCCCTGCAGGCTTTCTAGGCACTTCAAAGCACTTGGCAAGCTCACTTCTGTTGCTTCTCTCTAGAAAATGGCCTCAGGACTGCTCGTGCTACAAGCATGTGGAGAGTGTGCTGTTTGGTCTTCTTCAGCCTCTGCCTGCTGGCTCTTATTGTCTCTCCTTCCATCTGTCAGTATCTCTAAGCCATCTCTCTCTCCTTGTGCCCAAGCAGGTGCATTCCTTATCTGTCTTGCTAAATGAACCACCCTGCAACTTACTTTGGAACAACAACAGGTATTTCTTGCTCTTGGTTTCTGTGGATCACAATCAATGAGTAGTTTATCTAAACATTTGTGCACGGGACCCAAGAAGGTTCAAATTAGGACTATGGCCACTTCTGGGGAGTTTCATTCTGGAAGGCTCATTCATAAGACCAGTACATTTGTACTTACTTGACAAGGGGCTTTAGGTTCAAGACACATGGAAGCCTTCAAGCATGGCAACAAGGTAATGCCAAGAGCAAGTGAACCAATAGGGCAAGGTGGAAGATGTAAGCTTTATTTACAATAAGCCTCATATTTTACAGCCATTTGTATTTTTCTTTCCTGTAAGATTTATTTAAAGTTTCCCAAATTCTAGCATTTGATTACACAGTTAAGCACAGAATTGATGAATCATTCCATCAGGATGTTGGAAATAAACAAGCAAAGATAATTCCTTCTTAGTATTCTTTCTTTTCCACACTGGCAATTTACACATATTTGAAAAACTAAAGCAAATCGGATCCATTTCCAGATATGTTGGTATTGTTATTTCCAATTGAAAAACAATAAGGACTACATGAAGATACAACATGGTGTCTGAAACATACATATGGATGAATTGGCTGAATCATGTTAATTTGCATTCTGTAAAATTACATATCATTTTCATGGAATTACTATTTAAAATCTATTCAGGACTTAGAAGACTGCTACTAGCTATAGTCACTATGTTGTACCTCCAATCTCTTAAATTTGTTTCTCTTGCTTTGGCTGAAAAATGTGAATCCTTTGATCAACACCTCTCCAAACCCTGCCCCCACAATGCAGCAACTGGTAACACCAACTTACTTTTGATTCTGAGGGTTCAAGTTCTTGAGAGTTTGTGCCTGACTTATTCCACTTATACAATGTCCTCAAAGTTCATTGTTGTTGAAAATGACAAGATTCCATTCTTTTGACGGCTACATGCTTTTCATTGTGGGTATCTGCCACATTTTCTTCATTCATCCTCTGATTATCTTGGCTATTGTGCACAATGTTGCATTGAGCACAGAAACAGACATCTCTTCAACATGCTTGATTGCATTTCTTTTGCTATTTGCTTAGTTCTGGTATTGCAGGATTAAATGATGGTTCATTGTCTTTTTATTTTTTTAGTAGCCTTTATACTGTTTTTCACAATACTTTGACTAATCTTCAAGCTCCTTTTGTTTTACAAACTCAACAATATTTGTATCTTTCAAAAATAATTTTAACACACATGAAGTCATCTTTCCTTGTAGTTTTAAATATGCATGATTATCAGTGATCTTGGTTATTTTTTATTAACATCCTTTGAGAAATGTCTATTCAAAACATTTGTCCACTCATCAATCATTTATTTGTTTACTTGATATTTGAGTTGAGTTCCTTGTATATTTTGTATTTGAATTTTTTATTAGATATATGGTTTACAAACATTTCTCTCCATTCTGTAAGATCTTGCTGCATCCTGTTCATTCTATGAAAGCAAAAGGATGGAGTTACATCAAACTAAAAGATGTCTAGGGGGGCTCCATGGCAGAGGATTTGCCTGGCATGTAAGCAGCCCAAGGTTCAGTCTCTAATATACCCTCTATAAATTACAATAGTAATAGTATTAACAATAATTTATAGTGATGATATAAAATACAAAGTCTACATGCCTTTTCTGTAATATTTGTTGACTTTACATCCTATGAGAATGATATCTGTATAGGTTGGAGATGTCATAATGGAAGGATCCCTTAGTATCATCACAACAATAGGGATCTGAGTTCTAAGGAAGTGGTTGTTTTACCAGGTTTTCAAGCATTTCCCTTCCTCTTTTATCCTCTCCTCCCCCGCTCTCCTCCCTTTCCTCCTTCACTTACACAGTTTTCATTTCTGCTTTATTTCTAACAACCAGAACACAGTCCTCCTCATTTTATTTGCAGTTTTAATACAAGTTTGATAGCTTACAACTTTGGTAGTGGCAGGAGAGTCCTCAGAAGAGATCACTATCAAATAACTCATCCTGGGTAGAGTGGAAATTCCTACACTTTGGAAACGATAAAATGCTAACTAGCTTATTATCTTGGGATGGGAATAGCAGGTGTTACAAATATAACTTCAGTGCTGAAGCTCAAGAGAAACACACATAGCACAAGTTGGAATGAATGCTCAGGTTTATCAGTGCTGTAAGGTACACACAGCTATGAGATCTATCTAATTAATAGTTTGTGTTTTTCTCTAAGGACTCTCAGAAGATTTCCAGAGGAATGTACATTTTACCTTCTGACTCTTCTAATGTCTCCAGGAAAATTATTAATCATCAGAGACATTTCCTTACTCTTGCAACAGATTTGAAGGGTGCTCAAAGGCATGCTTCATTAACAAAACAGCACCCCCACCAGTCTGGCAGGGATTACTGAATGATGCAAGTCTCTCTCTCTCTTTCTTTTTTTCTTTCTTTTTTTTTTA
Organism: Peromyscus maniculatus bairdii; assembly: GCF_049852395.1. Taxonomy (NCBI): domain Eukaryota; kingdom Metazoa; phylum Chordata; class Mammalia; order Rodentia; family Cricetidae; genus Peromyscus; species Peromyscus maniculatus. The sequence continues at coordinate 99,426,495 of NC_134854.1, forward strand.
CACTCTATAAATGTTTTCGTGCATCTATTGCATTTCAGAATCATTGAACCAGTAGATATATGTTAACAGCCCTAATACTCACACATTCAAAAACATATTAGGTCATAACAATGGAAATAGCAGCCCATATGGAAAATGTGGAACTGGAGGCATGTAAGCGCTAAATTTCCCAAGAGAAAAAGGAGGAGAGTGGAGGGTGAGGGAAAGGGGATATGATGGGGAAGGGGGAAAAAGGGAGTATTTATAGGCATTCTAAAGACTAGACACCCTAAGGAAGTGTGGTGTTTAGTTTTTTGTCAACTTTATATAAGCTGCAGTTATCTGGAAGGAAGAACCCCAGCTAAGTAACTACCTACATCAGATAGGCTTAAAGGCAAGACTGTCACACATTTTCTGAATTAATGACTGATGTGGGAGGGCCCAGTCCACTGTGGCTGATGTCAACCCCTGCTGTGGGACGGTCTGTATGTCAAATTGCTCTGATTGGTCAATAAATAAAACACTGATTGGCCAGTGGCCAGGCAGGAAGTAGGTGGGACAAGGAGAGAGGAGAATTGTGGGAAGCAGAAGGCTGAGGCGGAGAGACACTGCAGCCGCCGCCATGACCAGCAGCATGTGAAGACGCCGGTAAGCCACCAGCCACGTGGCAAGGTATAGATTTATGGAAATGGTTAATTTAAGATAAAAGAACAGTTAGCAAGAAGCCTGCCACGGCCATACAGTTTGTAAGCAATATAAGTCTCTGTGTTTACTTGGTTGGGTCTGAGCGGCTGTGGGACTGGCGGGTGACAAAGATTTGTCCTGACTGTGGGCAAGGCAGGAAAACTCTAAAGCTACAAACCCCCGGGTCAGTAGCCCTGGAATGGATAAGAAAGCAGGATATGAGCAAACCATAAGTAACTAGCCACTAAGCAACATCCCTCTGTGGCCTCTACACCAGCTCCTGAATTTGTTTCCCCTGATTATGGACAATGACCTACAAGGAAAATTAATCCTTTCCTTCTTAAGTTGGTTTTGGTCAATGTTTTATCACAGTAATTGAAAGCAAACTAGGACAGGAAGAATATGTATATATCCTCCAATCAGAGAAAGGGAAAAAATAAACACAAAGGCACAGTACTTGGTTCACTTGAACACATAGAAACCCTAAGCGTGCCTGGAAATCACAGTATTTCATAATAAAGGAAGTAGAAATGAGAAGCTGAATTAGCAGGGGCTATCCTAAGATGCTGATGTGGATCGATAATACATTTGACTCTACTTCCTTTCTGTGACAGGAGGGAAGGAGGCACCAATGTTCTTATTGAAATAAACATATTACCCTGGAGCATTAACACTGTCAGCTACACAGAACCAGGGAACACATTTGTAGGGATTGACTGACTTCAATACAGAAACCCCACATGGACAAACAGACAACACTAACCAAATAGTACACTTCCAAATGCTTCAAGCAGTGGTTTTATGAAAAATGAATGTAACACACCACTTTTCCATAACTGAGTAGGAAAGGGAGCAGGCAGATGCTAAGGTCAAACTGTGGTATGAAATGTTCCAAAGTTAGACATGGAGAAAGTTGAAAATATTCCAGAAGCAGTACAATCCTTTCCTTTCCTTTTGTGAATGACAGGAATAAAAAGAGACACTAGGAAGTGACACATAATATTTCTTACAATTCAGGTCTTCTAAAAGCCTCAGAGCCAACATGATGGCCATGTCCATATCTTCCCAGGTTTCTGTGTGCATCAAGCAGTGAAATGCATGCAGACCTAGAGCCTATTATTTTATGGTATTCTATTCTTACCAACCAGAGGACCTTAGGATGTTAATAGCTGTTCTTTCCACATCACTTCCTGTCCTTCCAGTAGCTTTTCCCTGTGCCAAGCAAATTGACCTTTCCTTTGGTCCGTTCTTCTTCCTCCTTTCCTTTTCTTTGTTCTGTGTGTGTGTGTGTGTGTGTGTGTGTGTGTGTGTGTGTTTCATGTTTGTGTGTATGTGACTACAGCCAAATTTATGTCACGCTACACATGAGGAAGTCAGAGAAAAACATCGAGTGTCAGTCTTCACTTTCTACCTGGCTTGAAGTAGCATGTCTCCTTGAGTGTCCCTGTGGATAGCAGGATAGCTGGCCCGTAAGCTTCTATGGGTTCTCCAGCCTCTACTTCCCATGTCCTTTGTAGGAGTGCTGCAATTACAGATGTTTGTGCTACAACATCTCACTGTCATGTGGGTTCTGGGGATCAAACCTAGTACCTCATGTTTGCATAGAAAATGCTTTACCCATGAAGCCATCTCCCAAAGACCACTGGTTAAATTCTTGGTACTTTCAAATTCTACTCTGAACCTTACTTTATTCATTCATTTAGTAAAGCCCAGTGAATATATATATCCAATGCAGGGCAAGGTCCAACCACGGAGATATGAACATCCACATCTATGGAACTCTCAGTGTAAAATAAGGACATAATTAAATATCTGAAGGTTAAGAGTACAGGTAGGTTTACACATAAGGAGATACTGTTGCACAACCAGGGAGGTAATAAGTTCTAACACCTCAAGCAAAAACAATGATAATCAGAGACATGAAACAGAGGACTATGGGGTAAAGTTGAAGCTTTTTCTTTGTTCTCTTAAGAGTGAGTTAACTAGACTTTAATTTTATAAGTTAACTAGAATATTTTTGTATCCTGAGGATTTGATTAATTGTATTATCTCATTTTACTCTTAAGTGGCTTAATTAGGTTTTCTAATTAACAATCTTATGCTCATTGTAGAATGTTTACAATGAAATTGAGACAAAATTCCAGAGAAGGCAGCTCTATTTTAGGAGCAATTCCTTCTGAGAAGGGACGCACATGCGTGGATGCATCTATTCTTTTGCTCTTATTCTCCCTCATCATGAATATTCTTGCATAATCAGGAACAGAATGCATGCATGATTTTGCTCCTTGTTTTTGTATTTAATTCATTAACTCAACCATTTTCTGTGCCATTAAATACTTCTTAATACATAATTTTAAATGTTAATTAATACATAATATTTCTTCCTAGATATGCCACGTCTTGGGGTTGGTTACCTGGGAAACGGATGCTTCAATGGAGTTCTGCTGGGAAAGATCTCATATTCCTTCTGTTAGGGAGGAAGGGAGGATGTGGGATAAATAGAGAGATTGAGAAGTGAGAGGACAAGGGAGGTGTCAGGCAATATTTTTGGGGCGTGTTCCCAGCTAGTACATCCCTTGAGAATTGTCCCCAGTAAATATAAAGGGACAACCCTCTGTACTCTTGTATGATCTGGTCTTTGAGTGTTAGTAATCTTAACTCGGGCAAATTCGCTTCCTTCAGTCCAAAGTTAGAACAGCAGAGGTACTCAGCTGTGAGTGGTAGTCAACACTCCCGAGGGAACAAAAGACTTTCCTATAGAGGAAAGAACAGGGTAACACAACACAGACTATACTTCAAGGCATAACTATACTGTTATATGTTCAAAATACTTTCTGAAGGATGAAGAAGAAGATGGGGCAGAACATTCCAGATCTATACCATGGAGGAATGAAAAGTAAACATAAGCAAAAAAGAATGCATCATTTCTCATGGTACAGAGAGAGGATGATGATGACAGGGGGTGAGTGAGAGAAGCAGGTATTAGCAAGGCAAGAAACATAAGATGCTGGATGGCATTGCTCTCTGCACCAGAAGAGGAAAGACAATGGCTGCTTCTACTTAAGGATGTGACATTTTCTATTAGTACCAGGGTGTTCACCAGGTTCTCTCTCACCAGGGTGAGGTGTCTAAAGGTGACAAAGTTGTTACAAGATGCTCTGTCACTTCATTTATCATTTCCAGGGTTCTCTCCAGCTCTGTATGCCTTTTGAAAACTAGGATGAAGGTGGAGTCTAGTGCAGGTGCTTTCAGGCCCTGACTCATATACCAACCTTGTGTCTCATAAAAGTGCCTCATATAGGGATGAACATAGCTGAGTTTAATGATTCTCCAGGAAGAGGTCTATGCAAGGGCAAGAATAAGAGATCAGCAGCTGCAAGCATACACACAATTTTTTTTTCCAAATTTTTAAATCAGGTTTATTTTATTTTATGAGTGTTTTGCCTGCATGTATGTCTGTTCACATTGTGTCTGTTCACATTGTGCATGCAGTACCTGCAGAACTCAGAAGAGGGCATCAGATTTCCTGAAACTGGAGTTAGAGACAGTAGTGAGTTGCCATGTGAGTGCTCGGAATTAAACCCAGGTCGTCTGCAAGAGCAAGAGCTCATGCTCTTAATTGCTGAGACATATTCCCAGTCCCTGACTTGAGACATCTTAACACACTCCCTAGACATGATTTTTCTCCCTCATTCCCCATGTGGATTGACCAAGGTTGAGGATCCGAGTCTAGAGAGACAAAGCAACAGTTTCATTCAATATCAAAACAGTTTAATCCCTTCTTTCCCCTAAGTGATCAATCAATTGATTGAGTTTTCAAAAGTGATGACTGAAGCTGAAAACAATTAGTAGAAATTGTTTTTGTTTCCTGAATGTTAAGCAGGGCCAACCTCATGGTCACAATGAATTAATAAATGTGTTGTCCTTGAGTCAAGAAATCCCCACCATGTTCATTTGTCAGGCTTTATTAAGGCAGTAGTTCTGTGATGATTGAAAGCAGGGTGGGGTGGGCGAGAGAGCAAGTGTGTTTCCATGGATACAAGAAGAGATGCTACTTGCGTGGGTGCCATGATCATCTTGATTCTAGGAAGTTTATTTAAAGATATGCTCAGATGTGATGGGTAGAAATGGCTCTGATTCTTTCAGAACCGTTATGAACCAGTGATCCAGACCCACCATCCTAACAGCTTGTTGGTAACCAAGCAACTAAAATATTCCTTGATGTGCTGGAAGAATCTAGAAGATGCTTGTGAACTTGGCATTTTGGAAAGAATCAAGGAATGTAGGAGAGTTGAGATGATGTTGACTTAAATTTAGAGTCAAAATCTTGGAAAATGAGGTGCCTATGTTCTTTTATTCACTCACAAATATGGGTCTAGAAATTGTTTTTGGCCCAGGATGTTAAGAGTACTTACTGTACCTGATTTGTAGGTGAGATAGACTTCTGCTCTGTACAAGAGTCTTACCGCAGTCCAGGACTGAAGTTGGTATTGGTAATGAAACAAGGGAAGTATAATATAAGCCAAGGATCAGGACAGCCCTGTTTGCATGGAAATATGCTGAGCTAATAGAATATCATTTCTTCTTCTTCTTTCTTTTTTACTATTTTGTTCTCTTCTCATACGTTACATCCCGGCCAGTTTCCCCTCCTTCCTCTCCTCTCAGTCTGTCTCCTCTCTTCCCTCTTCTTCAGATCAACTCTTCCTCTATTTTCCTTCAGAAAATGGCATGCCTTCCAGGGATACCAGCCAAGCATGGCATATCAAGTTGTAATAAGACTAGGCACATAGTATGTGATTTCTAAATGCAAAAATTGACCTCAGACTCTCATGATTTTCAGAAGGTACTTTAAATATACCCCTATCGTGTTAATTGAGAGAAAAATGCACTACAAACAGTAGAAAGAAAAGACAATTTCCTGCTAAACAGCTATATATTAACTAAAAATCCTTTGCAGACATTATGTAAAGTTGTAAGGGTGAAAAGTGGCTTGAGATACATTTCTTCATCAGAAAAATCTATCCTATTCAAGAACTGGCTTGATAATTACCGATGGAACACAAGACCCAGGCCTTGTATAGTATCTCATAATGGGGTATGCACAATCTGCTGTACCTTGATAGTTGGGGTTTATTTGCACACTGAAGGGGTTGAATTGAAAGGTCTTTACCCCTGTCATATTAGCCCAATTTTCTGTGGTATTTAAAATAACATCTTAGCCGGGCGGTGGTGGCGCATGCCTTTAATCCCAGCACTTGGGAGGCAGAGCCAGGTGGATCTCTGTGAGTTCAAGGCCAGCCTGGGCTACCAAGTGAGTTCCAGAAAAGACGCAAAGCTACACAGAGAAACCTTGTCTCAAAAAACCAAAATAAATAAATAAGTAAGTAAATAAATAAATAACATCTCTTCGAACAGCTCCCAAAACCCCAATTCCCTCACCAGAGCATCTTGGGGGTAGTTAGGGTATTGTTAAAAGGTAAGATTGCTCTTAAGCCTAAAAGTAATAAGACTTGTTGAGTGGCAAGACATATGGACTTCTTCAGAACAAAAATAATTGTGCATGTTCCTGAACCACTAAGAAAATAACTGGGAAGGTCAAAGGAGTGTAGCTTCATTATTCTATGCAAAGTTTTGGCTCAAAACTGCAAGGCATTGCCCTTTAGCTCCTTTGCCATGTTTAGTGTGATCTTGAACCAGATTCTAATATTCAACCCTTCAGTTTTCCTTTCTGTAAGGTGGGATTAGTGAAAATTGACCAGGACTCTGAAACCATAGAGAGAGCCACCCTGGGTACCCTGGTGTTACAAGACAAAGTGCCCAAAGCATTTCTTTAAATAACTCACTTTAAAGAATGGCAAGAAGACCCTGACTTTCGTAGCAGTTGTGAAGATAATCTGTGAAAGAAATGTTGAAAATAGTAAGCATACATTGACATGTGAGAGTATCACATAGCTGCCTCTAAGCATTCACTCACTATACATACCTGATGTAAAAATAGATAAGGGCCAGCAGTGGTGGCGCACACCTTTAATCCCAGCACTCGGGAGGCAGAGGCAGGTGGATCTCTGTGAGTTTGAGGCTTACTTGGACTACAGAGCGAGTTCCAGGAAAGGCACAAAGCTACAGAGAGAAATCCTGTCTCGAAACTCACCCTCCCAAAAAAAAATAAATAAATAAATTTTCTATCTGGAATCTGGAAATATCTATGTTCTGTTTTTTTTATTTTACCTAGCCAGGTATTCCCCCTTTTCAGTACAAAAGGTTTTATAATTTCCATTTGTGTGCTTATCCCTTTAAGACCAAGAAATCTGCTCTTCTGGTCAGGTGATACTTTTGAAGCCCAAGGCATAAAAGTATTGTAGATAACCTAAAACATGCAAGACAAATCCACCATAGTTTTGTTAAAATAAAATTTTCTTGAGAATTGGCAGAAAGTTCCAAGTCCTAATCCCACCTTTTGTCTGCTCATGGAGAGCTGCCAGGAAATTGTCAAATGATCCAGAAACAAACAAACAAAAGCAGGTTTCAGCATGTGGGCTATATCTCTTGCTCCTCAATTCTTCAGGATTCCTTAGCACATACAGTAGAAAGCTGATCATGGGTGAGGACCCAAAGGAAAACTGTATGAGGACTGCATGCTCCCAGGACAGAAGCAAAGTGGAAGCAAAGAGGGTTTCAATGTTAACAACAACAAACTGCAGGATCATCTGCAGAAGAAGGATCACGCTAGAAGCTCAGAGATTTTCTCTGTAAGCAAGCATTTAAGATCCTAAACCATCTTCATTATCCAGAGAACCAAATAATCAACCATTCCTCCTACGTTATGTTTTGGACCATTATGCTTGGATAATTGTGATCATTTTTATACAAGAAGCTGATTGTGTTAGCTCTACGTACTAGAAAAAGAATTGGGTATATCTATACTAATTTGAACAGGGTAACTAATCAGTGGGAAGACCTACCTTAAAAACATAGACATAGCTCAGTCTTCTTTAATAGACACTAATTGTAGGCTTTTTTAAAAAATCATATAGATTTATGTGTAAAACTCATTTTATCCTCTTAAAATATCATACATGTATACAATATATCTTGTTCATATCCACCACCAATGATCCCTTAACCACCTTCCAACCCTCAGATCCTAACTCTACCAGTCATCCCCTTCCCAACTTCATATCCTCCCTTCTTGCTTTTTAAGCATAACCCACTGAGTCCAAATAATGTGCCTGTATGTGCATGTGTGTGGGACATCCACTGGATTATGCGCAACCTTCCAGTAATTACAACCCCAAAGAAAAGTAGCTTTCCCTTCCTTAGCAGTCATCAACTGCTAAGGAATAGCTCCCCACCTAGGGTTGGGGCCTCAGCACCCTTCCCCCATCCATGCTGGAATTTAACTGGCTTGATCTTATGCAAGTCTTCACAAGTAACTACACACGACATGAGCTTTGTGTCCAACGGTTATGTCATGTTCAGAAGACAGCATTTCCCAGCACACCTTCCATCCTCCTGCTCTTATAATCCTTATGCTCCTTCTTCTGTAATTTTCTCTGAGCCTTGGGAATGGGATTGCACTGATAAAAATGCCCCATCTATGGATGAGTGCTCGCCGTCACTTGCTCTTGGCACTGTGTCCAGTTTTAAGAGTCTCCTCATTAACCACTGCCCATTGCAAAAAGATACTTCTCAAACACATGTATTAAGCTGTAAAAAATACCTTTCCTTTGACTTTTCAAATAGATGCACAATTACAGAAGAGAGAAGGGTTGGGTTTTCAGTTATCATGTTAGCCTGCTTTATACTGCTCTAAGGAATCAAATACCCAGTAGACATAGCACCTGATCAGATTGCAGGGTAACCCTAACATCCATTCTTTCTTTGCTGATCTGTGGCTGTGACAAGTTCTCCTGGAATAAAGATTCCTTTGTCTAACACTGATGATGTTAAATATCCTATGACACCAAGTTCCTAGCAATGAGATGAGGGCAAATGCAACTTCTTCAAGGCTTCCTTTGGAGGAAAGTACATGCCTTCCTTTTGCTTTTTCTCCTTCCATTCTGCTATAGTGTCAATGGAAAACTATCAACAAAGCAGAGATCTCATTTAGTACAGAAATCCCAGGATGAGGATTTGGAGACTCTGTAGAACTGAGGCCAACTGTAAGCCATCCAGCCAGACTCCTAAAAATGTTTAACATTGACTACTGCATTTATTTAAACAATTATCATTGGAGATCTTAGCCACCCACAGCTGAACATAGTTTTTCTATTAAGCTCTTCTTGCACAGATCTTAAATTCACACCTTCAACTGTCTAGCTTAGATTGTTAAGGTCAGAAGTCATAAATGGGAGTTTGGTGCCTATTGGGGGATAGCCTCAGTTCTCTTGAAGTTAGCTACCCAGGAGTGCACATGGGAACACAGGACCGTTCTGGTCTCAAGCCTTTGCAAAGGTGGTTCTCCACCAGGAGTGATAACCCAAAATGCAGGTGCTGAGTGGGTGACAGGTCTCAGGAATTAGTGAGACCATTGAAAAACATGGACTGCATTCACAGCCTAAGGTCAGAGGGTTTGTTATTTCCAGCTACGGGGAAACTTCCCGAAAAAAGGAAGTTGGATCCTTTCAATTTTAACTATTACTGGGAACCTAGGTTTTCATATGACATTACTCAAGTTTAAATTTTAGCAACCTCAATAGTAATAAAAATTAAATAATACTAAATAATAGCAATGTGTGGGTACAATAATAAATCAGCCTTTGGTCCACTAGCAAGCTAGCTATAACACACAATCACTGGCATGGGCTAGGTGGAATGGTCCTAAACTGAAAATCTGAGGTTAGATATGATCTTAACATACAAAAGAAGTTTTTCCTGGAGAGAAAATTTAACCTGTCAGAAATTGTCAAATGTAACCAAAATCAGACTCATAAATTATGAAGTAAAGAATAAATACTTTTAAAGTACATATACTATAAAAAATGCCTCTCCAGGACTCTACCACTGCCTTCCCCACTGCCACGGCAATACAGATGGCTACTAATAGCTGAGACGCTCAGATTTACCATCTGAAGAAGAGGTTTCCACCAACAACAACCCTGCCACTTAATGGTCATCTTTCCTACCTGGAGCACATTCCACTCCTATCCATGGGAGACCCAGGATCAGAGCTCAGGTTCCTCAATTTGGGGAACTCTCTTCCCTTATTTCAGAGGGCAGCAAGGTCCCCGATTCCAGCATCTGTTTGGGGAGTTCTCTTCCCTTATTTCAGAGGGTAGCAAGGTCCCTGATTCCAGCATCTCCTTGAGACATTAATTACACCTGCCCATTAGCCCTTTTCCTCCTAAAGGAGACAGATGTTGGGTTGTAGATGTGGCTGTCTGCCAGAACTCACAGCAGCCATCACACTCCCGCCTGGTACATAACACTCCACTTGTGCAATTAACCTCCCCACCCAGCTTGTCAATGCCAAGAAATAATGCCAAAGGCATTAGTACACAGCAGGCAGAGCTCAACATGACCCCAGGGTGAAGGAATCTGTGTTTCCAGAATTTTCACTCAAGGTAAAATTTACTGTGTAACAACTCGGAGTTACATTAACCGCCATTCCTTTCAGAGCCACTAGTCAGAGACTGCCTTAGAATGGTGACAAAAGTGAGTGGTAATGTAACCCCTGCTGGGACTTTTATTGCAGTTAAGTAAGAGACTTCCCAGAGGATTAGAACCTAAGACCTAACCACTTAGGATGGAACCATTGAGGCTGGGATTTTGGAACCAATCTAACTCCAATTCATCTGCATAAAATGCACCATAGCATAGGACAGAAGAGGGAAGAGGTACTTCTTGTTTCTTTATGTCTTTTGGCTGTAGTCGCATGAGATGCAGGGTAATACTGGGCAGCATTCGCCAGTATACAAGCCACTTAACTGGGCTCATTGAAACTATGAGGACTCAGGTAGAGACCAGGCATTGGCTATAACTACATCTTCACAAGATTTGAGGGTGTTCTATATGCTAATGACAAGCTGGAGAGCTGCATTACAAACATAACTACTTCTGGCATTTTGGCTAAGATGAAGTAGAGTATCTGTTCTTATAAGTTTAACAAAGGTAACCGCAAGCTGTATTGATAAGCACAGTCCCTGTCGGAGATAAGACACTTAGAGAGGCATCAAGGGAGATCAAATGGTCTTGAGTCTTGACAGCACCTAGTTTCCTCATCTCTAAAGTGAGGTAGAAATAATGTAATCCATCTGTATTCATATACATGTTTATATTCATTTCGGAGTCATTCCTGGAACATGTAGTATTAACAAAAATTGTCTCTGAAAATGTCCAGACAGTGTTGGCTGGAATGAAGGAGAGATGACCCCTTGCCTAAATGTGGAAGCCTAGACTAAGCATGAACTACTGAGTGGAGAATGAGTGAAGCATAAATATAAGAAAGACAGATAGGTCCCAACTTCTGCCAACATCTTCAGCCACAATTTAGATGGAGAACATAATAAGGTGAAGCAATTCTGAGAATGTATTTTAAAATATCCTTACCATATATAGTCAAATAATATTAATTTCCCCCACATCATTAAATACCATATGGATGGGAACATTAAGAGAAAGAAAACTAGTGTCAACATTTGCCCAGTATTTTTTAGTTTAACTCAATCAGGTTCACATTCCTCAAACTGTGTATACAATATCTCCCATTTGTAAGTCCGAGACTGTTCCCTTAAGCACAGCTGGTAAGAAAAGAGGCTTTACTTAATAGATCAAGAATTTCACCTATTTTATGGAAACTCTTCTGTTCAAGTCAATGACTTCTACTGAGGATCATTATAAGCATCCTAATGTCATGCAGGGCATACTGACTTGGTTTAATAATATGTTCCAAAGAGGCTGGGGACATAGCTCAGTCAATTAAATGTTTGCCAGGCAAACATGAGAAACTGAGTTTGATCTTTGGAACTTATATAAAAGAGTTGGGGGTGATTGCCTATGCTTGAAAACACAGCACTTGGAGGCAGGGAGACAGACAAAAACCCGGAGCTCTCTGGCTGGCCAGCCCAGCTTAAATAGGGACTATGAGGTTAGTTAGAGATTTGGAATCATGAGAATAAAAAGTGGACAGCACTTGAGAAATGATAACTGAAGTTTTTCTCTGGCTTGCACATGCACACACATATATGCACACACACACACACACACACACACACACACACACACACCTGCACACACTCATGTGCATGCAACATACACACAATAGGTACTCCAGCTTTACTGCATTGAAAATAGGGTAAGCCAACACACCCTTTCTGTCTATTTCATTTTAAAGAATATCTTCTATTGGCATTTCTAAAGGGAGATAAATGTGAGTCAAAAGAACTCTAGCAAATAGATAATTAACTACAGCAACTTACATATCTCAGGACAGGGTCCTCTTTGACACTGGAATGCATTGTGGCTGGAATCAATGTTTACACGGCCTCTTAGACACTTAATACCTATATCATACACATTTGTGCATGTGATTGTGACATAGTGGAGTTAGTAGTTCTGATGAAGAAAATTTATACTGTAATGGGTTGCCTGGGATATTCTGAGGACATAAATGATCGGGTATATGACTGCTGTTTCAGCAGGCACAATAACCAGTTTTCTGTATATTCTCACCTCTCTTAAACATAGTTTCTTAAATTGAAAATGTTAGTATTTGAGATGATATTTAAAGTCCTAAATAAGTCGATCATTTAAGATTCTACCCTTTTAAAGGTCACATTCTAACTGAATATCCTTCTCTCCCCTGGAGTGTATCTTCAAGGCTCTGAAAACCAAGAGATGTACAAACTATGTAAAATACCTACTTCCTGTAGTGCATTAGGTAGACACAGCTAAAGTTTTTTTGTTTTTGTTTTTGTTTTTTTTTTAGGTGAAAACGCATCTTAACAAAATTAAATTTCCATGAAACAGAAAAGAAAATGTCTAGAGCATTTGCCACGTGAGAATACAGGGAAATCACAAGCAAAGTGGTGCTTCTTTGAGCAAGAACAGCTGTCTGTACATCTCCATTCCTAAGTGGTTATGGAACCCAGAATTCATGTGAGATGCAACCATTGTTCTTTTTTGCTTGGTTTTTATTTTGTTTTATTTTTTTTTATCTTTTGGGAGTAGTTAATCAAAGAAAGTCATGGATTAAATACCAACCTCTGCCCTGAAAAAAAAATCTTTATTTCCTGCCCATCCCATCCCCTCCCTGCTTCATTACCTAAGCTCATTCTGGTTTTCCATTGCTGTTGTTTTCCATATTGATTTGGAGAGCTATCTCATTATTCTTCTACAATTTTGCTAACCTCCAGAAATGTAAATTTGCAGACCTCTGTGAATGGGTAGCATTGACAGCAGAAATTATCCTTCAGTTCTCTAAAAAATAAAAAGCAAGCTTTTCTACAGAAAATGTGGTTGTTAGGCAGAAGTGAATTAGCCTCAACCCCTGTTTTTAGTACATGCTTGAATCTACATGTGTTTAGAAATTATAGGAACCATGTCCTGAGCATCCCACAATATGAGCTACTCTCTTGACTAGAGGAATAACAGGCCATGAAAGCCCTAATATACATTGAGAGATATTATGAATTTTTACAACCTTGTGAGGTGGCTTTAAAAAATGAAATGCCCTTGATGCTGCAATTTTATCATCATCTTTCATATACTAAGAAAGTAATTAGCAATGATCTGATTTTCTTTTGTACACTTTGTTTGACAAAGACTTGGGTTCATGGTCTAGAGTCTCATGACCACATTAGACAAGGAAAAATGTATTGTATTATACAAGAGTGTTGAGTTGAAAGATCATCCATATATTTAGTTTGTATGACATTGCAAAACAATATTGTTATCTACAAAGTTCATACTCAAGTCCTGAACACTCAAGCTATAAAATATTGTAAATATGTATATGGAATATTCCTTTATATTATGTGAATATATGTCACTGTGATTGGTTTAATAAAGAAGTTGACTGGCCAATAGTTGGGTAGAATAAGGTTAGGCAGAAGAGCCAAACTGAGAATACAGGGAAGAATGGCAGAGTCTGGAGTTGCAAGCTGATGCAGAGGAGAAGCAAGGTGGGCATGCTGTACTGAAAAAAGGTACCAAGCCATGTGACAAAGTGTAGATGAGAAATATGGGTTAACATAAATGTAAGAGTTAGCTAGTAATAAGCCTGAGCTATTGGCCGAGTATTTATAATCAATAGTGAGTCTCTGTGTCAGTTATTTGGGAACTGGCCTGTGAAAAAGAAAAGTCACCTATAAATAACAAAGAAAAAGAAACCATGAGTTTGAGAGGGAGGTGTTGGAGGAGTTGGAAGGAGAAGAAGCATTTATTTAATTATCTATGATTAAATAACAATATAAACATTGCTCATTAACAATATGAATAATATAGCAATATTTTGAGTATGATTTTTAATTATGATTTGCATTGAGCTTCCTTAATAGTTATCCTGGGCTACAGAAGGCATGTAGACTGCAGATGGGACACCACAGACCCATCACAGCCAGTGTAGCTTTTGACCCTCATACCTTCTCTCAGGGTCTTTCTGCTCTTGTGCAGGTGCCTAGCTTTTCTGTTAACTTTTCTGACATCCAGAACACACAAAGCAATAGCGTATGATCTCAGCAGATGGCACAAGAAGACACAGAGCAAAAAACACAATACAGAGGACATGTGGTAGGCTGACTTTGTAAATACGCTGCAAGGAAAGAGTGATTACATACATATGTGTGTGATTTGCTGGTCAGCTGGAAGCAGGACACAGTCTGTTAGTTCTTTACTTCAAGAAAAAGGAAGGAAAAGACAGCATAGAGAGGAGAATCAGTGTTCATGCTTGGGCACAACACTGCCTTTTGACAGAGTGGCAGGGAGGCTTTCAATTGATTTCTTTTTAAACTGTGAGCTCCTGTCTGCACCTGCCCTTTGTGGTGACATCTAGATTCAGCTCATTAGGGAGAAGCAGCTCATCGATAGAGACATTTAAATGAGCAGCATCCACATGAGACTAAGACACCCCCTTTGTTCAAAATCCATATTCTTCCCCAGGGTTAGTGGGAAAGGGAAGAGGTGACTAAAGAGCCTATTAGGACTGACCATATTGAATAATAAATAAGCCTAAACCTATTAGATTTCTGGCTTTGGAAGGGAAAGACAAGAATAAAGATGAGTAGTCTTTACTGCAATGGTTTCACAGAACACACATCTATGTTGAATAGAGTCAAGATCCTAGGTGTTTTGAGATAATCAATGGGGTCTCAACTTACTATGCAAATGATAGAATTCATTCCTTCCATTCACCTTAGGACTTAGTGTGGTGGCTTTATCTTCTTCATCTCAATTTTCCCATTGAATGACAACATATATCAGAAGCACATGAGCTATATTGTAAACTCACTAAATAAATGGTAGTTACCTTCATGTTGGTTATGACCAAATTTACTTGAGAATTGTGTTGACCTCATTGTTCTTTGTAGTGCTGATGAGAGATAAGCAAACTTTCTTTATTACTTTTAGACTTCCTTTACCCGACTGAAGATCGTTTACATTACTTCAATGTAAATCTTTTTTCCACATTACTGCCTCCTCATTCCCTTCAGACAAGTTTTCACTTTCTTTTAAGATCATCAGGAAAAATATGGGTCTTCCAATTAAATATGAATTTTGAATAAACACTAAATTAATAATTGGTTTAAGTTTGTTCCCAATATTATATGGGGAGTATTTATACTAAAAGTCATCTGTTGCTTATATGAAATTCAGATTTTAACTTGGAATGGTTGAAGATATGGCTCAGTTATTAGAATCCATGAAGTCCTGGGTTTGGTTCCCAGCACTCTAGAAAGCAGGCATGGCTGTATGTGCTTATAATCCCAGAGATTCAGAAATTAAAGGTCATCCTCAACTACATAGTGGCTTCACCGGTTTGAGGATAGCATAAACTACATGAGACTCTCTCTCTCAAAAACTTTAACAAACCAAAAAGGCAATCAAACAGAAACCCAGAAAAAAAATGAATTGGTTGCCTTGCTCCTTATTTTTCTTCTACTCTCTTCCACTCTACCCTCCCTACCCTACCTTATCCTATCTTACTCTTTCATTTTTCCCATCCCATTCTTTCATTCTTTTCATTGCTAAGACTGGCAGGCATTATTTATTTACACTTTTATTTTCCACAAATGATTCACATCAGCTTCTTCTTCACTCATGAAATAGGGCATTCCTTCTAATGAAGCACCTTCATTTCTTAAAGAAAACATTAACAGTAACCATGCAGAGCTCCAAATCCAAAGTTAGCTGGGCAAGAAGAGCCAAAGGAAATCATCCTGCCATCATCTGCCCCTCTCTTGCCAGAGTTGACATGGGCTGTGGTCTAACTGCTTCTGTACCTTCCCACTGCCTTCTAATTTGCCCTTTGCTAAACTCACCCAGTTCTAGTTGGGTCTAACATATCCAAACTGAGCGGATTCCCATAAGGACCAAATATGTTCACCTTTGCCTCTCATGTTCACTTTAAAAGTCTGAAATTCTTACACAAGGGACTTCAAAATGCATTTTCATACTGTGTTGAAAAGTTCATGGAGCAGACACAGGCCAGGGGCTGTTCTCTACCTGCATATTATTAATAGTAGAACAAACAAGATCTTTTGCAGGCTGACCTCTTTTGAAGTCCCTAAACAAATTCAAGGAATGTCTATCTCCTTCCCAAGTCCACTTGCTAGTTAAAAGGTCTTTACAACAATGTTCACCTATGAAATTGCACATGATGACAGAATCATCTTAATATGACAGCCACCAGATACACATGGCTATAAAAATCCTATTGGCAAGTTGTTAGTATCATGGAGAGAGACACACTTAATGTTAATCAAATGCCATCAATTTAAATTTAAAGCTACATGTGGAAACATTGCATTGAACAGTATAGAGCTGTCTGCATCATAAAATTATCTATTGGAGTGGAAAGTTCTTTATTTAGAAGACAGGGAACACTCTAAGGTCATGGGCAAAGTCTAGGACAGATTTCTTAACCAAGATAGATTTTGCCTCCAGGAAACATTTGGCAATGCCTCAGACATTTTCAGTTATCATACTTAGTATGTGTGCAATAATGGTGGAATTGTTACTGGCCTTTTGAGAGGTCCAGAAGGCTTATAAACATCCTACAATGAACAGAAACACTTCATACAAAAAAAGAATAATCTACATGAATAGATTAGTAGAGTTAATGCAGAGTAACAGAGTGAGACCAGTCAATGAATGAGGAGACACAGATCTAAGGGTCCTCCTGAAAGTGCCAACCTCCCTGAGACTTGCCTTCCCTCTATTCTCCAGAATTCATCTGACATCCTATAAACCTCAATTTATTTTAACAGTAGTTATTCTAAGTAATGACTTTCCATTTCTTAGAGTTTTGTTTTGTTTGTTTGCTTTGAGAATAGTCCTCTTGTCTAGTTCAAGCTATCCTCCATCCAAAGCACTATATCTCAGGCTTGCCTCTAACTTGTGATCTTTCTGCCTAGATCACATAAATGCTAGGATTTTAGGCATGAGCTACCAAGCTCACACATTTCTTAGACCATTTATGCCCTAGGAATTGTGCTAAACATTTTTGTGAATCATCTTATCTTTACAGAAATCATTCAACACTTGCCTTTATTTTATGAGAGGGAAACAGCCTTTAAGGGACTGATGGCATTTAACTAAATGAGAGAAGCCAGACCCAAAAGGCTACATCCTGAGCACACATAACAGGCATATGTGTAGGAAATAAATGGGGTTAGCCTTTTGATAGGCTGTGGTGGCAACAGAAGAGTGAATGCTCACAGACAGGTGGAGGATTCTTTCTACGGTGGAGACAATGCTCAACATTTAACAGTGTTGATGGTTGCACAACTATAAATATACTAAAATATTTTGAATTGCACATATATTAAGAAGTATTTTTGTTTGTTTTTATTTTCCCACAGTGCTGTAGATTAATCCGAATGCCTTGAGCATGCCTGACAAGTGGGCTGCGCCACCAGTTCTTGAATCACACAGTTTAAAAATGGAAAGTTTAGGCTATATGGCTTGTACTTTAATAAATTAAAACGTCTGTAGGTGCATTCAAAGTATCTGAGTTTCATGGTTTTACAATATTTATAAGGTAAATACTAGAAAAGAAAAATAACAATCATCTAAAAAAAAAAAGAGGAGGTAGCCAACCCTTTTTGCACAGCTGGCACCTCTGGAGTCAGGAGTGGGAATCCACCTATCTGCTGCCAGATAAATGCTTTTGTTCATGTGGCTGGCAGGCTTCTTGTACTCATTCATGTCTTCCTAGAGGGCCATGGTGAATAGGCTTCAAAGATTGGGGAATCTAGTTAGAATCCTTGCTATACTTCTTAGCCTGGACAAATGAATAATCTCTTTTTGAGTCACAGTTTCTTTATAAATAATACTAATGGCAAAGGTAGTGAAAATTGGTGAAAAGAACTGACCAGGGACTGTGCAAGATGCTTGGCAGAAAATGGTCATTTGGTGAAGCATGGTAATGCTTATGACTGCTTTATTGGTAAAAACATGACAGTGTGGTTTTGGGGCCTTCAAAGTACAAACTCCTTATTAAGGAAAAGCCATTGGATAACTGGGGTTGAGTGAGTCTCAGTGACCTCCTACCTCCTGCATATGTATATTTGATTTGCAAATAAAGTTTTGCAAGCAATCACATGATGAATATTACATGATGAATATTCACCGTCAATTTGGCAGGAACTAGAATCATCTAGGAGACAAACCTCTTGTCATGACTATGAAGAAGTTTCCATACTGGGTTAATGAAAGTGGGAAGGCACACTCAACATATGAGTAACATGATCTTATGGAGATGCTCCCTGAGCTGAATAAAAAAGAATAGGGGTTGAGCACCAGCTTTCATTGCTCCCTCCTTCCTGACTGCTGATTCAGTGTGATGAGCTGCCTTAAGCAGATGCCGTTATAACTGCTTCACCAAGGTGGATTGAACCCTCCAACTATTAGCCAGCATCAACATTTCCTTCCTTAAAATGCTTTTGTTAAGTATTTGATCACAGTAATGAGAAAGTAACTAATACACCACTGCTTTAAGCCATCAGTGATTCTAATGTGGGAAATAGGCCTCAGGCAGGAAGAAAGGACCTATTTAGGGGGACGCTTATCTTTAATTCCCTTCTCCAATTATACTGGGTATTAGTTTTCACCCACAGAGAACTTATAAATAGCCTTTGTGACTTCTTTTTCCTCCAGATGGAGAAAATAAACCTCGAGAGTATAAGTAACTTGACGGAGGCATTTCCAGGCATTTAACTTCTCTTTGACTAGTGACCAGAGAATTTTGTATTAAAAAAAATCTGGTGGAAACAAAGTTAGACTAGAATGAGGGAATGCGTGGCATAGCTTCTTAGTCATCTCTAATAGTACTCAAATGTTCTTTGGGGTACAATTTTCTTCACAACTATCAGCAAGGGGCCCCATGGACATTCAAATCTGTCTCAGAAGCAAGAATGTGGAGGAGACGATAACATCTACCTGCTGTCTAGGGGATGCAGTGGAAACTACCCTTCATGATAGTTACAATGGTTTAATCTCTGTCTTTAAAGCAAACATCATCTGTCTGCCACTCTGCTGAGTGATGTATTCCCACTTTTGGAGATACAGGCTCATTTAACAACTGGCAATCAAATCCACTCTGGCAGCCACAATGGCAACTGTCGAGGTTCATTACACTGGAAAAATGCACCATCTTTATTTTAGTTCCATTGTTTCCCCCAAAGATTAACAACACACAGTTCTTTCCAATAGTCCATTTTCATGAAATTTCATTTGGATATATTTCTATGCCCCTAATCCAGATGGTGTAACTCCAACTGCAGACTGAATGCTGCTTCTTCTATGTCTTATTGTCAAGCCCAACACTATGTTTCTGGATAAATTCAGAAAATGGCACAAGGAATTTAAGAGATAAAAACAATTTGTGATTGAAGAGGTTATGATGAGGAGGAAAAAGGGAATTTCATTCTTGATTTATTCAACATTTTTTCCACACTGATATTAAAACCAATTCATTTAATGAACTTCTGCATGTGTATAGCATACTATAAACATAAGAAATGTAATATATAATATAAAAGGAGGAAAGGAAAATGAGAATGCTCTTAGCCTTTGATAGGTTTTTAAGCAAAATTAATGAAGATATAGAAAATGTTATTTTTTTAATTAAAAATATTTTGCATGTGTGTACTGGGTTTACATAATTTGCTCTTTCTCTCCTTCTTCCAATCCCTCCCATGCCCCTGATCCTTCCCTTTCATTCATTATTATTGCTATACAAGCACACACACACACACACACACACACACACACACACACACACAAATGCATTAAATACAACCTGCTAGATCCATTTAGTGTTGCTTGTATGTATGTTCTTAGGTCTGACCACTTGATATTGGATAAACAAATAGTAATATCATTCTGGAGATGACCAATTTTCCCTCTCTTAGCAATCATTAATTGTCTATAGCTCTTCAACTAGAGTGAGGCTCCATGAGATTTCTCCCGTTTATGTTTTCATTTCAACCGTGTTGTCATCTTTCAGGTCTTGTTTAGTCAGCCATAATATTGAGAATGCATGGATTTAGCTTCCCTGACATGTACAGAAGACACAGTTTTGTACTGGGACTATAGTGTGTGTGTGTGTGTGTGTGTGTGTGTGTGTGTGTGTGTGTGTGTGTGTGTACACCACATGTGTGAAGATTCCCTTGAAGGCCAAAAGAGGGTGCCAGATCCCCTGGACCTAGAAAGAGAGATAGATGTAAGCCACCCAAAATGAGTGTTGGGACCTGAACTCAGATATTCTGGAAGACTATCAAGTGTTCTTAACCACTGAGCCATGTCTCTAGCCCCTGTATTCTTGATTTAAATAGTAATGACGAATGGTGCTAAAACAGTAACTTGTAGGTTCACTCTAGTTATTTAATCAGTAGACAGGATTCTTGTAAATTCTGCTATGTAGTGGACACTTACCTGTATTGGTAAGAGAACATATTATAGGCATCTCTTGTGGTACTTACACAGGGAAACTAACAAGATCATTATAAGCAAACCTGGCTTGTTAGTGCATTTTTATAATCCTGGCAATGTAAATAGGGGAAAGGCTGGATGGCTGGATGATCATGAGTTAGAGGCCAGTTTGGAAAACATAGTGAGACTCTGTCTCTAAATTGTGATGAGCTATTGTAATGAAAAACTAGATGAAGTAGAAATAACTGGTCTTAGAAAAAGAAGATAGCGGTAGTTTTAAAACATAGCCTATGTCTTTAAGCTTGCCTATGGAAAGGTATCTGATTCTCCTTTTGAGTGCGCATATGGCTTTGACTAATAGGAATGACAGAAAGAACCCTGCACAGCTTCCAAGACAAGGTAATAAAGTGCCTGGTTGCCTTGGAACATTGTGGGAAGCTGTCCATTGTTTCTGCTGTCTGGTTGCTTTGAAACCATCGTGCCAGGGCCACGTAAGTGCTTTGGTTGACAGCCTTGCTGAGCTCCCAGCTGCCAGATGGGGAAACTGCCAAGTGTGGAAATGAGCCATCTCAGATCCCAGCTCAGCCAGCCTTCAGGTGAATGTGGCCCCAGCTGACCTCTGCACACAGCCTCAGGACAAATCCCAAGAGTGGTACTCAGCAAGCTTTTCCAAATTACTTATGCCTGAGAAGTTAGCAAAATAAAATGGCTGTAGTTTTATACCACCGCGTTTGAAGACAATTTGTCAAGCAGGAATGGCATCTGGAGTAGGTGAAAGATCTTCCCAGACCTACAGCTAGTTCTGCCCTTGATGCTTATCCAAAGTGTTAGGAAGTGGCCCAATCTTTATGGGCTGCTACAGAGAAACTTAATAAACTGAGAAGCATTTGGAAGGATATTTACTTTCTTATGTTTCTAGAAGTTGGATGTCCATGATCTAGGTGCCAATATAGTCACATTCTGTAGAGACATCTTCCTGATCTATAGCCAGCCACCCCTTGCTTCACACATATCTGGCCTTGCAAGGCTATCCATGCACAGAAAGGGAATCCTGATGTTGGTGTCCTCCCTCTCTTATAAGAGCATTTACCTCATGTACATCATGTTTTATTTCACATAAGTAATCTAAACTTGTGTGTTAGTGTGTCTGCCTAAGTGTGAGAATGCATTTGTATCTATGTGTTTATGTGAATGTGTATATATCTCTGTCTTGTATGTGTTTATATGTGTGAGTCTATCTCTCTCTCCTCCCTCTCTCTCTCTCCTCTCTCTCTCTCTCTCTCTCTCTCTCTCTCTCTCTCTCTCTCTCTCTCTCTCTCTCTCTCTCTGTGTGTGTGTGTGTGTGTGTGTGTGTGTGTGTGTGTTGGTGATTGAAATAGAAGGCAGATAATTAAAGGAAGTAGATCAGTAAGAGGTTGTGAGGAAGTAGAAGAGGGTATCGTGATACATATATATGAAATGTCACAATGAAACCAGTATTTTCTATACTGGCTAAAAAATAGTAAAAATATTTTTTTTTCCATCACAGGCAATTTATTTTGTTCTATTCATTCACAGTTAATACAGAAAATACTTGGAAACATTTCCATATAATGTTTGACACAGAAATCATCAAATAGAAGTATACAATGTTGACAGGAGGCAGTACATTTATAATTTATAACCCCAAATGTATTTATAAATTAGAAATGGAAAGATCTACAAATGAAATTATGAAGGTTCACCAAAGTCATTTAATCTGTCAGTTTCTCATTCATTTTTATGTCTTAATAATATTCTATTGTATGAATAAGCCACATTTTATTTCTCTCCAGTATTTGATAGCTATTTGAGTTGTTTTAACATTTTTACTATTAGCAACACACTGCTGTAAACCTTCATGTACATGTTTCATAGGTGCACATTTTCAGTAGTTTGAGGTTATATTCCTAAGGGTAGAATTGTTGAGTAACAGAGTAACAATGTTTTACATTTTGACCAACCACCAGACTGTTTTGCCAAAGTGGCACACCATTTTACAATCTCACTAAATCCTTGTTTTTAAGGCTCTGATTTTTGTACAAAAGCATTCAGTCATTCTGTCAGACCAAACCAGGAAAAGTAAGCTATAGTTCAGAGCTGTTCTATTCCATTTACTATGCAAAGCCAATCTTGGCGTTTGCAACTCTCAGCCCTTTTGAGTATTCTTGCAGTGTTCACCTTTTCCTCCACCACTTTTTTTTCTTCTTTTTTTCTGGTTTATTTCTATCTATTACAAATGTATAAAAAAATCCTCCATCAACGCTGCTAATAGCAGCAGAACCTTGAGAAATATACCTTTGGTTTGCCTCAGAAAAGGAACATATATTGTACTGTAAAGTTTATAAAATTGGTGCAAAACATTGTAATAATGTTACAATACCAGTTTTAAGAGTTCAGTGACTAATGGGGAGCCGATGGGATACATGCAGAACTGTGAAAACGATCTCACTTAGCCAGCTGTACACGTAGACTGTAAATCTACATTCAGATCATTTCTGAACTAAGACTATCATCTCAGTTTATCTGTTGAGGTCAACCAGGAAACCCTAGAATATACCTTGATTTTTGCAAAAAAACAAAATAGGGGGAGGGGTTTCTTCAGCATTTCAGTCCACGAGTAACAGTATCCTAACAGGCAAAGTGTTCTCTCACTGTCAACATAGAATGAACTGCTGCTGGAGGTCAACTTGGGCTTTAATTTGCATTAGCACTTACATGCATAGTAGTCCAAGTTGTTGACCTCATGACTTTGAAAAGTAACTCTAAAAAAGTAAAATGGCCCTTCTTGGAAGACTAAAGAAAGACATCCAGCCACAGTTGTAAAAAGTCTCGTCAAAACAATATACCCTTTTATGAATTACGCCTCAATTAAAAAAAAAAAAAAGAAAAGAAAGTAGCCCCAAATAAGAAGCAGCTCTGAAAAAGAAAATATAACTTAAGATATTTGAAAAAAACAAGGTGAATACAGGTTCAAAAGTAATTAAGATATATTTTCTTAAGGCTATCTAGAATTAGGCTTTAAAGAATTCTACCATTTCAAGTTTACCACTAGTTACTAGATACCTATTTACAAACAAGATGTTCACCTTTTTTGTTCCTTTATCAAGAGAAAAATCTACCTTCAGACTATGAGGGTGGTGATGGGGAGGGACTAGAAAACAAGATTCAAACAATCCCATGCAAATATCACATTTTTCAATTGGAAGAACTCCAAACTGCACTAGAAGTTCCAATCACTAAGACACTTTCCATTGAAATGATTTAAGTACAACTACATGGCACCAAGGTTTAGACCTAATATAGGCCTGACAACCAAGTCCTTGTTTTCTGGAAGAAAGGCCTCAAAAGTCCCACTCAATTCCATATAACAATACTTCAAAGATCAATTAGATTTTCCTTTCCTTAATATTTTTGTTTTTGACTTCTAATCCTAAAGACTAGATTAAAACTTAGCTCATTTCCCAGAAGGCATTGCTTCCCTTTGCTCTATGAAAGAGTCCACCAAGACCTCTTCCTCAAAACCATCTAGCCCCCAGCCTCCAGCCTTTGCTTATGATGCATCTTTCTCAACATCCTGAAAAGGTAATGTAGGTAAAATATGCTCATAAACATTAAAACTAGTTGTTAGAAAGACGTAACTAGCTTTATAATTTAAGTTTTAAAGCATAAATACTTGCAGCTTAATCTGCACTGACAATGATTGTCGAAGCCTAGAATTCAACATTTACAAATTCTCATTCACACACACAAAACACACTATTATCACACAACTTATGTCTTGAGAGAATCTTCTGCTTTTTAAATCTTTGGCCTCCCAGTCAATCCCAAGTTCAACCAACTTTTCCGAGTTCTGGTAGTTACCTGGACCACTGAGGCATTGCCACAAGACTTCTTCTCTTTTGAAACATCCTTTTTCTCTAGATATTAGGATAGCTACACCAGCTTGTTTCTTCTGTGGTGTATGTTGGTATGGGATTATCTATTTCTTGATTTTTTCATGGATGTGTTTAGCTTCTTTGGGTTGAATTTTCCCTTCTAGTGCTTTCTGTAGGGCTGGGTTTGTAGACAGGTATTGATTAAATCTGGTTTTATCCTGGAATATTTTGTTTACTCCGCCTATGGTGATTAAGAGTTTTGCTGGGTATAATAGTCTGGGTTGGCATCCGTGGTCTCTTAGTGTCTGCATGAGATTTGTCCATGATCTTCTAGCTTTCATAGTCTCTATTGAGTAGTCTGGTGTTATTCTGATGGGTTTACCTTTATATGTTACTTGGTCTTTTTCCTTTGCGGCTCTTAATATTTTTTCTTTGTTCTCTGTGTTTAGTGTTTTGATTATTATGTGGCGAGGGGACTTTTTTTTTGGATCCAGCCTATTCGGTGTTCTGTAAGCTTCTTGTATCTTCATAGGTATTTCTTTCTTTAGGTTAGGAAAGTTTTCTTCTATGATTTTGTTGAATATATTTTCTGTGCCTTTGAGTTGGTATTCTTCTCCTTCTTCTATCCCTATTATTCTTAGGTTTGGTCTTTTCATGGTGTCCCAAATTTCCTGGATGTTTTGTGTTATGACTTTTTTGTCTTTAGTGTTTTCTTTGACTGACGAATCTATTTTCTCTATCATGTCTTCAGTGTCAGAGATTCTCTGTTCCATCTCTTGCAATCGGTTGGTTATGCTCGTTTCTGTAGTTCCTGTTCGTTTTGTCAGGATTTCTATTTCCAGCATTCCCTCAGCATGTGTTTTCTTTATTGTCTCAAATTCATTTTTCAGATCTTGGAATGTTTCTTTCATCTGTTTAATTGCTTTTTCTTGGCTTGATTTGATTTCTTCCCATTTTTTGTTCGTTTTTTCTTCCATTTCTTTAAGGGAGTTTTTAATTTCCTCTTTAATGGAGTTTTTCATTTCCTCTTTAAGGGAAGTTTTTATTTCCTCTCTAATGGAGTTTTTCATTTCCTCTTTAAGGAAAGTTTTTATTTCCTCTTTAAGGTAGTTTTTCATTTCCTCTTTAAGGAAAGTTTTTATTTCCTCATTGAGGGAATGTTTTATTTCTTCTTTAAGGGCCTCTATCATCTTCTTAAAGTCATTTTTAGGGTTGATCTCTTCTGTTTCTTCTGTCATGGTATGTTTAGGTCTTGCAGGTGTAGAATCACTAGGTTCTGATGTTGCCATATAGGTCTTTATGTTGTTGCCTGTATTTTTGCACTGGCGTCTACTCATCTTTTCCTCCGTGCGGTGCAGGTGGTGTCTGTGTCTGAGAGTACCTCTCTTGTTCTAATTTTTAGTCTTGGTTTAGTAGGGGTTCTTGGTTAAATTGGTGCTATTGGGCTGTGTCTTCAGGGACAGCTGATTTCAGTCGGTGAATTATATACTTATGATTCTCGTGATCTGGTTTGGTGACTGGGTAGCGCCTTTTTCTTTGTTCCCAGGTCACGTTTTGTTCATTTGTCAACTCCTCAGCTGATCTTGTTTCTTCAGACTTCAAACTGTAGGCATCTGAATCCTCTCCCAGATGGGTTTCAGCTGAGCAGGGTAGTCTCACCAACACCTCCAAGTTGTTGGGTTTCACAGGATCAACAGTTGGGCCCTGGGTTGTCCCCAGACGGAGTGTCCAGACTCGCCCCGGTTCCGACCCACGGAGATAGTCTCTTCCCCAGGTGTTGGGGCTAGGGGCGTCCCTGTTCCAAGCTGTGTCTGCCCCTCTCCGTCCCCGGGCCTGTCCATCCCTGTGGCCCACCGCCACAGGCCCACCTGCGTCCACTTGTCTCTGCCGCCAGGCCTGTATGTCCCTGTCAGCTGCCGCTGGGTCTGTCTGCCTCTGCTGGCGGCCAACGGGCCTGTATGTCTCTGCCGGCTGCTGCTGCTGCGGGCCTACCCACCTCTGCCTGTCACTGCCGCCGGGCCCATCCACCTCTGCGAACTGCCACGGGGCCTGTATGTCTCTGCCGGTTGCCGCTGGGCCTGTATGTCCCTGTCGGCTGCTGCCACCGGGCCCTTCCACCTCCGCGGGTCGCCGCCGCGGACCCACCTGTGTCTGCCTGTCTTCGCCGCGTGGCCTGTCCACCTCTGTGGACCACCGCCAGGCCTGAATGTCTCTGTCGGCCGCCGCCGCCGGTCCTGTCCACCTCCGTCTGCTTATCTCTGCCGCAGGGCCTGTCCACCTCTGTGGGCCGCCGCTGGGCCTGAATGCCTCCGCCAGCTGCCGCTGGGCCTAAATGTCCCTGTCAGCCACTGCCGCCGGACCCGTCCACCTCCGCGGGCCGCTGCCACAGGCCTACCTGCGTCTGCTTGTCTCCGCCATCTGAGGCAGAGTCTTACCGTGTGGCCCTGGCTGGCTTGGAACTCACTGAGAGCCACCTACCTCCGCCTCCCAAGTGCTGGGGTTAGTGGCCAAAAATATTTTTATAATATAGAGATAGTTATATCTCATGGGAGTTCCACCTTAGAAGTCTAATGACCTCTCAAATCCTCTATTTTCATTACCTCATTATGGTTAGGTTTCAATGCACCAATCTGAGGAAGTCCAAGTACTTAGTCCATAACAGAGGCATAGGAAGGATATTCTGTAATGAGAGGGAATGTAAGGAATGGAAAAATTGCTGAATCTATCATTAGCAGCTTTAAGAATTGTTTGGCAGCAAATACTAGAATCTGACTTGTTATAGATTCAAAAGCAGAAATAGATGAGTGACAAAGTCAGGTTAAACAATGCCTGAAGTTGAGTGAAGGGATATAAGGCTTGTAAGGCTACCTTGTGCCTATCATTCTCTGGACTTTCGATCATGTTGGATACATAAGAAGGCTTCTTGCAGGTGATTTTCCAAAAGCCTCTCATGGCTTGTCCAATGTGTTCTTGACATCCATAACCCTCAACTAGAAGTCAGATATCCCACTTCAGAGTATAGAGCATGCTTGTACAAGGCTTTCTGGGGACCTGCAATCCAGAAAAGACTCTTGCTCTCCATCACTAATAAGACAAACACTAATTATATATTTGAAATAAGTTTTGTATGCTTGTGTTTGGAAACTAAAGAAGAAAGGAAAATAGGACAATTCAGAAACAGTGCCCAGGTTTTCAAAACTTTTGGCCTCCTGGAGTAGACCACCAAGAAAAGCCCTGACCAAGTGCTGGAAACTGTGTAGCAGGATGAGATGGTGCCCAGTCTGTAGGGATATGGGTATGGCTTGGGGATTAGGGAAGGATGGGATCGACCTGGGACTTGGTGACTGCTACTTTTATTTCCATGCCAGCTTTTTGGTTATCAGTAGAAAAATGAAGTGATTTTTAACATCTGCATTAAAAAAATAGCAATGGAGTATAGCTGAGGTGACTGTTTGTTTTAAAAAATCACAGGGATTCTAAATTTATCAATATTCTGGTTGCATTTAATATTTAATTTTGATTAGACAGGAAGCATTTGCAACCATATAAATGTAAATATTTCTGCAAAGTGAGGCCCTCAGAAGCTTGTGGTGGAAGCATGCAATTCGGAGGACAAAGCAGACACCTGGGTAACTTATGTGCAAAAAGTACATGCTTATGTTCTATATTTTGCACAAACACTAAACTTCAAATTAATTTTTATATTTTCCACTGGCATGTCTCAGGAGAATCCTAAGATACCAATGTGGATATCAAGCGAGCTTCTTATATTTCCATGGAGCAAACCAGTCTCCAGGCTCCAAGCCTCGATCCTCAGTGGGCTCCAATTAACCCAAAGATACAATGTGATTTCTATTTCTTATAATTCTATAAGTGATGTCTCAGAGAGAAGAGAGCAATGGATGCAATAGTTGATGCCTGAAATGAGTACAATGTCATAAGAATAAAGCATAAACCTTTACAACCTGAATGTTATTTTAAATGAAGTTTCCATCAAAGAGTATTTGTGCATCATAAATTGGCTTTATCAAAAAATAAAATTGGTTGGGAAGAGAAGTGAGGGTGGATTTGGGAAGTGTTGGCAGAAGGAAGGTAAATATGATGAAGACACATTCCTTGAGTAATATCCTATTGTGTATATGTACAACATTTTCCTGATCCATTCATCAATGGATCGACTAGGCTATTTTCATTTCATGGATATTGTGAATAAGGCATCAATGAAAACTTATCAGTAGATATCACCATAATAAGATATAAAGCCCTTTGGGGAAATGCTCAGGAGTAGTGTGGCTGGGCTATATGGCAGATGTATTTTTGGCTGTTTGAGGAAACTCTATACTGATTTCCATAGAGTCTGCATCAGTTTGCTTCTCCTAAGAGGCTATCCATGCCTTAGCAGATGGTTGTGTACCCGTACAGTGGGGATATCTGGACTTTTGAAAAAGAGCATATGAAATTAACAGGAAAAATTGGTGGTGGGGATGGGGGATAAATGAAGTAGGAGAAAAAGAAGGTGGGTTTAATCAAAACTCATAGTATGAATATATAAGATTCTCAAACAATGGAAAACACTAATATAAAAAGAAGAAATGAGTTTCGTTTAACCTGAGGCACATCTGCTTCCTGGGCTTTGTTGGTCTCCATGCCTGACTATGATGATGTCATGAGTGATTTGGGCTTCACTTTCCTATGGGGACAAAGGCCTACCTCATGTTCCCTCTAGGCACGTTTTTAATTGGTTCATGTTGTCTCTTAAGATGAAGCCTTCCTGTCCTGCTGCAGGCAGAAGAGATACCAGACAAAAGAGGTTGGGAAAGCTTGGCTCTTTGCAGTTCACCTTTATCTTGGACATTTCTTTTGGGTAAGTTAATTTCCTTTGTCAATAGAATAGGTGTTGAAGTCTTATTAAATCTGTTCCTTAATAGCACTCAGGAAAGCCATTTAAACCCCGAGGCCATTCTCCTCTCCTAAACTGTATCATTAAGTGTGTCTTTTAAGAAACGAACATGCCAGAATATCAAAAATCTCATAGCTATTATTTTCAACCCACCAGAGAACTTGTGAAAGGCTTTCTCAGGCCTCCAAGGTTGTTTGTCATCTGTTCCAGGGACCACCTTGGTGCTAAGATCTTAAATCAACATTCCTAGAAGCAATGAATGGGTGATAAATATTTCCAGGGGGTTGCAATTGTCTTATTAGCGATGAAAACAGAGTTATGAGGACAGTGTTTCACTCTCTTATCTGTTTTATGTTCTAGGCATTCTATAAATATGCAGCATTACTATGGGAACTCATTGCTCGTCAAAGACAAGAATGCACTGCAAATATTTCACAATTATTCCTTTCCTCCCAACAAGCCACTTAATTAACAGCAATAACATTAGTCATATCAGGGGAAAGGCCCTTCCAAACGTGGTTAGGTAATTTCTGTATTTACAAGCAGCTGCAGTCTCATACTTGACATTCATGGTTTGTGCTTGCTATTCAACATGTGTGTTCCCTGCTTGTTGTCTAATAAGGTGACCAAAGCACGAAGATACCTGTGCACATAGGAATTTAGCCAATAGCTTTTTTCAAAAGGGATTGAAGCATCAAGTGGTTTACCCTAAACACATATGAGCAACACTAAATGGGTTAAGTAGGTCACATGTATACATAAATAAATGTATGCACACATATATGTATGTATGTATATGATAATAACTAATAAAGAGGTCATAATGTGTGAGGGAGCTAAGGAGGAGAGGAAAAGGTAGAAATAATGTAAATACAATACTCCTGTATGAAATTCTAAAAAAAGACTTAAATTAAAAACAATTGCATGTTTTCCAAACACCTTAAATGAAGGTAATTATATCATTGAAAATATACAATGTAGCTGTGTAGCTATTAAAATAAAAAAAAAATGATTTGATTTTAATGATGTGTACATATATGTTTCTGTGAGGATATGAGCATGAGTACAGTGCTTAGGAAAGCCAGAAGAGAATATCAGATCCCAGGGAGCTATAGTTACATGTGGTTGTGAGCCATCCAACATGGATGCTAGCAATTGAACTCGGATCCTTTGTAAGAGCAGTATGGGCCCTTAACCACTGAACAACCTTCTCTATCCTGACATTTAAACAAACATAAAACAATTCAATCTTTTTTCACATTCTTCCATGATAATAGGGAAAATAAAAGTATACTATAAACAACCAAAATTTCCAAATATTAAAATTAGAATTGCCATCACTTCCGACTCTATCTACCTGTCATTCATATATCTACTAATAATCTTACAAATGATATACCTTAAGTAAGTTATATAGTTAAGGACATATTTTGTTTCATTTTTCTAAAATCTCATAGAAAATTTTCCTCTAATACACTGGGCTCCATTGTAGCCATTTTAAAAAACTACCCAATATCCTACCAGATGGAGTGATCAACTCAGTTATTGCTCTGTGACCTGAACTTTTGAAGATATTCCATCATCTGCTACCATCACCACCCTCATTATTGTGTTTTCTTGAGCACATATATCTTTTGCTTCATTATCTGTATTATTTCCTTAAGGTAAATTCTCTAGAAGTAAAATTGCTGGGAAAAAGGTTATGGACATTAAATTTTATGACCTTTAATTGAATTGTGCAATGCAAAACCATTAAGGCAATAAAATTCTAGTACCACAGAAAGACGCACAAGGCCATTCTCATCCTTGGGAATGGTCGTGGACTATCGACTGTCAGGTGATATCTTACTGCTGGCTCAGGGATGCAGGTGTGTTGTATTACATAATCTGTTGTTGATGTTGTTTGCTTTTAGAACTGAGCGATCAACAACCTGACTCCAACACTGATTTGAAGTAATGGGGAAGTCAGAATGTGCTTTAGGGAATATTCAATTAAAAAGTGCACTTGGCGGTGACTGGGCGATGGCTCAGTTGGTAAATGCATGCCACACAAGCATGAGGATCAAAGTTCAGATATACAGCACCCTTTTTAAAGTTAAGCAGCATGGAACACACCTATAGCCCCAGTGCTGGGAAGGGTGGAGACAGGCTGATCCTCAAAGCCATTATCCAGACAGTCTAGCCCAATAGTTAAGCTTTGGGTTCAGTGAAAGAGCCTGTCTCAAACATAAAGGTGTATAACAGACAAGAAAAGACCCCCAAGATTGATCTCTGGCACACACACACACACACACACACACACACACACACACACACACACACTTTGTTTTCCACAAGACAAGATAGTACTTAGAAAAACTCTCCAAATTCTCAGTCTTTGCCAGGAAAACACCGTGTGACTCTCGGAGAGTAACTGACCTTCTCCTGCCTTGGTGAACTCACTTCAAGCATTAGTAAAATCTATTCAAACTAGTTTTGATGATACTAAAGAATAGGAATCAAGAAAATGTGAAGTTTCTTCTATGGAGGGTTCTACTTGGTGTTAATAATCCCTTTAAATTATATTAAGATCAGCAAATAAAAATGTGTAAAATAATACAGTGTGTGGCAGTTCTGTCTTAGATGATGTGCTAGAAGCCTGAAATTTGGCAGAAAGAGCCAATAATATGTTGCAAGCTGCTACAGCTTGGTCCCATTGATGCCTGGCCAAATAAAATGATAAGACCTGGCATGTAGAATGACTGACAGGCATCCTAAATCTAGCTAAATTTTACATATTTTTTTTTTATTTTTATTTGTCACATCAAGTTTTCAATATATGAAATTTATTTGGTGAATCTACATTTAACCTGGAATCAAATGGATTCACCTTTAATTAATTAATTTAAAAAATTGCCACAGATCTAGGAAATAACCAGACAAATATATTTGTTTTTTGAGCATACCATTGTAAGAAAAATTGTTGTCATGGTTTCTTGATTCAGGATAGAAATAAGCTTCCATTGTTTTTTGAAAAAAAATGATATATTTACTATTTTTTTGTTTATGTGTTTGATTGTTCTGTCTCTCTGTGTGTATGAATACTGTGTGTGTGCCTCATGCCTGAGAGAATCAGAGGTAGGCACCAGAGCCCTGAAAGCCAGAGGAGGGCCCCACAGTCGCTGAAACTAGAGTTAAGGGCAGTTTTGAGCCACTATGTGGGTACAGGAAACTGAACCTGGTTTCTCTGCAAGAACAGCAAATGTTCTTAACTTATGAAGCCATCTCTCTAGGCCCATCTTTTTGAAAGCCCTCCTCTTTTCAGGCTCAAGCCATAATGCAGAACAATAGAGTGTGTGTGTGTGTGTGTGTGTGTGTGTGTGTGTGTGTGTGTGTGTGTGTCTGTGTCTGTGTCTGTGGTATATGTTGTTTTGTGTGTGTGCATGTTTGTGTGGGAGGATGCACATGTGTATGCATATATGGTAAACAGAGCTCAGCCTCAGGTGCCATTCTCCAGGCACTGTATATTTTGTTTAAAAACAAGGGTTCTCCTTGGATTGTGGCCTCACTAAGTAGTGTAGGATGGTGGGAGAGCAAGTTTCAGAAGGAATAACTCTGCCTTCCAAGTACTCTTGTTACAAGTGCATGCCACTGTGCCTGAATATTTTTTACACGGGTTTCTAAGTATGAAACTCAGGTTCTCACACTTGTATGGTAAACATTTTAACAACTGAGATATCATAACAGCTCACAAATTGTATCTTCTCTGTAAAAAAGCAAGAGGATCCCTTGAACATAAAAGTAAAAAACACAAGGTCATGTGCTATCAGACCCTTTAGATCAACAGTTCTCAACCAATGGGTCACAATCGCTTTGGGGCTTGCATGTCAGATATTTTTATTGCAATTAATAACTAACAAAATTGCAGTTATGAAGTAGCAACAAAATAATTTCATGTTTTGGGGTCACCACTACATGAAGAGCTGTATTAAACGATCTCTTCATTACAGTGACTACACTCACTGTAGTCACATGGAAGTTGGTTGCTTAGGCAGTTGTCCCTCCAAGGTGCTAGCTTGTGTGACACAAAGGCTTTGCCTTGAGTCTTGCTCATAATAGAAATAAAGGGAGACCACAAATGTCTGGCATTCCATCTTTCTTGGAATAAGAATGTTCCCAAGTAATCATGTAGAAAGATGAACCTCAATGACAGAAACTGAGGTAGAAATTGCATGGAGCAACTATCACCCCATAGACACACAGATTTTAGCCAAAGCAGTCACCAGTCTGAACTCTATTCATCATGTGGCCACCTCCTCAGTCAACCTATGCCCTTGGTACCATTCTGCCTCTGGAATAAGAGTGACACAAAGAGAGTACAATATCCTGCCTACCTCAATGGGTGAGTAATGGTCATTCTTCACCCCACTTATCCTCTATGACTCTGGTTTTCTTGGATAATAGGTAACACCCATAAAATACACTTCTTAGAATTTTACCATAAAAATGCCAAGAAAATTGCCATGTACTTACCCCTGACCACACATTAACCCTCTGAGCTGGGTACCTCCTTTCAAACTACTCACTCAGTATTGCTTCTTTCTTTCCAGCTTGCTTCTCCCTGCACCTCCCAACTCCAAGGTCATCTTTCTAAAGCCCTGCATCTTGATATAGTGATACAGTATAACACTTTATGCACTTTTGATTTAACTGAAAAATGTGATTCACCAGAAACCCCAGCGATAATGGAATCCTCAGAGCAACGGGGAGCTAACAGTGAAAACAGTCTTTCTTTTTTTCTGATTAAACAAACAAAAAAATTCTCTTCTCATTCCATATTTTTTTAAATCAGCTTTCTGACCAAAAGTCTGCTTTAAAAGCAGAAACATTTACTTTGGGAGGATAAACATTAGATTCTCATGTACTTTTAATGTGCTTCTGTCTCTAAAGTTATTGACAGTAGCTGTCATAGTCCCCATTCCCACCTCTGGCCTCACTGAAGTTCAAAAGTACAATTTTTATAGTCTATGAGAAAAATCAGAAATCATTTTACTTTTGGAGTTTTCAAACCCAACTTGTATGAATTGAATCAATGACATATGACAAGTTTATTAATGTCCTCTCCTCAATGATGTTCCAACCTTTTCTAATAATAACAATAATGGAAACAAATATTTAATGAAAATTCTCTTATTTCCCCCAAAGTGCTCTAAGCTCATTTTATCATGTTATCATAGAAGATCATTTTGCTAGAATAAATGCTTTTCATTAACTGATTCTGACTTCATTAGTATCAAGAATGATTCAGCCATGCTCATTCTTCATGCTCAGTGTTTCATAAGAGAAATCATTTCCTCTGTCATAAAATGATGCTACACAAAGAGCAGAGGAAGCTAAGGATTAATGTGAACTTTGAGAACTAATATTCATGTACCCATTGCTGTCAGGTTGGCCTTTGCCTGCTCTGGGTACTTGCTTAATTGTCTTAGCACCTTGCAGGTGGTTTCTGAGGCATCCCATTAAATTAGACTCCTCTGTTCCTCGTCCCAAGGAACTGCATTGATTCCATAGCAAACCACCTAGAAATAGATATTACTCAGGGTTCCACAGGGTATTCTCTTTGTAGTATCATTAACACATTCTTTCTCAGCAGTCAACAAAATAAGTATTGCTTACTTTCAAGTAGGAACAAAATTACTCTGAGATCATAATGATGTACTGACTGGGCATCACTAGGAATGGAGGATATCATTCTCTTTTTGTATCAAACTTATGACAATGTAATTAAGTACACCTGGTTATAAATGGAGTCCATTACAATAAGAACTTTTGCCTTCTTGCATTAAGAGCAAGATCACAATTTCTTTGTGATGAGCAATATCCCTGTCATCTTTACACTAGAAGGTTGTCAGATGGGGAAGAACAGAAAAAGAAAAAAGTGGCAACATAATTGGAGACCCACCAATAGCAAGTACAGATTCTGAGTGTAGAGATCTGGGAAGAGGGAAACCGGTCCATTCATCTCCTGCCCTCATGGTTACATCCCTGTCTCAATAGTGATATGTCATTGCTTTTTCCTTGTCCCACTGAAGCACCTGGGCTGTGTTCCCCCAACATCTAAAACAGAGACTTCCTACCAGAGTGTTCTTGAAACAGCCAGTTTCAATTTCACTATCTCCATCATCCTCATCCAATGGTTTCCTTGTCCAAGCTCCTGAGTGAGATCCAACCTTCTTCACCCCTCTCTCTGTGTCTCTGTCTGCCTGACTCTCCCCTCCCTCCACTCCACCACACACACCAATCAGTGACCAAGAACGTCAACAACTTCCTCTCCAAGAGAAGTGCTAGGATTCCTTTGCCACCATGATCTGACATAGGTGTGGCATAGGCCAAGACACTGACAGCAATATCATAACCCGCTCTCATCCCCTTCAGCGTTTCAACCAATATCGTCTGTGAAGTTCAGAAAATGGAAACACATTCTCCCTGCTTCTGGTTCTGCATCTCTGACATGCCCCATTCTCCTAGAGAATGTTTTCTTCTTGCTGCAGGGTCTCTTCAGTGCTCTGTCAGGGCTGGGTGATACAGGGCAGGTGGGAGGGACCACTAGTTCCTCAGACCTTGATTTAGACTAAACATTCTGAATGCCTTGATGGGAGGAGCATCACATGGGACAGAATCAAAAGACTTGCTGTGGCTCATGCAGATTACATCTATTGCTTTCCTCCTATCTTTGCAACCTGCCATTCTGTCATAGGAGGAAATTGAATTGGTCCACACGATTTTCTCTTTACAATACCATGCTGGCTGCTGCCCACTTCCCTAGGCTCCACAGAGAGATGGAAAATGGATTACTAGATACTGTTTTGGTGTTTTCCTCAGCGCTGAAGGTGACTGATGGGTTGATGTAGGTGGAATTCACTTTATACAGTGGCTGCTTGCCTGAGAACCTGTGCAAATCAGATTTCATACAAATTGGATTCCATCTCCTTGCTTTCTTGGGAGATACTCAATTTCAGATGGAGCCCTAATGTTCTGTGTCTCTTAACATTTGAGTTGTAATGCTGTTCTCTTTCAATCCTCAGGCACCCTGGGCCTCCGTTAAGGAGATATTTTCTTGTAAATGAACCAATACGCTGAATGAACCATAATGAATAAGAAATATTAATGAGGGCTAGCCTGTCAGGCCATTTCTTACAGTGTGTGTGCGAAAGGGAAAGCCTTTTTTAAATATTGCTAACTACTCTTTTATGATACTTATAAATGGAATTACTTGCCAAGTGCTTTATAATTAATTTTCCTCATTTGATTGTCTTAACACTTTTCTATGTGAAGGAGATCACATCTAGTTTTTTCAGTGATTGCCAGACACCATATATAGCTTTCTCAAATTCACCCAGAAATTAGGAAAATAAGATTGCAAATCTGCCAATTTGCATGTATCTTACTATTTTTCCCTTTTAACACAAAAGTTACCCTAGTACAAACATTCACCATGTTGCAGTTTCTCTAAAACCACATCTCTTGAAACTCTATTCAGTAGTGCATGAGCACATACATGCACACACACATTCATACACACACACAAAGAGAGAAAGAAAAAGCATTCATTTATTCATTTTATACATTATTCATCTTAATGGATAGAGCACACTTCCTGTAATCAGTGTCTTAATAATGGATAATAAATCTCTCCATAATTTTACTTACTGTGAAAAATATTCCAAAATAAAGACATACATTGTGGCTTACGGCAAAAACAAATTCTGAAAATGGATTATCTTATTATTTCCAGAGATATAGGAATGCAAAATTTGGTGATTTTTGTATTTCTTCCTAAATACATTGCCACAGGACATGTGAAAATACCTGCCCCAAACATGGGATGAGAATGCCCATGTCTTCCCAAAAACATGTGTTGAATTTCATTGATTGGAAAAGTGAAAGGGGACACAGATATTACCTCAGTCTTCTTCAGTTTGCATTTCTTTTATTGAGACTGAACTTGTGTACTTCTTGCACCTTTTAGGATTTTTTCCTATTTCCCCATCAAACATTATTTATTTGTAATCAATAATAGATTTTCTTCTATTTGGTAAAAACTCTTAATTTTACAGTTTCCCAAATGTTTTTGGGTAAAGGTACAATTAGAATATAAAGTTTTAGAATCCTCCTAACTTTTGCTTTGCTTTCTGTTCCTTTGACTTATTGCTCCATCCCCTTACAGAAGCCATTCGTTTTCATAGCATTTTCTCTCACGACTAGTTATTTTCATCTATAGATTAGGAAGCCTCTCTACTCCACCACTCTTGTCTTGGTGTCATTTCCTGTTGTCATCATTAAAATCCCTGATAAAAGCAATTTAAAAGAGAAAGGGTAGATTTCGCTCACAATTTCAGGTTACAGTTCACCACTGTATGGAAGTCAAGGCAGCAGGAATTGAAGCACCTTGTCACATCAAAACCACAGCTGAGAGCAGAATGTGAGGAATTCATGTATGGTAGTGTTCAGCTGGCTTTTCAACTCTTTCAAACCCAGGTTCCTGCCTAGGAAAAGGTGCTATTCATGCGGCTGGGATTTTCCACTTCAGTTAGTACCTTACTCCCAGGTGATTGTGCCAACTTGACAAAACCAACTGTCACAGGAATCAGTTCATGTTTTTTTTAGTCCATTTCTGTTTTGATTTTTACATTATACTCTTATATTGATTGACCTGTGGCTTGAGATACTAACTCAATTTTAATTTAATTTGAGGTGAGCACTGATAGCCTGTTTATTGAAGGATTTATTTTTCTACATTATGTGAAAGTTTATTTTTACACTGAATTTTTATATGTATTTGTATCTGCTGTCTGTAATTTACCTTCTTTTTCTTGAGACCTGTTTATATGTCTATATACGTGTAATTGTCTAAGAATTACCCTGGCTGATATTTTTATATGGTGCTGGTACTTACTTTATTATTTTTACATATGCATTTTATAAATTCAGTAGTATGTTTGTAGACAGCATGTAATAAATATAAATTAACCTTTGACATTGAACATTTTTATGCAGTTGTGTTATCTTTTTTCCTGAAGGCCTTCCATTAACTACATACTTTCACTGGGGCTTTTAGGAAAAGAAGGAAGTTTCTTTACAGAAGTCACACATAAAACAAAACATTTATTTTAAGACATAACAGGCTTTTATTTTATTTATATCAGTGTTGTTGTTTTAATAAGCTTTGTGTGTGCATGTACATGTATGAGTGTGGTATATGTGTATATATACAATTGCGTTGTCACTGAAGTTTATTGTTTAGGTTAGATTTGTTGGCTAGTGAGTCTCAGGCGTTGGCCCATCTCTACCCTCTGTAGAGAAGAAATTCAAGTCATATACCAGCACATCCAGTGTTTGCAAAGGCAGTGGGGATTTAAACTTAGATACTCATGCTTGCATGGCAAATACTATACTTTGTCTCCCAAGCACTTATTGCTATTATTTTCTTTTTAATACAGCCTCACTATGTACTTCCAGGCTGACCTCAAACTCATTGCAATCCTCCTGCCTCAGTCTCTTGAGGGATGTGATTAAAGGTGTACACAACCACACTTGTATTAATATTTTTTAACTGATGATTTTCTACCTTTTTATCTTCTGACAAATTAATTTTTGGAGTTATTAATTTTGAGTATTTATTTCACATATTGATGCCTTCATAAATATTCTTTGTAGCAATTATTCAAGTATCAGGTATCATGATGAAACTGATATATTTCATTACATTAGGAAAATACCTCTGTATTATTATTTTGAGTATTATCTTTAAGATCAGAAATCATGATTCAATTTTATGTATTTTATTTTCAAGATCTATGCTGATGATTGATTGTATGATTATTTACCTTTATGTGATGAATTATATCAATATGTTCTTTTGCGTTATTCCAATAAATCTTTCTTGACCGAAAAGCATGACTCTCACAATGGATGGCTGCTTTCTGTTTAGTCATAGTTTATGTATGGTGTTCTCAGTAGTAAGGTGTTTTGTCATTGTGACAGAAATACCTGAGACAGCTTCAAAGTAGGAAATCCTAATTTAGGTTCTAGGTTCCAGTCTGTGGCCACTTAACCTGCCACCTTGGGACTGGGGTGATACAGGAATGCTTGCCTCACAAGGACAGGAAGGAGAAGAGAAGGTAAGAGAGTAAGAGGCCAGGGACCTAACAACTCTGTAAAGGCCACACCTTCAATAAAGGGCCAGTATTCTTCCATTGGATACCACTGCCTATGAGTCCTAC
Source organism: Peromyscus maniculatus bairdii (assembly GCF_049852395.1). Lineage (NCBI taxonomy): Eukaryota > Metazoa > Chordata > Mammalia > Rodentia > Cricetidae > Peromyscus > Peromyscus maniculatus. Next base: position 99,466,307 of record NC_134854.1, read on the forward strand.
TGCCTCCTAGTAGCACTGCAGAAGTGTGGCCAAGCCCATAGCACACGGCCTTGCTCTGGTGATATTGTGTTCTGCAATATATTGTGTACCCTAATAAACTCATCAGAGAACAGAACAGCCACACCTATAGAGGCCAGAAAATGGTAACACACACACACACACACACACACACACACACACACACACACACACACCTTTAATCCTAGCATTCTGAAGGCAGAGGTCTGTCTGGATCTCTGTGAGTTCAAAGCCCCACTGGAAACAGCCAGGCATGGTGACACATGCCATAATCCCAGGAAGTGATAGCAGGAAGCAGAAAGGTTAAGCTTTTAGGCTTTTAGCAGCAGTTCAGCTGAAATTCATTCCAGATGAGGACTGAGAGGCTTCCAGTTTGAGGAAACAGGATTGACTGAGAAGTTGGCAAGATGAGGTTAGCTGTGGCCTTTTCTGTCTCTCTGATCTTTCAGCATTCACCCCCATACCTGGCTCTGGATTTACTTTTATTAATAAGACCTTTTAAGATTCATGCTACACCTTGCATAAAGTGTTATGTTTTAGGTTCAAAAGTATATTCATAAAAAGTTCATAAAAATAAAATAAAAAGTCCATTCAAAAATATTCATAAAGTTTCTACATTTATTTCTGTTTTAAAAACTATTTTATTTATTGCTTTATTAATAAAACCAAATGCAATTACATATAATAAATGACTCTGTTAAAAGTCTCTGTGTTTGGGCGTTGGAGAAATGGCTTAGTGGTTAGGAGTGCTTGCTGCTCTTCCAAAAGATTAAAGTTTGGTTCCTTGTACCCAGGTGGCTCATAACTGCCTGTACCAGAAGATCTCGCTCCCCCTTCTGGCATCCATAAACACCTGCCTGAATGTGTTCACACACCCATCCAGACACACAGGCACACATATAAATAATTTTTAACAAAGTTTCTCCCTGCAAACTTGCATCCACTTCAACTAACAAAAAGAATAAACAATAAAACAAACCCAAGAAGCCAGAATTCTTGAGGTAATGAGATCATTGGTTACCAATAACTCCTTGTTGTTGGTCAAGTGTTGATTAAGTTATCCTGGCATTTTCTTACCAATGGAGTTATTGAATTCTTATCCTCTTTGACTGTGTAAAGAGAGTGTAGAATAGTTATGTTGGACAGATACTTTCATTGGTCCCAACTAGGAGGAATGGAGAAAAGAGAGCTAGCACTGTTGACACCAGACACTGTGCAAAACTAGCTTTTTTCCATCCAGAATATGATATTAATAATAATTCTTCTCATAAACACATTTCAGGTGGAAAATACATTGTAGATTCTTAACTAAAGAGGTTAAAGAAGGTGCATTTCAACTAATCCTGAGTTTCTTTTCTTCTGTCCCTTCACTTAAACACCCCTCTCGCTTGAATTTTTACCCTCCTTACAGAAAGCATACTGCTTCCCCCTACCTTGTTTTTCTTTATTTCCTAAAACCTTAGCTATTTCTCCATGCCTGTCTTGGAGACTTGGCCTAATTATTTTCCTTTCTATGACCTTCCAATTTGCTAAGGTCTGCCTTAATATGGCTATGAACCTCATAATAACATTATCTGTCTCTTTGCCTGTTTTCCTTTAGCAGTACATATTTTTCTTCCATGAGCCTGTGGCCCCAAAGTTGCTGATGGTCCACAGTGCTCTGTATTTAACACTTGCCACGATCATTAGTGTGTCGTGATGCTCCATTATGGGTTATGCACTTCACACTATCCTGAAAACCGAGCAGGAGATGATGAGACACCTATGAAGTTGGAATTTCCACCTCCTTCACACAATATGGATACAGCCAAGGTGAAGTTCTCAGTAGGCATTCTTCCAATCTTTGTAGTGCAAAAGGAACTTGGCTTTTCCAAGTTCTTTATTCTGGTCTTTCTGCCTCTCATTAACTTCTGCAACCCAGCAAGCCCTTCCCCAGGAAATGTACACCTAAACTAGAACTTTGGTTCTGAATGTTAATTAACTTTTCTGAACTCCGAGGGAATGCCCTAAGGTTCTCTGTGTGTCACGAATCTCCAAGACCCTTAAGCTAAGAGTCAGTGCCAGGTCTCCAGAGATGTGAATTTATAAGTGAGGCTATTGACCTCACACAAACTCTGTATTTATGCCTTCCTTCCTGCCATCCCTTTGCCTGCAAAGTGCCAGCAATTGAGAACACAGGGCAGGAAGAATAAGCTGCCCATTTGTAAACTGACTCTATCAGGGCCTAGATACATATTAAGACTCAGTTTCTCATTTCACAAAATAAAAATTGTGGAGGAGGTTTGGGATTTGAAAGAGTACAGAGCACTTAGGAAATTCTCAAATGCTCAGTGTGACTCAGAGCAGCAGAAGTCACAGTATTCACCCTAAAAGATCTCAGCAAGACAAGTCTGGGAGACTAGCTAAGCTCTGTCCACAGCCATTACCATCTGGTGTCAGCTCTCAGGTCACTTACTCAGAGAGCATCACAGAATCCAAGTGTATTCATTCTCTATCACTGCTGCCATGCATTGCTAAGATTTCAGAGGCTTGAAAACATACTTTTTTATGTTACAGTTCTCCAGGGCAGAATTCCAAAATGGGTCTGGCGAGGCAAACATCAAGGTATTGGCAGGTTGCTTCCTCCTGGAAGCCACAGGGAAGAATCTGCTTTGCCTTTTCCAGCTGGAGAGGCCACCTGCATCACTTGGCCCTTGTTCCTTTTCTAGTTCTAAGCCAGTCCTTCACGTCTCTATTTGTCTGCTTCTCTCTTGCACATTTAAAGGACCTTCAACATCACAACAAAATTACACACACACACACACACACAAAAAAAACACAAGTTCACAAATACATTTTCATTAGAAGGTTGGCTGATGATCAACTCTCATTCCATCTTCAAGCATAATTTTCCCCTGCCATGAATACAATATTTTCATAAGCTGTACTAGTAAGATGTGAGGGGTCATCTTTGTGGACCACGGTTCTACCTTTCATGATAGCATTGCTTGTAAAAAATGAATCAGAAAATATTGAGACATTCTCAAAGGAAAATAAGACAGAGGCTTAGAAAAGTGTACAGCATTTCCATGTGAATATGTGTAGTAGCCATGACTTCACCCAGAGAGGAGAGGGGGGGAGGAAAGAAAGAAAGAAAGAAAGAAAGAAAGAAAGAAAGAAAGAAAGAAAGAAAGAAAGAAAGAAGGAAGGAAGGAAGGAAGGAAAGAAAGAGAGAGAGAAAGAAAGAAAGAAAGAAAGAAAGAAAGAAAGAAAGAAAGAAAGAAAGAAAGAAAGAAAGAAAGAAAGAAGAAAAGAAAGAAGGAAGGAAGGAAAGAGATAGAAAGATAAAAAGAGAAAAAATCAGTCATAAGGATTCTGAGAACTGGGGGAAGTCAACGTCTCTGAGGTGTCCAAGATTTCTGAGAAAACAATGTTTGCAGGTAATCAAACATGTAGACCAGTTGGCAAAAGGGACACGGAGTGGAAGAGAAAAATGAAGACTAGCTTCGAGTGTTAAAGGAGAAGAAAGGAGGCAAGCCATGGCTAAGAAGGGTGACTTCACCAAATGCTCCTTCAGTAATGAAGTTGGAAGTCTAGGATGTTGAGAGTGTTTCAAAAGACTACACCTGACCTTTTGAGGTTCATATCCTCTCATGAGACACTCCTAAAAGACAAATCGATATTTCTTTTTTTTTTCTATTGATTTATATGTTCAATAGTATTTGAAAGTAGTAGGTAAGAACTTAACCTGTGTCCAGCTCCCATTTCCTAGGCTGCCCAGGACTCACTTCTCTCTCTCTCTCTCTCTCTCTCTCTCTCACTCTCTCTCTCTCTCTCTCTCTCTCTGTGTGTGTGTGTGTGTGTGTGTGTGTGTGTGTGTGTGTGTGTGTGTGTGTGTGTGTGTTTTCTCCTCTGGCCTCCATTGTTTCTCTGTTACTCAGGCAGAATTCAGAGAAGCCAGATGATCTGCTGATATGAAGCTTGATCCCATCACTTCCCTCCTCTAATCTTTCTGGCATGTTCTTTCTCAGTAAATGGCTGAACTCTGAGTTTGGAGAAGATCCAGTCTAACTTTGTTTCATGCTTTTTCTTCTGAAATTCAACATTTTATTGAGCTTATTATTTTCTAGCCATGTGGTCTTCAGTCTATTCTTTGGACACAGCAAGAACAAGTCTATGCCTTGGCTGTACTCGCCATCCAATCTCCATCCATATTCTGGTCTCAGCTCTAACGTTGCCGTCTTAAACCCAATATCTGACCAAAGACTCTCTATAGTCCTTTCCCTCACCATTAGCCTCCTCCCAGCTTTCAAACTTAGTGACAGGGTCTTCTGTGTTCTAGGCTAGCTTGAGACTACCTGTGACCTTGAATTTTGAACACTCCTGCTTTTACCCCCCAAATGCTGCAATTAAAGACAAATCCCACCACACCCTGTTTATATGGCACTCAGGAACAAACCCAGTACTTTATGCATGTTAGGTAACATTCTACCAACTGAGCTACACCTCCACCTCACCCCCAATGCTTTCTACCTCTTCAAGATTCATCTATTTTCTTTTTTTCTTGCTTGTTTCTATTGGAATTATTTTTATTTCTAAACTCTTATGCTGTATTGGGAGTTAAACACTGGGACTCACAAGCACTAGGTAAGTGTTCTGTCCTTGGCCCACTCTGTCCATTCATTACATTTCTGGTTTGTAATCTTCACTTCCTGTTCTCAGCTCATCTCTTTTCACCACCCCCCTAAACAATATAAATGTCAGCTGAGTAGGGGTCAAATCTTCCCTCTCAGTGTTTTAAGCTCAGAACACTGTCCCACACACAGCAGGGACAACAGAAGTTCTCTTGAACAAGAACTTTTTTGAGCACAAATTGAGAGTGTGTACAAGACGTGTTTGAAATAGTAAACAGATGGGTTTCGTAACAGCATCCAACACATACATCATACCTCAATTTCCCCAACTAAAAGTGAGAATTGGGGTTAGATGACGAATAAGGCCCTTCCCACTAATTACAGTTCCATGATTATGACTCAGATAAAAAAAGATTAAAGTTAATTTTCAAAAGGACAGTTACTAAGTAAGGTAGTGTCCACCCCTATAATTTAAAACCATGAGTCATCTCTGTCTGATTCATGCATAGTATCTCTAAACTCTGTAGATACAGACCTCAAAACTCTCCACACAGACAGAAGCAGTACAGTATGGGCGAGGCAGAACCGCTCAGCAGTGAAAACAAATACATTTGCACAGACCTCTAGGTTAAATCAGAGCTGTGGAGAACAAAGGGAGATTGTGTTTCTCTTTGTTCTTCTTCCTGTGCTCCACTGGTGAATACCTAGAATTCCTATGTGAGTGAATCCTTGGATTAATGCCCTTTTATTATCTTTTCTACTCATTAGTTGAGGTACTTCTCCTGGCTCATTATTCTCAGAGTCTAGTGGGGGTGGGGAGATTATCCTGCAAAACCATATGTGTGTTGGTTTGAATGAAAATTGTCCCTGAAACACTTGGTCCAGGTTTGAGGGCTTATGACCCCGCCTCACTTCCAGTTCACTCTCTCTGCCTCCTGCATGTAGGTAAGTGTTTGATCTTGCAGCTTCATGTTCCCACTGCCTTCTGCCATGCCATGTTGACACTGTCATTAGGAACTCTAGCCCTCTGGAACAATAAGCCAACTTTTGTTTGTTTGGTTAGTTTTTTGAGACAGGGTTTCTCTGTGTAGTTTTGGTGCCTGTCCTGGATCTCACTCTGCAAAAGAGGCTGGCCTAGAACTCACAGAGATCAGCTTGGCTCTGCTTCCCAAGTGCTGGGATTAAAGGGGTGCACCACTGCCGCCTGGCTTGAATAATGTTTGTAAATTACTTTTGGTCATGGTGATTTATATGCCACCCAAATGCCCCTCACTGGTGAATCACACTGACTTTCCCCTTTTGAACTGTGTTTCATGTGTGGCTTCCTCCTTCACTTCCTGTGGTCTTCACTCAGCATGACGTCCTCAGTAATCCCTTCATCCCACATCTTCTCTGAAGGACAAGGACAACCCCATGTCAGTCCCCTTCATGATGCTTCTGTGCTCTCATCTTGTCATATAGTTCACACAGTTGCTTGCATATGTGGTCCTACTCAACATGATGCAAGCCAGAGAAGGCCAAGACTTTTTTTATTGGCTGTTGTCTTCTCTCTTATCTTCAGCACCTTGAGTAGAATCTGTCACATAATAGATCCTGCAACAGCAGCTGAAAGGAGACCAATGCACAGATGAATGGATAAAGAGAATGTGGTAAATATATAAGGCAGAATTTTTATTCAACCCTAAAAAAAAGGAAGTCATGACATTTGTAGGAAAATGGGTTGAACTGAAGATCATTATGTTAAGCAAATAAGCCAGATTTAGACAAATAGCAGATTTATATATACACAATTGTTTGTGTGAGTATACATGTATGAATGCATATGTATATATATGACATAATTATAGAAAGGGAGATGATAAGAGGCTGAGATATGAGTTCTATAGAGAGGAAGGAATAGGAAGGGGTGGTAAAATACATGTGATATGAAAGCAGACAGGGTAAGTATTATTTGGACAGAAGAAGGAGAGCAGCTATTTTTGAAAATTAATAAAAATGTTTGGAAGCATACAAATGGGCTGCAGAAATGGCTGAGCAGTTAAGAGCATTTACTGCTTTTGCAGAAGACATGATTTCAATACCTAGCACCCACATGGTGGTTCACAACCACCTATAACTCTAGTTCTATGGGTTCCTGAATCTTTTTTTTTTTTTGACCTTTGTGGGCACAAAGGAATATATACGTCCATGCAGTAAAACATTCACACACATAAATGCTTTTAAAAAACTAAAAATCAAACAAGAAAGCTTATAAATATGTAAATATATACTAAATATGTATATATAAACTAATGAAAACTTTGCATGTCTCAGCTGTAATTTTTATAGTTTTTTTAATTTATTCATTTTTATTTTATTTTATGTGCATTGACATTTTGCCTGTAGGTATGTCTGTGTGAGAATGCCAGATCTTGGAGTTACAGTTGTGAGCTGCATGTGGGTGCTGGGTTTAAACCCGGGTCCTCTGAAAGAGCAGCCAGTGCCCCTAACCATTGTGCCATCTCTCAAGTTCCTTAGCTGTTTTTTAATAGCTGCTTACTCTGTGTGTGTGTGTGTGTGTGTGTGTGTGTGTGTGTGTGTGTGTGTGTGTGTATGTATGTTTGAGTATGCTCACATGTCATTGTGTAAATGTAGAGGTCAAATGACATTTGCAAGACTTCTCTCCCTCCACTATGTGGCTCATTCCAGGGCTCCACTATGATCCTCTGGCTTGGCGACAAGTTCCCTTACCCACTGAGCTAACCCAACTGTCTACTATCTCAGTTTGGAGAAGAACTGAAGGATAGCGCATAGTATGTGAGAGTTTCTGGATCTATGATTTCTATAGAGGGTGGAGAGGGGAGGCAGTGAGCAAAAGCTGGCTTTGCTATGTTTATTATGCCCACTCCAGATTCAAATCTACCAGCAGAAATAAGTTAAAGTGTTGGACCCAGGACCTCTATGGGACTCTCCAAGATCCTCATCAGTTCCTGTCATGCTCCCTGAATAGGTGAGAAGAAAGAGGCAAAAAGAGAGAAAGGATTGGAGAGAGCAAAACAAGTGGGAGAGATGGAGAGACCTAAAGAAACATCATTGCAGTCATTATTTTTCTGTCCAAGATGGCTATAATGAACAGCCTATCAGCAGCCATTAAGCTTTCACATAGAGTTAGACAGGATTGAAATTCCTGCCTTAGAAACTCAGGGAGTTTGGGGGCATCATAGATGAGAAGGAACCACTTGCTGGGAGAACTGTGGAAGAATCAGTCTGAGTCTACTGTCCATGGCCATAACTGGCTGCCCCTTGGCCCAGAGAGACTTTAAGAAGTAATTACAGAGATAATAGTCACACAGATGCATGCTTTGTAGAGTTCACCTCATAGGATATTCTGGGTGCTCAATTAACTCATTAACTCTACTAACGATGATGTTTTAAGCAAAGCAATTGGCCAATACTAATGTTCACTCTAAATGTCAGAAATGGTCATGTGTTACATAAAAGCAAGAAGATAATGAAAAGACACAAGTTGCAAAATGTTTAGCAATTCATGGCTCTAGTGCTTTCTAAGTCATCAATCCATTGATCTATGGTCTTGTGAAAGTTTGTACCACTTTAGTCTCAAAGATTCTCATGTACTCCATATTTCCTGCAGTTGGAGGGACATGATGGCTGTGAATGTGATGGTTACTGGTGAATGTGACCTCCTAATAGCCTTGGGTCCTTATGGAGACTGCCAAATTGCTTTTCTAGTACTTTGAATTCATAGACAATTTGATCCTCCCCAAAGACAGGGGTACTAATGGTGTCCTTTGCAGGTCTTCTCATTAGTACAGAGTCTTGGACTGAAATAGGCTAGTGCCCACTCCCAGTTTCTCTTCTGCACTTCCAAGAGGACATTATGCCTCACTGTCCAGTTGTAGGAAGGTTGCTATTCTGCTCACTAGAAACTACCCTGCTGCTTCCTGTGTCCCCTTATACTATGTAGATTTCTTCCTTCAACTCCCCCTTTTATAAGCTAATATTTATTGTTTCTTCAGATCTCAGTTCATATTCTTTTCCACTGCAGTGTGTGTTTAAATAACCAGCCTTTAACTTTTGTCAGGGATCCTGTTACCCTTAGCAGATTATAAGAGGCATGGTCTGAATGAAGGCCACATCTCTCCCTTGACAATAAAGCCCATTCGGAAGAACCATCCAGTCTTCTAGCTCCATGGTCAAACATCATATCAACCATACAGTAGGTGCTCAATAAGTCAATAACTCAATACTGAATAAAGAAAAGGAAGAACACATATGCCACAAAAATCCCTAATAGACTCTCAATAGCTTACACATTAAATATTCACACTTTCTCAAGCTGTCTGGTCAATTCTAATCTCACACAGTAAAGGACAGTAAACAGATCCAGAATGAAGAGACTTATAAACTATTATATTGCAAATAAAGGTTGGGGGTGAAGTCTTCACATCATGAGTTCTACACTAATGCCCTAAACTTCCAATAAGCAGTTCATTATTTTAATGTAAAGTAAGTAATCTTGAGTATTCATATGACATTGTGAACTGAGGTTTCTGGGGGTTGAGGAGAAGTTACATTCATGCTAAAGATTCTTCAAGGCTGAATAACTGATTAGAATTTCTCAAAATTGGAGAGTGGGGATGTGGCAGATCCAAAACAAAGTTATCTTGGACTATCTTTATTACCTTAATAGCCATTCATTGCCCACATCTGTATCAGACATAGCATACTTGGAATTATGAGATAAAAAAAATTTTAGAAGATGTTATCTTAATAAACCATAAGCTTTCACCAACTTCAAAGCTCAGAATGCCATCAGATAGAATCTGAAACCTAAGAAGGTCCTCCTCCAGTTTCTGTAAATAGATTACCATAGGTTTGAAACATGCTTTGCGTTAGGAAATTCCTTTGCTCTGTAAACTATAAAAGGTCCTGAAACTATATCCATATCCATGGACATGTCTTACTTGGGCAACTTGAATCTGTGTTTCTGAGCCATGATCATCCATACTTACCTATTCTGTTTTACTTCCTTTTAGATAAGAGTTGTGTTTTCAGCCGGGCGGTGGTGGCGCACGCCTTTAATCCCAGCACTCAGGAGGCAGAGGCAGGCGGATCTTTATGAGTTCGAGGCCAGCCTGGGCTACCAAGTGAGTTCCAGGAAAGGCACAAAGCTACACAGAGAAACCTTGTCTCAAAAAAACCAAAAAAAAAAAAAAAAAAAAAAAAGGGTTGTGTTTTCTAAAGAGACGACAACGGGTTCTAACTCAGTTCTCTCAGCCACACAACCATTCATAGGAAACACACTTGAATAAGTTCAGAACTGTTCACACAATAGTGACTATAGTGAGCACATATTATAATGTATCAAAACTGCTAAGCAGGGTCTGGGAAGAAAGATTGGGGGGATAAAGCATTTCTTCACAAGTGTGAGGACAGGAGTTCAAATCCCTAGCAGATATGTAAATGGGCACTGTGGCATGCTTGCTATCCTACCATCAAGAGCTTGAAAGAGAGAATCTATAGAGTGAACTGGTTAAAAGACTAGTTGAATATATAAGCTCTGGGCTCAAAGGAGATATCCTGAGTTAATATCTAATGTGGAAAGTGATGGAGGAAGACTCTTGATGTTAACTTCTATACTCCATATTTGACACCCACCCACCACACATATGCACCCAAATACATAGGAACACACACACACCATGCACACATATACATACAAGAAAAAAAATTAGTCTCATTTCAGAAGTTCTTATGACAAAAGAATAAATATTTGAAGTAATGGGTTTCAAATTAATTAAATCAAACAAATTGAGTAAGTCTTCAAGGTGTAGAAATTATGTTGTATGGTATAAATATATGCAATATTTATAACAATTAAAATGACAGTGAAATAATAATAGACCATGTGATCATAAGCTGACATTTCCATAGGCATCAACTGTAGTGTAGGAAGTGGTGGTCTCCGAGGAGGGTTTGATGTATCAATACCCATAGCTCTACACACCATAGTCCTCACCCTCCTGCTCAGCCCTGCTCACTATTACAGTCAGAAAGAAATGAGTAAATGATTCCAGTTCCATTGTCAAAGCTCTTGTATCCTGAACACATGCTCTCTTTAAAACAGCTTTCAAATTGCATTAATGTATTATTTATTTGCTTTGTGTCTAGGAGAGTGTGTGCCACATTCTGCACTTGGAAGTCAGAGGACAATTTCAAGGAATTGGTTTTCTTTTTCTATCATATTGTGTCCCTGGGGATCAAACTCGGGTCATCCAGCTTGGCAGCAGGTGCCTTTACCTACTAAGCCAACCCATCAGCTCACAAATACATCACCGTAGATAATGAAAGGGGATTAGCCATTCTGAAAGTTTGATGCAAAGGAGGTGGATTTTAGTGAGGACTTGCTGGGGAGACACAGGCTTTCATGGGTTGCCAATTTTTAGCAGGTCCTCAGGCCACCAAGGAATATAGCAAGTCCAAACAAAATCCAATCAGTTATGTGAACTCCTTTTTTTACTTTTTAAATTCCTTTTCTTCACTCTTTTACCAGGTTGACAGTCTATATGGTGAGATGGAACAAGGGAAATTCAATGTGGATGAGAACAAACATTAAGCTGAAGAAATGAAAAACATATGCACAGACATTCTATTTAGAAATGTACTTAATTAATTATTCATTCCTTTATCTGTTTCAGGCAGGGGCCTGGCATGTGGTCTAGGCTGAAAACTGAGATCCCCCCACCTCTGACTCTTGAATACTGGGATTCTATGCATTCACCACCATGGTGAAGAAAACCTGCTATGTTCATCTTCACTTTTGAACAGCCATCAGAACAGTGTATAGCACTATGTTGTGAAGTATTTAATTATTGTATTGGTGAGGCTGGGAACGTGAGTCAGCAGTTGTGAGCACATACTGCTCTTGTACAGGACTCCAGTTTGGTTTCTAGTACTTATGTCTGGTGGTTCAGAAACTTCCATAACTCCAGTTCCAGGAGATCTGGTGCCATCTTCAGGACCCCCCCACGTATATCTATTCACAGGTGCTCATATGCTCTACCTCACCTACACATAACTAAAAATAAATGTTGTATTGGTGACCACTTAAGATAAAATATCCTGTGAGTGTAGTGATCATTATTCCCATTCTGGCATTCAGTTAATTTTGGAGTGCTGATAGAAAAGAATAAATCATTGGGACCATTGTAATGAGAATGTATTTTTGGTACTCCATGTCAGCTCATGGATTTCTCCACCTGTGCTCTCTCCTCCTAGACCACACAATATGAGTTCTACAACCTATGACATCTTGGGAGGTGTCAGTCATCCAAATGCTCCCCAGACAGCCAGAACGCACTGGAAACAATGGGCCTTTGATTGTCAGGGCAACAGCAGAGCTCCATCCTGGTGTCCTCATCCGCTTTCCCTTAGCCTCCTTGAAAATCGCTTCACATTGCAGCTTGATGTGCTTGGTTGTACAATACCACAGATGAAAATATCATATTTACACAGTGTTGCATAAGCTATGGCTTCATTGTTGTTTTAATTACTGTGCTCTCCAGTTTGAGCTCTTTACATAATGGTGCACCTGGCTAATTCCTAGCACTGAGAGCAGGGCCTCATCTTTTTATAACTTCTTTTTGTAACAGTGTGTGACCCATGGCCACATGATCCACTTGCAACAACTCAACTTTCAGGCGACAGTGAGTGCTGTGAAGGATGAAGAGGTACAGAATCATGCAGGGTTAAATGTCTAGCCTCTCAGAGACTATAGTTAGTCCATGAAACATCCTATGCTTAGATTCAATCAAACACATCACTTAGACCATAATATGAGGGGAGAACTGAAGCCCAGAACAGACTTTGACTCATGAACCTCCTCAGGATGTGTTTTTGATGACAGGGGCTGTACTTTATTGGATCAGTGAGCTGGTACTGAGGAACCTGGGATGTGCTGTGGACATAAGTGTGATGGTCGACAATGACTACAACCAAACAACTACAAGTGAAAATAAATAGCGTGGGAAGAATAAAAGAATTTTCTTAGGGCAGAAGAGATGTGCTTGTGTGTTTGTGTGTGCTTGGTCATGCATGAGTATGTGTACATGTGTATGGAGACCAGAGGTCACCTTGAGTTTTATTTTAATCATGATAGGCTCTCACTAATTAAGTTAAGTTAGCTGGTCAGTGAGCCCCAGTAATCCCCCGGACTCCACTTTCCCATATGCCTGGCTTCAAGTGATTTCTCAAATTTCAAAAGTTTTTATTATTTTTATTTATGTGAATGTGGGTATATCTGTATGTAAGTATGTACATGTGTGTGCAGATGCCCATAGAGTCATTAGAGGGTATATGCTCCTATGGAGCTGGAATTATAGGCGATTGTGAGCCACCTGAAGTGGCTGGAACCAAATCTAGTTCTCTGTAACAATAGAAAGTGAGCATCTGATGGGTGATGGTGCTCTGTATGCTGTGAATGTGTTGCTCTGGTTGGTTGATAAATAAGATGCTGATTGGCCAGTAAGCCAGGCAGGAAGTATAGGCAGCGCAAGCAGACCACGAGAATTCTGGGTGGATGAAGGCTGAATCAGGAGACGCCATCCCGCCATCTAGGGAGCAGCATACAATGGCACACAGGTAAAGCCACAGAACATGTGGTGACATATAGATTAACAGAAATGGGTTGAGTTTAATTGTAAGAGCCAGGCCTGAGCTAATGGCCAAGTAGTTTTAATTAATATATGTCTCGGTGTGTTTCCTTGGATCTGAGCAGCTACAGGACCAGGCAGGACACCAGAAAAACCCTTCAACTACAAGCATCTCTCCAGTCCCTGAAGTACTTTCTTAATCTTAGCTGTGTTAATGGTTTTAACAATTCCTGAATTACATTTTTTTAAAAAAATTGTTTCATATTAGTGTGTATAACAAAATGTTAGTTAGCTCCAGATCCTGGCAATGGCATGTTGCATCTAAAAAACAAATATATAGGTAAGTAAAATAAATAAGTAAATAAAATCTGATTGTACTATTTGCTGATTTTCATAGTACCAAGAGTCTCATTATGGCTAATTCCAAGTCATTGAATTAGGACTCAGGAAGAAATACAGAAATCAACTGTCCTGAGCTAATGGGATCTGGCTCCACCATTCCATGAGTAACATCAAACTTTTACTCTGGTTTCAAAATTCACAGGGAAATTTCCATATGTGAATTAATCTACTTCTCAGTCTTTGGAGGCCTGAAGTATCCTTATAACTGAAGTTACAGGGGTGGCAGTAGTTATTGTCACAAGGAAGGGACACCCCTCTTCTATGAAACCAGATTCTGTAACATTCTCAGTTATTACCAAATCTCATGTCCTCAAAGTTTCAATATACTAAAGTATTGTGTCTTTCTACTAAGGAAGGACTCAGGCAGATTTGCAAGCTACCATTTCTTGGGTTAAACCCAAGACTAACTAAGTCGGAGTATTGTAGGACCAGAGGCAGGCATTAGTCATTAGTAGCTTTTAAATCTATCCTGGGTAATGTATAATGTAAATTATTGCAGGGACAGGCCACTCTGCTTATAATTTTGCTCATTGTTTTTATATTCACACATCTATCATTTTAGCTATAGAACTAATACTGTCAAACACCCACTAGTGCTTGACAGTTTGAGGAATTGTTATTCGTTTAACTTAATTTCTAATTCAGTGTGTGTATATGTGTTTGTGTGTGTGTGTGAAAGTGTGTGTGTGTGTGTGTGTGTGTGTATGTGAAAGTGTGTGTTTGTGTGTATCTTCAGACCAAAAGTCAGTGTTGAGTGTCTTCCTCAATCACTCTCCCTTTTACTTTGTGAGACAGGTTCTCTTACTGCACTCTGAGCTCACCAGTTTGGCCAGCGAGCTCTGGAGATACTTTTGTGTCTGCCTCCCCAGTTCTGGGATTATAGAAGTACTCTGCCATACCAGGCTTTTTCTGTGGATGCCGGGGATCTGAACTCTGGTTCTTGGCATGCCAATGCATAGTAAGCACTTTAACCACTTAGCCATTTTCCTAGCCCCTTCCCTGACCCCCATGTGCTATCTCAGATACTGAAGCTACAGTATAGTTAGAAACACCTTTTACTAACTTCCAAAAGGATATTATCCATTGTATGTACTTAAACCATCAAGAAGAGTCAAACAAATTAGAAAATCATGAGCATGATGGCTCAGTGGGTAAAATCACTTTCCACTAAGCCTGAAGACTTGAGTTTGATCCTCAGACATGATTAGTGGAAGTGAAGAAGTGATTCCTGAAAACTGTCTTCTGACCTCCAAGTGGATTTTACAGTATGGGTGCGTGTACACACACACACACACACACACACACACACACACACACACACACACACGCTGTGGGATGTTCTGTATGTCCTGTGGGAGCCTGTTCTCGGGTTCTTTGTGGCTTTACCCAGCAGGTCCACATAGAGGATGATTAGGACCACGGGTCTGAATGCAGGTGTCTGAGACGGTCTGTACTTGGCTGTGCTGTGTCTTGTCTGTATGCCAAGTTGCTCTGATTGGTCAATAAATAAAACACTGATTGGCCCGTGGCTAGGCAGGAAGTATAGGTGGGACTAACAGAGAAGAGAAATAAAAGAACAGGAAGGCAGAAGGAGACTGCCTTCCAGCTGCCACCCTGATAAGCAGCATGAAAAGATGCCAGTAAGCCACGAGCAACGTGGCAGGGTATAGATTTGTGGAAATGGATTAATTTAAGCTATAAGAACAGTTAGCAAGAAGCCTGCTACGGCCATACAGTTTGTAAGCAATATAAGTCTCTGTGTTTACTTGGTTGGGTCTGAGCAGCTGTGGGACTGGCAGGTGACAAAGATTTGTCCTGACTGTGGGCAAGGCAGGAAAACTCAAGCTACACACACACACACACACACACACACACACACACACACACACACACACACAGAGGGATTAAAAGAACATCCCAGTAGTTATCACTTGGTGATTTCTCTGTCTTGTAGATTTCCAGGGGAAGTCACTTTTAAATCAGAACAAGATCTGCTTTCTTACAAGGATACTTCATTCTGCCTATCAATTTAAGTGAGATGTTTGGCAGTTTGGGGCTCAATCATGGATGTACCTTAATTTAAGCACTAGAGAGGCCCCTAAATTGCTCTTTGCAAGTCATATTTAAGGTAGCACTGAATACTGCTTCCCTGTTAACTCAGATTATCATTCATCTTCATTACAAATGAAGTGTAATTGGAAGTGGCTCCTAACAAATTTAGCTACAAATGTCTCACTGGGCCCTCTATTAAGCACCAATCAATAAAAAGCAAACCAACCAAATGACAAAGGAGTTTCTGGTAAATAAAAAAAAATGCAAAAGAGGAGTTAGTTATTTCAAATGAATTTCTACCAAGAGACAGACTTCTCTAGTCAATTGACCCCCTAAATCAACCATTTAGTTAGCCTTGTAGGTCTAGTAAATCTGTATTTGTTGCTCATGATTAGGAAGCAAAGTATGTCTGATTTGCTCAAGTAGTTAATATCTCTTAATTGCCATTAATTAAGTAATGACTGCACAGAGGCAAATAGTCATTTTCTCTGAGACTTGGGTCTGTATACTTTCCTTTTCTCACTGAGCAGCTTGGCATGATAAGTGTTTCCTCCTTGACAGTGGGTGGTGGTCCTGGAGTCACTTCTCCTTAACTCTAAGCAATGTAGTACTCCATATAGCATCAAGGAGTGCACCGTTTCTGTGTCCTGAGAGGTGAATTCTGAGCAGACTCCACAGGTAAGAGGGGAACCTTGCTAATGCTGAGTCAGGAACAGTGCACAGGCTTGGTGGTTCTCAAAGGGCAGTGAGGAAATGAAGCATTTAAAGCACACTTCTTTTGTACTGCAGGAAATGCTCTCGGGCACTAAATGCTCAGATGTTTTCCTTGAGTCTGTTTGTTTGTTTATTTATTAATGTGATAATAATGCCTCTTTTCGTTTTATTTTTTAAATGGATATATTTGTGGCATGATGACTCACATCCATAATCACTTGAATTGCTGACGCAGGAAGACTGTTGGATGGTTGGTTATAATTTCCAGGCCCGTCTGAACAATAACATGAGACCTGTCTTAAAAAGAGTACAATTAACTGCTTTTCTCACTGTTGTGACCAAACACCTGATGAAAGTGACTTTAGGAAGAAAGATAGAGATTGAGAGTCTTGTCCACTGAAAGGCATGGAGGCAGGTGAACAAGGTAGTTAATCACATTATATCTGCCATCAGGAAGCAGGAAAAGGTGGATGCCATTATTCAGATCACTTGATGCATTTTATTCTTTCCAGCACCTCAGTCTAGGAAAGGCATTATCTATATCCAAATATGTCTTCCTACTTCAGTTAAATCTCTCTGGCAATTTCTGCAGACATTTCCAGAAGTAATTCTATTGGATAATTCTTGATTCTATAGGGTTGACCATCAGGATAAATATATCCTATATCTCTCTCCCAAAAACATGTATGCAAAGAGATGAGGAGGATTTTCTTATTTTGTCACTATTTCACGTGTTCTCAAGTGCTAGAATGACTTACTTGCTAAGAGAAACCCTCTTGGATTTTCTTAAGCTGACCTTGGAACATGGATTCCATCAGCCTTGGTTCTCCATGCTGTGGATTAATATTTCTCTTTGCTTCTCTTTCTCTTCATGGCATTTCCCTTTTTGTCACTGAATTCTCCCGTAAATTTAAATATCAGAATTAAGTAGTTCAAATTAATTGTATATTCCTACTCAGTCAAAATACCAACTTAAATGCTCAGTAGAAAGGCCTGTGATCACACTGTAGTATTTCAGTGTTTCCACAACTGCTCATGGAGATAACACAGAGAACATCTGCTCTATATTATGGATCAGAATATTAAGAAAGGCAAGGCTGTGGTCCCACATTACCAAGCCAGTAATGGGAAGATCTAGTAATCCAACAAATCTCTCTAATACACATCCTTAGTAATTTAGAGGATGTGTCACTCTGTGGGTTCCATGAAGGCACATGCTTCTCCTCCATACTTTACTTTCCAACACAATCATGAGAAATAGTATAATTAAAGGCTATAAGAACCCCACAAGAGAATATTTTGGAGTCACAGTTTGATGGTTTCAGTTCTCATAGCTTCAGTGCCTAATGGAATGGCTACAAAAGAGCCTTGCCTATGGTCATATCAATTAATGAAGGTAGTTAAATCTATAGGTCTTTCTCTTTCAATTATTGCTTTTTTTCTGCTTTAATTTAAAAGAAAAGAGGACATATACACAAACAGGTCAAAAATAAATAAATAAAAATACAGAGCATCAAGACAGTATTAAATTAAATTTTAAAAAAGCTTAATCTGTAATACACATGGAAGAAAATTCAGCCATTTAAAAGACACTAGATGCCCCATGCTCATAGAATCCCTCTTCTCTCTTCCACTGGACTCCTGGAGCTCAGCCTGGTGTTTGGCTATGGATATCTGCATCTGCTTCCATCAGTTACTGGAGAACAGCTCTATGATGACAGGGTAATCACCAATCTGATTACTGGGGTAAGATCAGGCACCTTCTCCACTATTGCTAGTAGTCTAAGCTGGGGTCATCCTTGTGGAGGGAGTCTATGAGCAAGGGTTATCAAAGTCATGATGGGGAAACCTACAGAGACAACCAAATCAAACCAGTGGAAACTCATGAAATTTAGATCAACAGCTGTGGAGCCTGCATGGGACTGGATTAGGCCCTCTGCATAGTGAGAGCTGTGTAGCTTGATCTGCTTAAGGGGCCCCGGGGCATTAGGATCATAATCTATCCCTGGTGCATGAGCTGGCCTTTTGGAGCCCACTACCTATGATGGGACACTTGGAACAGCCTGGAGGCAGAGGGAGGGACTTGGACCTGCCTCTACTAAATGTACCCCCCTATGGGAGGCCTTACCTTCTTATAGGAGGGAAAGGGGGTTGGGTTGGGAGGGGGAGGCTAGAGGGGTAGGAGGAGGGAAGAGGGGGATCTTTGGTATGTAAAATGAACAAAAAAATTTGTTAATTAAAAAAAAGAGACTAGAATGAGAAAAATGCATTGTTTGTTATAAAACAACAGAAAGTTTGCTGTTAGTGCAAATTTAGTGGGACCACTTCAAAAACCTGAAGAGCCTTTTTTTTTTTTTATTGGGATGGTAATTGCTTTTTTTGGTTCAATGCTCTTGTGTGTTTGCTTAATTAAAAACAAAAACAAACAAACAAACAAACACAAAAGTCTGAGAGGATGCCTGCTAGCAGTACTTTTGACTACCTTATATGATGGAACATCTGGAATCTTCCATTAAGGATATTTAATGCCCTATCTTATGAAGATGAAAGGACAGATTCTTGGGGCAAAGAGAAAGTTCACCATGATGAAACAGTTCAATGCTCAATATAGAGAAATCACACAGCGCTTTTCTCCTTCAGTGCACATATTTGTACAAAGTCTAGTGAAGTTTGCATATTTCCTTTTTGATTGACTATTGAGCAGATTTATTAGAGAAAAGGCAAAAATATGGGGAGAAAATGGATGAGGCTCAGGAGCAAATGGAGAGGGAACAAGGAGGAGGTCTTTGTGCTATGTGTCACAAAAGTTTGAAAGAATAAGTAGGACTTAGTCTATGTGTTTTTGGAAAGTGTGAACTGACCATCTTGAACAAGGATTTTTAAGGTGACACACAGGGCAGTGCAGTCACTAAGGCTGTATCTTGTTTGGAAGGATAAAGTTTGAGATGGGAGAGCACTTAAAATAACATCAAGAATTACAGGATCATAATGCTTTATTAATGGAAATACATACTTTGAGGGATGAGAAGTGATAAATATAGAAGAAATAAAGGAACAAAACCCTTTCTTGTGAGTTCCTCTTCTCGTTTCCCTCAGTAGCCATCCTCCCAAACCATGTTCTTCACCCCAGCAGGAAACAAAATGCCAACTCCACTCTCTTTCTCATGCATCTCGTCCATGCACCGCCTTTAACATTCCATATTACAAATGATTACAGAAACAAGTGTTAAAAGAATCAAACATGTCTAGGAACAATGCACTCTGTATTTTACTGAAAGTACCAACCAATGACCAATGAACTACCTTTGAAAGTAGTACAACCTAGTAATTTGGAGCTATAAAATATGACTGATGTTGTCTTTCATGCTAAACATTTATGAATTTGGGCTTTAGGTCTTAAATCTTAACTGTA
The DNA here is from genome assembly GCF_049852395.1 of Peromyscus maniculatus bairdii. Lineage (NCBI taxonomy): Eukaryota > Metazoa > Chordata > Mammalia > Rodentia > Cricetidae > Peromyscus > Peromyscus maniculatus. The sequence continues at coordinate 99,486,169 of NC_134854.1, forward strand.
GTTTAAGTATATTAATTTTCCCATAAGAAGATTCAGAGTATTTTATTTTCTTCTAGAAACAAAGAGATTATACTATAAAAGTGCCTGGAAGTCCTCTTATGTCTGTTACCACTACAAAAATGAAGACAATGAAACTTTAGGAGAGGCTAGCAGGAGGCAAATGTTAGAGGGGATATCACCCCCTTGATTCCAATGAGCAAATGTAATATTATACAGCTGTGCCTTGTGAACAGCACACTAGTGTACCACGACAGAGCATACCTTACTCTTATTCTCATTGGGTAGGGACAGTTTTCACTTTGTGAAATGCCTGGCAGGAATACAATGACATGGATGTGCAGGGAGTCAAAACCACGACAAAGAAAACTGCTCCCAAAGAGACCAAAGGAATAATTTGGCTATAAATTTGAATAAGAAATATGAAAAAAGTAGAATGGTGTGAGTTTAGGGTTATTCTGGGTAAATAACCAATAGACTCTTGCCAGTTTTAGGGACTCCTTCAGGCAGGCAGAACAGGAAGGCTTGATGTTCAGTGAGAAGATAGCTGTATCTTTGCAATTAATTACTCTTTTCTCATTCCCTGAAATATTCTTATAAAGCATGCCCTGGTCATGGCCTGAAAGTGTCTGATCATTAGGGCTTTGGGTTACTAATTTATAGAAATCACAACACTTGTTAAAATTCAACTCGGTACCTAAACAGACAAAGCAGAAATAATATGCTGAATGCAAACTACTGGGGATTGAAGATATTTGTGTGTGTGTGTGTGTGTGTGTGTGTGTGTGTGTGTGTGTGTGTGTGTGTGTGTGCATGTCTGAAAGGTTCTTAGAACACAGTACAAGAAGACTACCTAATCTAACAATGTCAAGACACTTCCAATGATCACTTCTTTTAGTCACTCAAATCTGTGACAGGTACTTGAAACTAAGTCAACTTTCGGAAGAATTTCATGAGACACAAGGGAGTAATAATCAAGGAGAGGAATCAAGAACCTCTAACCAAAGCATCAAATCCAGCGTGCCATCTGATGCTGAAGTAGAGTTTCATTGAAACTTGAATATGTATATTCACTTACCTAGTACCCATAGCTCCTCTGATGTTGTGGAAGAAGAGGGGAAAAATCACAAGAGAGACCAGACCACCTGGACCATAAAAGCCTGAAACATTCCCTACCTGGAGGGTCATAGAAAATGTTTTTTTATCTTTGGAACAGGGAGATATTATGATGGGAAAAAATGCCTCTTTTCCTATCCCTACCCCTTTCCTTTTGCCCTTGTTTCCTCTCCCTTTCCTGATATCTCATGAAAGGGAGAATCCTTTTTTCACCAGGGAACAAGCCACTGTTTAATAAGATTTGCCTCTGGAGTTGGCATAGTCTTTATCACACCCTCATGGACCATCATCTCCACAGAATGCATTTGAAGTAAGAAAACACATCTGGCAATGGGAAGGAACTTTTGAATCGAAACCTGAACTGCGGGGGTTTCTTCCTTTTGCCACCATTGGCTCCTAATCTGAGTATCAAATAGGAACAAAGAACCCTCTCCCAGCCTGGCACCATGCTTGGCAATGGGAAGCCAGAGATCACTAAGAAACTGCCCGCCTGCAGAGAACATAGAAAGCGCGGAGGCTGGAGCAAGTCACTGAAATCTGATGAAGTAGTTAAAATAGCAGAAGCAAGTCCACAGTACACCTGTTCTGGATGAGTTCTCTAAGTGTTCCTTTATTGCTTCAGTTGTGGGAAGTACCATAGGTATCTTGTACTTTTGATCAATACCATAGATAATCTTATTTAACTTGTCCTCATCTGCACAAAGGAGGTAAAGATAATGTTGGACACATCTTTAAGCACTCTAGGAGGGTGAATTAAAAAAAATATTTTCAGGCTGTATATAGAAATGGTTCAGTCAGTTTGTCTTGAAAGCATGAGGACCCAGAGTTCAATCCTCAGAACCCAAATATAAAAGCTGGGCACGGTAGCACTTGCTGGGGAAGCAGAGACAGGTGGGTTCCTGGGGCTCACTGGCCAGGTAGCTCTACTATTTGGTGAGTTCCAACTTGGTAAAAGAGTCTGTCTTTAAAAAAACAAACAAACAAACAAACAAGATGGATGACACCCATGGAATGACAGCCATGTCACCCTCTCGATTCTACATGCACATGCACCTGCACACAAATGAACACATGCCTAAATGTATATACACAGACACAAAATACTTTTAGCTAGAGACTAGAATATATTAACACCTAAATCAATATGAAATAAAAAGACATATTAATTTTAAAAATGAAAAAAGTTGAAGTTCTGTATTGAAAACGTGTAGGTAACAAGATGAGCACGTGGTGAACAAAATAAGCAAATAGTCATTTAAAGTAAAACAATAGCATGCCAGTCAAGGGAGCCATTGCAATTATGGGCTTTACACTTTCACTGGGTTCTCACCAGTTGTGAAGGCTAGTCTTGGTTGTCAACTTGACTAAATCTGGAATTAACCAAAACCCAAGCAGCTGGGTATACCTGTGAGAGATTTTTCTTAATTAAATCATTTGAAGTGGGGAGACTCAGCTTTAATCTGGATCCTTTGAGGTGGGAATATCCAACTTTAACCTGCCCCACACCTTCTGATGACAACCTATGATGGAAGGAGGAGGAGGAGGAGGAGGAGGAGGAGGAGGAGGAGGAGGAGGAGGAGGAGGAGGAGGAGGAGGAGGAGAAGAAGAAGAAGAAGAAGAAGAAGAAGAAGAAGAAGAAGAAGAAGAAGAAGAAGAAGAAGAAGAAGAAGAAGAAGAAGAAGAATGCTTTTTCTCTCAATGCCTGCTTCCTCACTCTCTGGCTGCTAAGTCCATTTCTACACTGAAGACCAGCTGAGATCCCCAGCCTTGTGGGCTGAACAGTTGGATTCAGACTAAACAGTTGCCGGATTCTTGGACTTTCTGTTAGTAGACAGCATTTGTTGGACTAGCTGGGTCATAGATTTTAAATCATTCTTAAAAAGCACTGTTACATATGTACATATGTATATACATATATGTGTACATATACAGATACATACATATATATTCATTCTATCAGTTTTCCCTAGAAAACCCTAATATAATCCAGTACCTAGCACAAGAATTCAATGTTCTTCATGGAGTAAATCATTCCCACCCTTCTACTAGCTCCATCTATTGACTTAGCCTTTCCTTTCTGTAGGGGCAACTTGGCAGCACAAAGACAACCAGGTGGAGACTCAAACCTCTAACTCTGACAAGGATGGAACTTTATCATCTGTTATATACCTGGGATTCTTCTCAAAGTGCTCTTTTTGGCAAAAGATAGCCTAGGCAATGCATTATTTCTAAAACATGAGCAGAAATATAAATATAAATATAAACATATAGAAGGCAGCTTGACTATATAAACAATTAACCAAAACAACATTAGGTTTCCTCCTAGGGTAATTGATCACTTCCATGTCATGGACATTAGACCAAGTTTATAGTACTAGGAATGAAATTTATAGTACCCTATTAGAAATGGTTGAAAATGTAAATCACATTTTATCACCATTTACTGTTGATGTGAAAGTTTCTTTTTTCTTTTAAAAATGTATGTGAGTGTTTTGACTCCATGTATGCATGTGTGCTCTGCACATGCCTGGTAGCCACAAAGACCAGAGAGTGTTACTGGATTTACAGATGGTCATGAGCTGCCATATGGGTGCTAGGAACCAAGCCAGGGTCTTATACAAGAGCAGCAAGTACCCTTAACTGCTAAAACAATTCTCTAGTCCTTAAGATTTATAATATTCATTGAACTGTACAAGAATTGGTTTTAATAAGAAGAAGCACAGAGTCTCTCTTTTTAAGGGATGTGGACATGAAGCTGTAGGAAATGGCTTCCTTTAGTTTGGGGTCAGGAGTTCTCTTGTGTGAGAGGTAACACAATTCATGCTCTTGGGTTCAGCAGTCTGATTTATAGGATGGCTTATCATTCTCCTTCAGCCATCACCCTGACAAGCCTATTGATTCTACTTGAAAATCTGTGTGGAGAGCCCCATTTTTATAGATATTTTTATACTGTCCAATGTCTGTATGCATTTTGAGCTAAAGAAAAGATTCTTAAAAAAATATATCACCACTACTGGTTTTTGAGAGGGTGTGCTCCCAAATAAGTGGGAAGGATTTTACTTATGAGATTTCTTTTTAAGATCATCCAGAACACAGTGTAAAAATCTCTAAGGGTTTTATCATGTTTGTTAGGAATCATCTGATGGAACTGGCCAACAGATTAGTTAGTGAGGGTAGCTTTCTGAGAGGGAAAATGTGATGAAATTTCATTACACTTTTCACATAAGTCCTACAGACCAAACATGAGAAGGCATAAGGGACCATACTCTCTGCCTTCATAATGCAACATATATGCCTACAAAAGGCATATATTTCTATGATTGTACTTAATTCTAGTGAAAGCTGCTGAAGGCACATGGTATTATACAGGCAGGGGAAGTATAGTTTGATGAGGCAGAGCAATTTGCATGTTCATGTCAGTTTTAAGTGCCAAGGTCAATAAATGAACCTGGGGTAAATAAAATCTCATTGTAAATCAGTTTCTAAATCTCATGTGTAGACCTCATAGCTTAACAGTTAAGAACAAAAAACATCTTCAAAATAAGCTCTAGATGATAGTGTTCTCTCTCTCTCTTTCTCTTTCTCTCTCTCTGGTGTAAACGCACAAATGCACAGACACATGCACACATACACACGCACACACATCTTTTTTATTTGTTTCTGTTTTTCAAGACAGAGTTTCTCTGTGTAGACCAGGCTGGCCTTGAACTTCTAGAGATCTGCCTACCTCTGCTTCCCCAGGACTGGGATTAAAGATGTTGCACCACCACCATCTGGCCACACAAATACATTTTTAAAAAGAATCTGGGCCCTAAAGTGGTCTTTATGCATGCATTTGTATATGCACTAGTGGAGATGGAGTAACTGGTACTTTTGAGCCATCTGACATGGTTGCTAGGAACCAAACTATTCTACAGCAAGAGCACCAAATGCTCTTAACTACAGAGCCATCTCTTTAATCCTGGATCCATCATCTTCATGGCTATAAGATTTCCAAAATTTCTCAAAAGGAGTGACACTTAGAGGTGAAAAGCATCTCCTCATATAATAAACACATTATGTTTCAATGTTTTGCATAAATGAGTGTTTGGGTATGTGCAGGTGTGCATGCACATGGGTGTGAATGCCAGAGGGTAACCTCCAGTATCCTTCCTTAGGTGCTCCCCCTTATTTTCTCTGAGAGTACAGCCCTCTCACTGACTAGGGCTTCTTAGCCTGTATAGGCTACCCAGTGAGTCCAAGGGGTTTGTCCATCTCTACCTAACCAGGAAAAGGTGTACAGGTGTGTCATGCCCAAGGTTTTTTGAGTATATTCCGGAAATAGTAGTCAGGTCCCATGCTTGCAAGACAAGCAAACCCTTTACCAGCTGAACCATCTCCTGAACCCAACTTTTCCACTTATACTCCAAGTATATGTGTGCATATGTGTGCACAGGTGCATGCCTATGTGTGTTGGAGTTTTTCTCAATGACAACACATGATACAACTATGGTTGATAAGTATAATATAATATATATTATATGTTTGTGTGTGTATGTATGTGTATGTATGATTCTGAAAAGGAAGATACTTAGTTTGGAAGCCTATGCTTTGAAAGATTGGGGCAGGCTGAAGGCTAGAGTTCACACTGGAGCCTAGGCACACAGAGATGGCTGTATAGGGAGAAGCTCCAGTCCTTCTTTGCTATGGAGCAGAATCACTGCACATCTTTTAGGGAAATGCAGTCACTAGACTCTACCATGTGCTGGGACATGCTGTTGATCATGCATCTTCCCTTGCTGCCTTCTCCATTCATCTCTCAGAGCTTTCATGACATATAAAAGAGGAGAGGAAGACATCTTTCGCCTGTCCACATAAGGAAGAAGACATCTTCCCCATCAATACAGCTCCTCAACATGTCTCAGCTTATTGGCTTATTGTCGTTTACATAGTTTCTTCTCCATGGTTTTTTTTATCCTGCCTGAATGTTTGGAATGTACTCCTTAAAGCTCTCCACCCTAACACTTTGTCCTGCACAAAAGTGACAGTTAATAATTGTTGGCCAAGTAAGGGGACTGATTATAATATCCACAGAGACAGGCTACTGAAAGGCAAATTTATAACAAGTATTATGTAATTTCCGTAAGTAATCCCATTCCATACTCCAAATTGCCCCACCTAGGGCAGATACTCCCTTGTCAGTCTACAGGTGGTAAAGCTGGTAGGGCTGGGCCTTGGAGACCCTGGTTCATAACACTAACACTCTGAGACCCGCCCTTTCCTCGGCTTCTTCCAAGCGTGAATCCATATGGAGAATTAAGGAGAAAAAGAGAAGTTGATGTTCCGGTGATGAAAAAAGAAGTGGAGATCTGCTTCAGAAGATCTCTACTAAGGCAGCCACCTCTCCTCTTAATTAGTACTGGGCGCCCGGGGAGAAGGTTAGCTTTCCGATGAGCTGGTTCACACAAAAGCTAGGGAAACTCATTACTCCTCCCGGCAGGGGTTCTTCTCTCCCTCCCCAATCCTCCTTAGAAGCACAGTGGGGTGACTGTGGGAGAGACAAGGAAACATAAATAACAACTGCGCTTTCTAAACAGCCCGCTCTGCACACTTCTCCTTCAAAGAGGGGGAAGTACATGCGCTTTGTTTCCAGGCCAGAGAGGATGTCAGAAGAAGAAGGCAGAAGGATTCCAATTTTCCATCTGTTTTCAAAGAGCTAGAGAAGGGAAACAGGGACTTGGCCTGAAGCCGGGGACAGGGGTCATGGAGCAGCCCCAGGATTGCAATGGTCTCTTAGCATGCTGTAGAGTTTGACAGTTCACGCAACATTTCTGAGTGGATGCTCTCACTGTTCTTTTGAGCCTGTGTATTTGGTGAAGTGGCTGTGACCTCTGGGTGTCATAGAGTAGGATACTGAAGAGAGGCTGAAAAACTTTTCAAGTGTCTCCCATTCTCCCTGTAAAACCACGGTCCAACTCTAAGTGTGGACTATGTCCCCACTCATTCTTCCTCCAGTCCTGGTAGGGAGCTTTACAGCATTGGAACTTTCAGGAATCTGTCAGTAAATAGCCTGGCCCTTGTTCCCCACAAAATTAATGATTTCAAAGTCTGGGGGCTAATAAGAACCATTGAAATATGATTGAGATCAAAGGACTTTTCAACAAAGGCATTTTTCTACAGGCTGGGGAGGGTCAAGGGATCTTGTTCCTTATTCCCAGCACCCCTTTACTACCCACAGAGCAGACAAAGGTGTACACGTGGCATGTCTTTATGAGATTAGTAAGGCTGGTATCTCCTAAGTTATCACTGAGAGTCAGTTCATTGGATTAAAGGCAAAGCACATACATTCCTGTGGTTACCCTGCTAAACTCAGGGTTTTTCAGCCACAGTGCTGGATTACTTTTCTTTCTACTGTGTTCAAACACGAGGTGAAGAAGCCTCTTAAGAGACAATGTGTTTATTTGTCTCATAGGCTAAGAACAGATGTAGTTAATTCATCATGGGAAGGAAGACATTGCAACAGGTGTGTATGTTTTGGTCACAGTGTGTCTGCAGTTAGACCACAGAGAACAGAAATGAGGTGGGGAAGGTTATAAATCTCCAGGCATAGTGGCTGGAGAGAGGTTTCAATGGGTAAGAATATTTGCTGTGCAAGCATGAGAAACATGTAGCATTCACTGGAAAAAGCTGTGAATAGACTTATATGCTTATAACACCCGTTTCGGGGCTGGGACAGAGACAGGTGGATGATCAGAACTAGTTGGCCTAATGGTGAACTTCAGGCTTTGGTTCAGTCTCAAGGGAATATGATGGAAGATGATATATCATGACATTAGATGTCCTTCTCTGGCCTCCTTGGGTGACCACATTCATACACATACTCACTACACACACACACACACACACACACACACACACACACACACGAGAGAGAGAGAGAGAGAGAGAGAGAGAGAGAGAGAGAGAGAGAGAGAGAGCGCAAGACAGTGACAGAGACAGAGAGCAAGAATAAAAGCAATGACTTCTAACCCTGCCTCAGTGACACACTTCCTTCACTGAGGCTCATTTCTTAAAAGTTTCACACCTTTCAAAACAACATTACCAGCTGGGAACCAAGTATTGAAACACAGGAGCCTATGGGGGAACATTTCATGTTCAAACCACAACTGGTAATGTCTTGAGAGAATGATAAAAGACAATATGAGAACATGCTCTAGTTTTTCTACAGTTCATATGGTCTCTCGGGCAGGAGAATCTGTTAAGACAGACTTTAGATGCATCAAATTTTTAAATATTCTCCACCATCCTGCACACTGAGTGTTATCCCATTCTATAGAGCAGCAAAGTGAAGGTCAAAGAGGGAAATAAACTCAAGTGACACAGGGAGCTGGCAGCTGACTGCATTATTTCAAATAATCTCTGGCCCTACTGATTTAAGCAGGAAAAGACCTGGAAACTCCTATGTGGAGAGTATAATTAAGGAGCCTCACAGTAGAGAGGCAATACCAAGAAATTTCTAGCCACAAATACATTAGCAGAGAAATTCAATGTGATGGAACTCTTGAATTTTCATGTGACCCTCAGAGTAGTAACAAGAGGTCTGTAATAAAGGAACATTCTCAGCCCTACCTGTCCTTCTTTTCTCCACTCCACTCACACCCACATCACATTTCTGCAAAAACTGCCATCTGCCATGATTTCAAGTAGATTTCACTAAGACCCAACCAATTACCTACCCTTCTCCACACCATGGAAAACCCATCACACTCCTGCACAGACTGCCATAATTTCACACAGCCTTCACTAAGACCAAACAATATAGGAGCCATGTCTTTACATCTCTAAAACTTTGAACTAAATAACCTAACTTTTTATAAAGTTAGCTGCCTCCAGCACTTCAATATAACAATGTCAAGCTGACTAACACCACTCTATATTGGCCCTCTCCACTTGGAAATCTACAAAACCGAGGCACAATCATAGCATTGGAAAGTCTTGCAATTAAAAACAAAACAAAAACAAACAAACAAACAAAAACTACCACTTTGTTTTATTAGATAAGAGCCTATCTCATCCAGGCTGGACTCACGATTGTAATCTTTCTGCCTCAGTCTCCTGAGTAATCAATGCACCACTGTGCCTGATCTTTAATATGCTTAATCTCTATTTTATTATGAGCATGAGTTTTAAAACAGGTCAGGCTTTACATAGAAGATTCCAAAGAACTAAGGTGGAACAGATTACATTCTGGAAAATCCTACCCTTCTTCCAAACCTAGGAAGATTTGTTGAGTTCATGGGGAAAGGGGATAATGCTCAACCTTTGCTTCTTTATCCTTTCTTGTTCCCCACAGTGGCCTTGCAGAGATTTTTGTGGTGTTTCAGAGATCTGATGAATACAATTAGGAAACAAGAAACATACATGTCCTTGTATGATTTGCAATAATCAAGATGAATATCATATTGATTTTATAGATAAGAAAACTAGATTACAGTGGTCAAACTTGAATGAATGCATGTCCTTCTTGTACTGTGGATGGAACCATGTATCTGACTCCACATACAGCACTCCTTTTCCTGAGCCTCATAGAATATACTGAGGTGCTCAACAACCATGCAGAAGCCCATCACTACATGGATTTGGGAACAACTAGCAGATGATGAAAGATGCAAGAAGGCGCCATAGCTTCATTCTTTCCACTTAAAATAGCTCCTGTATCTTGACAGTGATTGTGGACTAGACATACTGCTCACTTGTTGGACCCATGGGCACTATATAGAAGGTAGATCTGCTTTATTTATAGGCCTTGAACTTGAGGCTGAATAATTTCATTAGCATTCATTTCACCTCCAGGAGGTAGTATTGGCATGTACCTCTTCATGGTCTTTGCAGCAGCTTTGATATCAAAAACAGGATGGAGAAAAGCACTTTTTGGTAAGGCAGTTTTGAAAGGGCAGAGTAAAGTAAAATAAACATAGCCAGATGCAAAAATACTCCTTAAAACCTGTCCCAGGCTTACTTATGTTGCTTTAATGAAATATCCCAACCAAAAGCAACACAGAGGATAAAAAGATTCAGTAACTTCACACCCTGAGAGACACCAATGCACCCACAGAGCCTTGTTTGCTTCTGCTCATTTTTTTTTAATCTTACACAGTGCAGAGATCAGTCCATGAAAAGTGTTACTGATGTTCAAGGTGAGTCTTCCTAACCTCAATTAACTATCAAGACAATCCTTCTCATACAGGCCCACAGGTCAATCTGATCTAGACAACTCCTCAGTGAGATGCCCTCCTCCCAAGTGATTCTAGGCTATGTTCAGTTGATAATAAAATTTAACCAGCACAAAAGCCAATGACAAAATCATTATGTTAAGTGAAATAAGTCATAATCAGAAAGACAAACAGCGAATATTTTCTCATGTGTTGCCTAGATTAAAAAATATACATGTCTGTATATGTGTGTATATGTGTGTGTGTGTGTGTGTGTGTGTGTATGTGTGAGAGAGAAAGAGAGAGACAGAGAGAGAGAGAGACAGAGAGAGAGAGAGATGTGTACAGATCATGAGAAGAGTTCATAAGATCTTAAGACAGAAAGAAAAAGAGAAAGTATTGGATACCTGTGGCATGAAGGCAGAAGTGACTACTTAGAGGAAGGGAACCAGGCAGAGAGGCTCAGAGGAGGCCAGTAGGACAGGGGTGCAAACAAAATAAAGTAGAAAAATATTATTAAGATATCATAATGAAATCAATTATTTTGCATGCAAACTTTAACAAGTTAATTACAACTTAAGAAAAATGTGGAAGAAACTAGAAGAAACCTCAAAAAGAACATTTTCAAGACAAAATCTGACCCCAATAGTGGTGATGGTCTTTTTTTTTCTTGTGTCATTTGCTGAACCCACAAACAGTACCCCCAGCCTCAACTTCACATATGACAAAGTAAATCTCCTTAACATCCCTTAACATGCAGCCTAAGTAGGCAGAGGAAATTTGACAAGTGTGGAGACATTTGAGCCAAGAGACATCTCACCACATGAGGCCAGGCATTCTAGCATGTAACAAAATGACACAGGTAGGGAAAAGCAATTAGTTCTGGATGGGTGGAGTGCAGGGAGAGGAGGTTAAGCAGGCAGATACAGTTTTATCCAGCCTGATGCCCACCTGTGTGGCACAGCAGTGGAAAGTGGAAAGTCACAATTCTATAGTATCACAATACATGAAGGCTACCAGAAACATACAGGCTGATGATAGCCAATAGTACAGCACAAATAGGCAGGGACCCTGGTGTGTTGGTTTGAATATCAATGGCCCTTGTAGACTCATATATTTGAATGCTTGGTCACCAGGGAGTGGCACTATTAGGAGATGTGGCATTGTGGGAGGCAGTGTGTCACTGGAGGAGGGCTTCGAGGTTTCAACAGTTTAAGCCAGGCCCAAGACCCACCCACTCTTTCTTCCTGCTGCCCACTGATGCAGACGTAGAACTGTTGGCTCCTTCTCCAGCACTATGTCTACCTTTGTGCCGCTATGCTTCCTGCCATGACAACAATGGACTAAAACCTTGGACTCACAAGCTAGTTCCAGTTAAATGCTTTCCTCTATAAGTGTTGTTGTGTTCATGGCATCTCTTCATAGCAATAGAAACCCTAACTAAGACACCTAGTTTCCCTCTTCTTAGGGTAGAGCTCTCTTCACCACAGCCCACAGGGTCTATGTCTGGCAGAGCTTGCTCATTCATTCCGCCTCTCCTTACTCCCTCTCTCTCCATTTAATTACACAGCCTGAAGTTCTGATTAACTATCTTCATTCAATTACCTCCCTGGGTTTTGGGAAGGCTAGTGAGGCAGTGTTGACACAGAGTTCAGGGAAATCTTGTAGACAGTAAATGAAAACAGCTGCTTTCCACTGGGCCAAACTCTTTCTGGCCTTGGTTTTCTAGCGCTGGCTTTGCCAGTCTCTCTCAACCACTGCTCTGGCTCCAGCAGAATCAAAACTACTATGGGTGCCTCAATGTTGTAACTTAGTGTAACGAAGCTAGTTGTGAGTCACAGCATCACAGTTCAACCCTGAAACCAGTGCATGGGCATCAAAGGTGCTCCCCAAAGATCATCCTTAGGACAGCATGTCTTTAAGTAAAGGAGGCAACTCAATGGGAAGAAACATCAAATGCTTGAGTTTCAACCACGGACTTTCTCAAAGTGAAACCCTACAAAGTTAGCTCGAACAAGGGATCACTGTGGATAATGTAGGATCAATATTATACACTTTTAAAGCAAATGCTGTCAAAACTTTAACATTGCTCTGTGGGGCTAAAAACTTCAAAATAATGAGTGGTTGTTTCACAGATGAGTAAGTGAGAGTTACATAATGGATCAGACTCAGATCCGGATATAGAAAATGGAAAAGATTAGCATTCTAACAATTGTTGCTGAGGCTTCAATACTTTCAGATCCCCCCCCCCGTGTGTGTATGTGTGTGTGTGTGTGTGTGTGTGTGTGTGTGTGTGTGTGTGTCTGTATGACTAAATTGACAACCAATATTAGGCACCAGTATGTATACACAACTGTGTAAGTGCAAAGGCATATATGTATATAGGTTAACAGTCAACACTAGATATCTTCCGCAATCACTTTCAAAATTATATGTGAGGCAGGGTATCTCAGTGAACCTAAATATTACCTGTTTGGCTACACTGTCTAGACACCAAAACTCTGGGATTCTGCTCTTTCTGCTCCACCAGGATCTGGAAATATAAGTATGTGTCAATGCACTCATCTTTTTTACATGCATGCTGGAGATAGGGACTTATTGATCATGTTTTCAGAGCAATCACTTACCAACTGAGTCATCTTTTGACCTCCAAATTTTAAAGAGGTGGGATAATACATTTTACTTTTTTCCAAATGAATTCATGCATGTACGCAGTCACTACAGATAAAACAGAAGACAGCAGAACTGCCCAAGTAGTAGTGATGGTGAGGTGTCTGGGGATGTACCTATCAGGCATCTTCCTCATCCTTTTTCCTTATAGCATCCCACAGTGGTACTGGTTCCCAAAGAATTTCATGTGCAGACTGTTAAGTTAGTCCCCCTCCCTTCTTTCTCCTAGACTGGACTTCAGCACACATATTATTGGCCTTTTCATGTCAGTTATCAGGCCTCTTTTCAGGAGAAAACTTCCTGAAATGCTCAGCCTCTCCTCCATCCCGCATAATATGTAGAGAAAATAATATCCATATCATTAAACTTGAAAGGCTTCACTTTCAAGTTATACTTGAAAATGCTGTTTTTAAAACTCTAGCATTTAGATTAATGTTCAACACCATTGGCAATGTAGTTAATTCATAGCTACCTTCAAAGTAAAATAATGGAATGATAAGTATTGATATTATGATATAAGTGGGGAGAAGAGAGAAAATTCTGGATTAGACATATGTGAAAGATTAAGTCCCTTAGGAAGTCTTCACTAAGCATTTACCTGATTTTGGGAGCAATGGCAACTGTTCTGTTGACAACATGATTTTGCGGAAGGGGACACATTGGCTTCACCGCTTACCATACATTTGTATTTCAGCACATACACAAAAAGAAACTGCAAATGGAGATAACTGGATTAGTCAACCTAAACTTTGACCTTGGGCCATGTGTAAATGCCTAAGACTATTTGACAATGGTCTTTTACAATACTCTTGTTATATCTCTTCCAAAAGCAGATCATTCAACCTGGTTAGAGGAATTTTCTGTCAGTCTAAGATGGCATCTTGCTCACACCTAGATCAGAGCATATGAAGTAAGTACTGAAGTCTTAGTGGACACATGACTATATCAGTTGCTAACACCTATATCCCCTGTAATGGCCTTTAATATGAAATGCCATACCCAGCTCATTCACCAACTTGCATAATTTCCTGCACAGAATTACAGCACAGCACAGCCAGAGCTCTTTGGTCTGAGACCATTCACAGTGAAAGATCACTTTTGTCCTTGCTTAGAGAATTTAGGATCACCAAGATACTATCCTACTCCACGGATACTTGCCCTTGGCAATGGAAGCTTTTACCTATTTATCTTACTTCTCTGTCTGAAGTGCAGTATTAATTATTGATTAGAAATAAATGTTAATTGGGTCAAAGTAACTATCAGTAAAGAAAAAGGCAAAATGATCAGAAATTGCCAAAAAATGCTTTTAAAAACTCTCTGAATATTAAAAGAATGCATTCATCTCAGATGTCTGCAGTAATTGCTATTTTGTTTGCTTGTTTGTTTTTCATCTTCTCCCACCCCAATCAGAAATGAATTTACTTTTGCATCACAGGCTTTCTTTGCATTGTCTGAGACTGCAAATACTCATTTCATGCCTACAAACAAAACTACAGATCATTGTGCCATTACTCAACTGTGTGTCTTTAATTACGTGATGTTTGTAAGTCAGCCACATTCCTTCCTACTTCCCCAACTCTTTAAGACATGTTCATTTCAAATCTCCAGATACTCAATTCTCAAAACTTAAAATGCAGTTATTTTTGCATGTGTGTACGTGTAGTATGTGCATGTGTGTACATCTGTTCTCATATGTTTTGGCACATATGTGCTATATATGAATGTGTATATTCATGTGAAAGGCAGGTTTTGATGTTAGATGTTTTCCTTGATTATTTTTCACTTCCTTGAAGTGGAGTATCTCTCTGAAACCGCAGCTCCCTGATTCAGCCTCTCTAACTATCTAGCTTTTCATGGGGATGCCCTGTCTTCAGATCTCATTGCTATAATGACCATCATGCTTTCATGTGGGTTTTAGGGTTTTGAACTCTGGTTCTTCTGCTTTTGTTGTAAGTACTGCACCAATTGAACCGTTTCCACAGCTTTCAAGCCTTTTTAAATCCCCCTTTGCTTTTCTTTCACACCCCATAAGTAGCCAAAAGCCAAGGACTCTTCATCCGTATTTTATTGTCCATCCATCCTCATAATATCAACTGCAATAGCCTGCTTTGGTGCCTACATCTACGTTAGTTTTTGCTTGAGCTATTGCAATATCTTGCAGAAATTCTTCCTGCCTTGACTCTTCTCATCTCATTCTAGTCCATATACTCTGCTGACTTCAAGCTTCCTATGAATAATTATGCACCACATCAGTGCAGGCTAAAAGTGTCCTATGACCCTTCCCTGCTTACAGGCCATTTAAATCTCAATCTTCAGATAAGAATATCAATTAGTGTCTATCTTTCTCACATCAGAAGCCACATAAGTGCAGCAGCTTTGATTTCTGAGCAGTTTTAGCACATGATATGCACAAAAATTAAAAAACGTATTTGGTGAATGAGTGAAGGAATGGCTGAACGTGGGATGGATGAATGGATGTGTAGATGAATAATGATTTTTCCAAAGCTCTGTATATTGTATTAAACAATTAGCACAAATAGCAGTGCCAAGCAGAGTCAAGGCTTGTTAAATATTGGTCCTTTGTCAATTTTTCTCTCTTATATGCCTTGGACCACTCTATGCTTATTTCTCAATAATATAAGATAATGGATAAACTAGGAAGAAGTCAGGCTTCTAATTCGCCCTGGTATACTTAGAAGGAAGAAAAAAGACAACAGACTTTGAATCTGTATTTTAAGAGAGCTAATTTTGGCATCTTAAGAATCAATTATAGTGGCCTGGAGAGATAGCCAAGTAGAGATGAACACTTGCTGCTTTTCCAGAGGATGTGAGTTTAATTCCCAGAACCCACATAGCAGCTTCCAATCATATGAAACTCCAGTTCCAGATGATCCAACAGACTCCATAGGTACTAGTCAAGCATGCACAGGCCTATCTGGAGGCAAAATACCCAAGCTCATATAACAATAAATAATAATTAGAAAAAAATAATTACAGTGGTGAACTGGTATGCAAAAGGTGAATCACAGATGCCAAGTGGGCAGTGAGGGGCCTTACAGGAAGACAATGTTGAAAACTTGTTGGGCTCTCTGGCTAAACTGATAGCTTGGTCAATAAAGTACCATCTGTGCAAGTATGAGGACCCAAGTTTGATCTATGATCTACAGCACCCATATAAAAGAATCCATATATAGTGTACTTTGCAACCCCAGAGCTGCTAGAGGGAAAGAAGATAGCCAGAGAAGGCAGATCCCTGAAGTTCACTGTATAGCCAGACTAACAGTATTACGAACTAGAGGTCCAGTGAGAGATCTTATCTGAAAAACCAAAATGGAAAGTAGTCAAAAGAGACATCTGATGTTGATTTATTGCTTTCAGATGCTCACACACATGTGACCATGCACATACATGCATATCTAAATGCATAAACAATACACATATGTACATATATACCCACACATACACAAAGAGTTTCCGGGCATAGGTAGTTTAATTTGAGAAAGAGTTTCCCTCTAGAACTAGTAGGCATACTGAGCCTCATGATAGACAAAGTCTACCATCATTCATCAACTTCCAAAGCTGTGCTTAAGGCCTAGGCTCAGGAATCCCTTCTACTTGTAATCTCTTTGGTGTTTTATCTTAAAACATAAAAGAGCAGAAGTAGATTGACTTTTGGTAGCTGGAGTCTAAAACAAATTCTGGTACAGTTCGCTTCTTTTGACTTTCTTCAAGAATATCCTAGTGGTCATGAACTCTGTGTGGGTGAAAGCAATGATACCGAGCAGAATACATTATAAAGAGACTTAGAAAAAACATGCTGTTGTTTTGTGGTTTTTTTTTGTTTGTTTGTTCTCTATGATACATATTTTGGGGAAGAAAACATCAGCCTCTCCTTTGCTATCTGTACTGTTTTCTCTTGGAGATTGTAGAGGAAAGGGATTAAAGAAAACATTTAAAAAAACCACAGGCAGTAGTATCCTAAGGGTGTTCATTATAACATCCATTGTGAGGCTGGGCGGTGGTGGTGCACGCCTTTAATCCCAGCACTTGGGAGGCAGAGCCAGGTGGATCTCTGTGAGTTCGAGGCCAGCCTGGAAAGGTGCAAAGCTACACAGAGAAACCCTGTCTCGAAAAACCAAAAAAATAAATAAATAAATAAAATAACATCCATTGTGAAAGGGGTAAGGCAATTAGGAAAAGACAGGACTACTTTCTTTTCATTTTTCCATTACATTAAAATCCCAACACAAGTGCAGTGGCTACTAACTTGAAAACACCACATGATTTCAGACTTGGGGAAGCCTCATCCTTCATCACTACAAATCTATGCAGAACACTTTTGGTTACAGAAAACTAAGACTGAAAGTCAAAGGTATATGGGACACTTCATAAATGTTTCTAAAAGGTAGTGAACTGGAACAGGTGCATTTTCAAATAAGAGTAAAGCCACCTGATCATATAAAGATTTGGAAAGAGGCAAGAAACACTCCCTCACCCCACCTAGGTGAGAAGAGTGAACTCTCAAAACATTATTCATGAATTATAGCTTTAGAATACTCAGATTACCAACTCTAGCTTCTTTTCTACTCTCCCCCAAAAGAAGCAGTTCCAGATAGCACTGTAAATCATTCTTCCCCCATTCATGCTTCTGAATAGAGGAGGTGGCACGCACACATTAACACAGTGTCAATGAAATGAGCCTGTGGTTTATCGAAACTATCAATCTTGGCTAGCAAATGGCTTTCCTATTCTTCATTCATTAAAAATGCTTCATTTCCTTTGGCCTTTATCATTGTCTAATATTCCTAATGAACTTAATGTAGCAAGTGATGTAATCAGATGACAGAACTATATGATCCCCTTTCTGCCACTATAAGCAGAATTAAATTCTATTTAATTAGGATTTTAGTGTTCCCCCTAAGTCTCAGTTAACTCTTTAGTACCCAGGCTGGTATCTGGTCCAATAACTTCTCCTTTCTTCCATGAAGTAAGAAGAGAGAATAATGTGTTGGTGTAGTGTTCTGTGGTACAAACCAGGGTCTAGTAGTCCCAGCAATGAACTAACTAGTCCTTGCATGAAAATGACTTTAATTTTCCAAGACGAACACAGCCCTTCATGGTTTCCAGGATACAGAATAAAGTTTTCCTAGTGGTTGGTGGTTTATAATCATAACACAGAGTGCAGCAAATCCAAAGAAGTTTCTGAGAAGAGATGATGTCCACAAAGATTGCACTAGAAGCACAGTGGTGAAGGAAGAGATCTATTTACAGAACGCCCTACCAAGAATGTGAAAAAACATAGAAAAAAGAATCCCATGACACAACTTCACAATTAAAGGAGAACACTCCACTGTCTGGCCTGGAGGGGCATGCTGGGTTTGCGCAACACCCAGGGCCTATAGGCTATGTTGATTTGGTTTAGTTTGACTTAAATTATATATTTTATTTGTCTCAAATACAAGGTGGTAAATTGTGCAACCGGCAAACAACTCTGGTTGATTTTGCAACTGTCTCATAAGGGGATTTATTGTTTGGGTTTTGTTGTTGTTTTGCTTTTTTACATAATGCCTATTTTGTGGAAGAACACAGCTGTCTTTTATTTGTTCTCTGTATTGTGGGAGTCCCAGGCAAAACGTTCAAGTTGCAGTTTACTCAATAGGGGAGCCTTTCATGGGAACTTATGAAGGAAATTCAGTGCGAAGTTGAAAAATCCCCATGTAGAAGAAAATGGAAAAGGGGTTCAGGGATATAACTTACTAGGTAGAATGCTTGCCTAGCATGCACAAGGTCCTTGGTCCAATTCCCAGCACCATGTAAAACCAGACACAGTAGTGCATGCTTGGCAAGATATAGGCAAAAGAACCAAAAAGTCAAGGGTATCTTTGGCTACACAGTGAATTCAAGCTCAGCCAAAGAAGAAATGAGAAGGAAGGGTGGGAGTGGGATTGGGAGAGAGAGATTTTACTGGGTATACTCTGAGTATGCTCTGACTCTCGATCCAGCCTTGTCTGCTCTTCCTTTGCACATACACCAGCTTGTCGATACAGCCATCTCAGAACCATCTAGTTAACCAGAACTCTTCAGGACCTCATGGCATAGACAGTCTGCACCTGCCCATGGCTCTCATCCTCCTGCACTTGGATGGTTTCTGAGTAGTCATTGTATTGGTGTGAACTCCCCCAGGGCAAGGTAATTACCCATGACTGCCATGATCCAGAACTTCCTGCACACAGCACTGTGGCTTCCCAGAAAATGATTGTTTCAAAATAGAGAATGATAGCTAATTGTAATAGTGGTTTTCAAGAACTTCCTTTAATATGTGTGTGTGTGTGTGTGTGTGTGTGTGTGTGTGTGTGTGTCAGATAAATAGATAGATAGATAGATAGATAGATAGATAGATAGATAGATAGATAGATAGATGATAGATAGATAGATAGAAAGAGAGAGAGATTGTGTGTGTGTGAGAGAGTGCACATAAGGGCTAGAAAATGGCATCTGATCCACTGTAGCTGGACTTACAGACAGCAGTAAGCGACTGCGTGGATGCTGATTCCTGTGCAAGAGCAGCAAGATCTCCTAACAGTTGAACATCTCTCCAGTCTCTTTAAAAAATGCTTGGAATTGATACATAAAACCTATATGTTTATGAGTGTTATACAACATTTCAATCTACATGCACAATGTCTAATAAATATATCAGGATGCTGGTGATCCTATCACCTCAAACCCTTATAAAGTCTTTATGTTAGAAATATTCCAAACCCTAACTGCTTCCTATTTTGAAATACACAATTAAATCTTGTTAGCCAGAGTTTCACTATTATACTGTGAAATATTTGATTATCCTTTCTACCAAGATATTGTGACCATATCTCAAGGATTTCCAAAAAGGGTCTATGCCGCTCTAAGTGAACAAAATAATGCCATCATAAGGGAATGAAATCTCTGCCTTGTGCAAGCACTTTGTAGGAGCTCAAGAGGATCACTTTCTGTCCAGAGATTCTTTCAGACAAAAGTCACATAGTCTTAAAACAAACAAATAAAACTCCATCTGAGTTGACATTTCAAAGGACAGGGGGAATCCTTTAATGGTAATTTATACCTTCCTATTTCTGACTGGTCATCAGAGTCCTCTGAAGGAATATAAAATTACTTCACAGACCTTAGAGGTAAAACTTGATGAATTTTCTCATTTATTCAAGGGTGAAGAAGGTGAAGTCAATTCTTTGATAAGCATTGGTCAAATGTGAACTATCAACTTACCTAAAGGAAATTACTCAGGACTAGCCTGCTGTTTACACCGTGTCTCACTACAAGACTCCCTCCATCTTTACAGGATGTATTTGCAGATGTGATTCTGTGGGGTGACCTTATACCAACAGCTAGTTCTTCAGAGTACACTTTAGACTTGGTTGTAAGGCTCTTTAAGACATAACAGTAGCAGGAAGTGTAATGAGGCTCTTAAGTATTTAGTTGACATCTCAATATTCCCTGTCTAACTTCAGGGCTAAGATATATTAAAGGCTGGAAATGATTGATTGTATCCACTCTAGAAAAAGTCTGAAAAAGAGAAAGCTTAAAGGGGTTCCAAAGAGATTCAACATGGGAAGCAAATAAATGGTGAAAATGGGCAGTCCTTGGCTAAATGATGTTTTCACTAGTTTAATAAAACTATCAGATCAAACATTCATTTAGTTCTGCATCAACATGTGAATATAGAACTACACCAAAGCAAAAGGGACTTATATTATGAGGTGTCCATATGTTATATTCCATTTGTCTGGATGGAGAATCCAGACTCAACCATCATATGGGAACAATTTTAGAATATGAAATGACTGCAAAAAGAGCTAGTCTCCTTCTCCACAGATGCCAAACCCTAGGAGGGAATGAATAAAGAAATGAGCCCCAAGGAGCTGATTAATGGCTATCCTTTCCAGAGTGATTCATAGGGCACTCCTGCCTGTGTAACCATTATAGATTTATTAACATTCCAGCAATGCTATTCAAACAGGTATCAAAATATTTTAATGTAATGCAACACAGGGTGAAATATTATTGCTACCTCTCAGCAGACCAAAGCAAGCTGAGATAATTGCATCACCAAGGCAAATTGACTCAGACCCCTGATGCCATGTAAGGCTCTGAGGCCTATCTTCTAAAACTGTATTATTTTGTGCAATAATGGTCAATTGAGATGCTCAGAATCAGCTCACCTCATAACCTGGTACCAAGTGGATACCCTCAATCTTCCCCAGTTACCTCTGAGGCTTCCTACCACTACAAATAAGATACTCTACCATAAACCTGCAATAACTGGGTATTTCCTGGGAGGCAAACTTCTTTCTTTGAGGTTTAGGTACAAGTTGGGGATATGAGAATGTAAGGAAGGTATCTATGTCCCCAAAGCTTCAAACCTCAATGTTATCTGAGGATAGACAGCCAGCGCAGAACAAGCACAGAATCTGAAATGAAAATGAAGATGTGTTTAGGAAATATCCCTAAGTGGTTTTCTCTTTTGTCTTTTTTCTTTAGAGCTGTTTTCATTTATGAAAATAAACTCTTCCTTGTTTCCTGAATCTGTCAATCTTACTCAGTTTCCTGTTCTTGGGATTTCACACCTCTTTCTCTGAAACCAAAGCAATGCAACAGCAGCTGCTTTCTTAAAGGCATGGCAAGCTAGCTCCATAACGGTGCTGTAATACCTGACCCTACTTCCTGTTTAAGGTAGTGTGTCTCAGAAGCCGTGTACAGAATGCCAATATCTGAGCCTGAGAGTGTGCACATGAATGTTTGTAGTATGGAGAAGAAGAGGCAAAGAGCAATCAAGTCAGGTGGGTGAGAATGGAGAGTTTGATTTTCACGACAGAACTCAGTTCTTCCATGTTTAGCAATAAGAGTTCTTACTAAATGCCCTCAGTTCTCGTCTACTGTCCCAAGGAATCAACACCTCAAAGAGACACTGTTTTTAAACCAAAATTAACACTCCTGGTTCATTTATTTTTTCTTGGTTGCCAATTTAAAAATCAATGACAAAAAATCCTGATCATATCTGTGAGAAGTTTTCTAGATGACATTAATGAGGTGACAAGACCTTCCCTAACTGTGGGATGAAATTACGGGCTGGGGTTCAAGCTCAGCCTTGGTGTAGGGAGGAGGAGACTGGACCTGCCTTGGCTGAGTCTACCATGCTCAGCTGACTCCCCAGGGGAGACCTTGCCTTGGAGGAGGTGGGAATGGGGGGTGTGGGCTGGGGGGAAGGATTGGGGGGTGGAAAGAGGGAGGACGGGGGAATCCGTGGCTGATATGTGAAATTAAGTTAATTATAAAATAAAAATATTAAATAAAAAAAGAAAAGGAGAAGGTGACCTGCATAGCAGCATTCATCCCCTTTCTCTCTGCTTCCTGGCAGCAGATGGAATCCGACCATCAGTCTCACTCCCCCAGTCAAGTCTTAGCTGCCATGTTGGTTCCTGCTTCAACTGTAAGCCAAAACAAACCCTCCCATCCTGACGTTGTTTTGGGCAGGTATTTTGTCGCAACAATGAAATGAATAAAGGAAAGACAGTGGGTTTGGTTTTGCTTTCTTATTTCAGGGTCAGGCTATTCAGCTTGGACTGGCCTTGAACTCACATTCTTTCTTTCCTGGTCCTCCATTCTTGAAATATTGGCAAGAGCCACCCAGGTCCAGCTAAAGCTACTGCTTACTTAAGGCTCCTGCTTACTTAGCTCTGCCTTCTGTAGAAGCTTGGTATGCATTGCCAGTCATCACACCAAGCCTTCTTCATGTCTCACAAGCAGTTAACAGTCAACCACAGCTATCTATCTTCCAAGTTCCTGCTCATTGCTACCCTCAGCCATTTACTCCATCTGTCTATAAACTAAAATGCCCTTCTTCCCTCCTCTCCCTCTCCCCTTATAGTCTTCTCCTTTCCCTTCCTCACCCCTCTCATCTTGACTTCTCTCCTGTCCCCTTCTCTCAACTTTCTTCCTCTCCACCTCCACCAGTTTCTCTATCTTTTCTTGTCTCTTCACCCCCTTTTCTATCACATTTACCTTCTTGGTCTCCAGCCTCCCCCTCCACCTGAGCACAGCCTTCCTACTCAGGTTTCCTAAAACACTTTTATTTTTTCACCCTGTCATTTATTACCTCGGTTGTCATCCCATTTTTTTCAAGCAGCTGTATCAGCTTCCCTGATGAGATCTCAGGAAGCCTCTGGGCAGCAAATTCAAAACTGCTGGCCAGATTTGAGACTTTTTTTGGTAATAGACCAACTAAAGTCTAAGGATGTGCCAGAAGCTGTGGCTTATACAGGGGCCCTTGTGGAATCTCAGCTAGTGAGCGGGAAATCAGAGGCAGAGAATGGTCAACTGGCAGCAAAGTGATTTTAGTGCAAGTTATGCTGTGAGAGTTGCTGGGGTTCCAGGGCAGGCTTACAGACAGCTGATCACAGAACTTATGTATGCAACTATGGCCAGGAGATGCCGAGACACCTCACTGTCCAATGTTGCTAAGCAGAACATGAGAGATAACCCACCTCTGACAATAAGCATGGGTTCTACACAGGGTTCTGATTCTTCCCCAAGTGACCTAGAGGTGTATTCTCAACCACTCCCTGTGTTGGCTATGTTGCTTATTTCAACTTGAACTTCAGTTGGTGATTTATGGGATGTGCAAAAAGCTAAAGACCCCAGAAAGGTGGGTATCAAAGAGGGGTGGTAATGAAAGTGAAAGTTTGTCAATTTTAGAAATTTTCTAGGACACTGAATGTCCCTCCAGATCCTTGCTCACAGACAGGTAGAGCAGGAGGTGATACTCTGCTCTACTTTCTCCAGCAGATCCAATTCCAAAGGGTGAACTAAAGAATTGTAACTAGTTCAAAAATTTCTATCACCCAATTCTGTATGTTCAAAGCAAATCATATTCATAGAAGCTATGAATAGAATAATGCAAAGCAAATCAAAATATCATCAACCAGCATCATCTCCACTACCATGAGGACAGTAGGGTTCTCATAAGAAAAATCTTAGAGCTGGGCATATAGCTCACTTGTTTATTATGCATGAGGCCCTGCTGTACATCTCCAGCACTGTGAAAAGAAATGGAGGGAGGGAGGGGAAACAGAAAGACAGAGAGAAGAGCAAGAAAGGGAGGACAGAGGGAGAGAAAGAGGGAAGGAGGGAATGAGAGAGGACTCCACTCAGCTTCTTTATCTTATACTAGGTCTGATATATGATAAGTGGGATAATCACTAGCTAAATACAATAATACACAGATAATTTAATTAACCACAATATCTAATTATTCACCCTTTTGGGGAAGGGTGTTTACTACCTCCATTTCACCATATGTAACATTAATTGCATAATTTTCAAAGCAGGAAGTAAAATCCTTTCTTTTTTTGCAATGACAACCTTGGGTAGAAAGCACCACTAGCGAGCATTCTGCCATTCCAGGCTATTACATTCAAATGAATACAAATGTTCCTTACTCCAAATTATCTTTCTAATTCGTGGCACAAATGTGCCTTTTGCCCTCACCTTCAAGGCTTGGCTTTAATATTCTTTGAAAGACAAATTACATTATTATCTTAGGAAAGTTCGCTGAAAATCATTGAAGTTTTAGTTTTAGATGCTTGGAGATATTTCTGGTTTGACAAAGGATATCAATACCTGTCATGGACACCGAGATTGGATTTCTAAGGCAATTGTGGAGCAAAAGAAACAAAACAAATTTTACCCTCACATCCATTTTAAAGCAAAACATCTGAATAAATCAGATCTGGCTAAAGACATACCTGAGGCCTCGGCTGGATTTAATTATACCAAGAGCTGGTAAACAGACAGTTGTAATCAGCAAGCAGACAGCAACCCTTCTCAGATGCTCATATCAACTTGACACTGACATTCACAGGAAGCTGACTTTCAAAAACAAAGAGGCTGGGGCCATGTTGGAGGAAGAGTGAACCAACAACTACGATGGCCACCAGCACATCTACCTGCTCATTACCCTTCAGAGCATTTGGCGAGCATACACTCTGTTTTCTTTAATATTCATTTTTCTTTAGTGCTAGGATAGTCAGGGGCATGATTCCAAACAACATTTGTGATAGCATAACTATATTTATAGTGTATCAAACACTAATTCCTTGCAGCAGGTGATAGTATTGCAATATCTGATCTTTGTGGATTCTAGAACACTCTCTGAGTTTATGATGCTTGCTCATTTAACAGATAGGGGAGACAGAGGACACACAGAAGAAATAAGTGATGTACCCGTGGTCATGAAGGTAGTCCAGGCATCATGAAAATTATTTGAAAGAGCTAAAAAAAGGGGGGGAGATTCATGGTGGGGACCTAGAGAATGGGGCATAGGAATAGAATAGAATTCAGTAGATATTTCTATCTAATCACCGCATCATATCTCCTTTATTTCTTTTAAGTTTGGGTAACAAAAATCTAGATACTATTCTTTGCCCCCCCCAAATCAGAGGCATGAAATACATTTCCTCCTTTGCATAATACTCAGTAGTTACAGTAACAGCAAATAGAATCTTGGGCTTTACTTGGCTCCAACATGTTGCTATTATTTGCCCCATTTTACACAGACAGAAACTGTGTCACAATGAGATTGGTATGTCCAACAGCATATGGATGTTAGCAAGTATATGTATTTTCATATTATACTTGTTTATTTATTTGAGAGAGAGTATGCGCTGGCATTATATGCCATATGGAAGTCAGAGGACAACTTAGGGTTCTCTCCTTTGCCACCTTGCAGTCATTCCCCCAAGGCTGAACTCCTTGCAGAACCCTTGCTGGATGGTAAGATCTTTGTCCATGCCATGTCCTATCAGCTAATTTTTAACCTGGAAACAAGAAAGGAACGGTCCTTTCTATTAGAATACACCAGCATATCCTCTCTCTGTATCTGTGATTCTTCCCACAGCTAGGAAAAACTAGTTCTCTAGGGTTGTCAATCATGTATTCATAAAATAACCACAAATACAGTTGTTGCTGGGCTGTGACTAGGAAGAAAACGGAAAGGCTGCCTGTGTATGAGTACATCAGCCATACTGGGTCAGTCTTTCCTCTCACCCAACTTAGCTATTCTGTTCCCAAGAGGTCTGATGGAATGCCACACTCACTGATACATTGCTTAGACACTTTTGCAGACCAAGATAAGACATTGATTTCATGCCACTGTCCATAGAAAACTGAGAAAAACTAAGAAATAGATACAGAAATAGACATGGACATATATACATACATACATATCTACACACACACACACACACACACACACACACACGTAAAACCACACACATACACACATACATGCATGCATACATACATGCATGCATACATACATATATACATACATACCTAGACGCAGACACAGAAATGTACTCCATGCCCAGAGATGCTGTGGATATCACTCTATATAAATAAAACACTGATGGCCAGTGACCAGGCAGGAAGTAGGTGGGACAAGGAGAGAGGAGAATTCTGGGAAGCAGAAGGCTGAGGAGGGAGATATTGTAGCCACCACCAGGACAAGCAATATGTAAAGACTCTGGTAAGCCACCAGCCACATGGCAAGGTATAGATTTATAAAAATGGGTTAATTTAAGATATAAGAACAGTTAGCAAGAAGCCTGCCACGGCCATACAGTTTATAAGTGATATAAGCGTCTGAGTGATTATTTTATAAGTGGTTTGTGGGACTGCGGGGTTTGGTGGAACCTGGAGAGAAGCCCTCCAGCAACAAATGGCGCCCAACGTGGGGCCCGAATCCATGACCCTGAGATTAAGAGTCTCATGCTCTACCGACTGAGCGTTGCTTGCATCCATCTACCATTTCTCAGGTACCATTATATTCCTTCTCAGGTCTTTGATGTGGTTGAAAACTAGATAGTTGTAATTTCCTCAGTTATGATAAAAGATAAGTTAGATATAAAACCTTAAACTCACAAATATAAGATAGATAGGACATCTTCTTTAATATTGTAACTGTAATTCTTGCTCGATAATTGTTTTGTTATATGTACTTTTACCATGTTAAAGTTAAAACCTTCCTTTTAAAAAAAAAGAAGAAAAGGGGAAGTCCTGTGGATATCACTCTATATAAATAAAACACTGATGGCCAGTGACCAGGCAGGAAGTAGGTGGGACAAGGAGAGAGGAGAATTCTGGGAAGGAGAAGGCTGAGGAGGGAGATACTGCAGCCACCGCCAGGAAAAGCAATATGTAAAGACTCTGGTAAGCCACCAGCCACATGGCAAGGTATAGATTTATAAAAATGGGTTAATTTAAGATATAAGAACAGTTAGCAAGAAGCCTGCCACGGCCATACAGTTTATAAGTGATATAAGCATCTGAGTGATTATTTTATAAGTGGATTGTGGGACTGCGGGGTTTGGTGGAACCTGGAGAGAAGTCCTCCAGCAACACAGAGAACTTAATCAAACTCTAACATATGTAAGCAATCCTGCTTCCAGCGTTTCCTATAAAAGAGGGACCATGACTTCCAACTCAGAGTCAGGGGAAGGTAAGCAAACAGGAACCTCCCTTGGGATGCATTCCACAGACAGCTTCCCCAAGAGTTTTCGTTTCTCTTTATTGGAACTATGAAACCTTTACTTTTCAAACACTTCTTGTAGGACTATTTCACTACTGTACATATTTTAATTCACAGTTGTCAAAACACTTCTTGCATTCTTCCTCCCTAGGACTAGTGGGATATGCAATTCTTGAGATGTTGAGTTTACTCAACATGCTGGAGGAAGGCTGATCCATTAGATATTTGCCAAAAAAATTAATCTGCAATTAAGTGCAAACATATTTCTATAATTGAATCTTTAATGAGAGTTATGCATTAGAGAGCTTCAACGTTCATCAGAATATTGCTTAGAAGAAAGATCTGTAAATGACTATTGGTGGTTGAGTTTCTCATCTTGATTCAAGAGCCTCAGATACACATTTGATGCAAAGAAACTTTCTTGTACATACAACCACTTTTTCTGTGCCTAAGAGCTCATCAGATGAATTTTTACTCTTTAGAATTACAGAAATAAACAGAATAATTATATATTTATCCATATCATCTAGAAGAATATGCAATTAGATATAGGAAACTTTAACTAAAGTGGGAAAGTTACTTTCTTCAGTGAGTTCCCTCAATTGTACATGAACTATTGGTGTTATACAATTTACTTCAGAATTAGAAATAAGTTTTTATTAGGGCTGGAGAGATATCTCAGCAGTTAATAATTTATTTATTTGTTGTGAAATGGTCTTTCTGTATGCTGTAAATATATGTCAATACCATTGGTTCATAAGGAGGCTGCTATGGAATATGGTAAGGCAGAATATAGCTAGGCAGGGAATCCAAGCAGAGAGACAAGGAGAAGAAGGTGGAGTCAGAAGACTTTGAGCTCTGTCTGGGGAGCAAGATGCAATGGAACACAGGTAATGCCATGAAGCTATGTGGCAAAACATAGATTAATAGGAATAGGTTGAATTATGTTGTAAGAGCTAGTACAACATAGTGATAAACTTAAGTCATAGGCCAAACAGTTTGTAATTGATATAAGCCTCTCTGTGTTTATTTGGGAGTGAATGGCTGCTGGACCAGGCAGGACAGAAAATTTTATTTTCATTTATTTATTTGTTTGTGTGTTTATCTATCTATCAATCTATCTATTTATATATTCATTTATTTATTCATTTATTTATTTATTTGTGAATTGAACCCATGGCCTTGCACATGCTAGGCAGATACTTTAACACTGAGCTAAATCTCTAGCCACCCAGATGCAGATTTCTTAACACAGTGTCGGCCATATGCCATATGGTGCAGGTTTCCACATGGAAGCAAACTCATACACTGAAGTACCACGTACATATACAGACACAAACACTCTCTCTTTCTCTTTCTCTCTCATCCACTCTAGCAACAGGAAAGAAACATAAACCCCATTTTTTTTTTCTTCTGAGGAGGGCACCTAGTCCATGTCAATGGATACCTAAACTTTAAGAGTTAAGTGCTATATGCTTCAACAGACATATCACCAAAGCCTTAATCCAGGCTGCCATGATGAGACTATGATGATGTCAGCTCTATCCCAAATCCTCTCCTATATTCTACAATGTAAGTACCAAGATTAACTCTATCTTACTTGTAGTGGTCAGAGAACTTACCATTGCAACTCAGCTGGGTATTGAATAGTCAGGATTGGAACCCACATAAGCTCACTCCACTTGTCATCCCTCAAATAACACACCACTCTGACCTGACCATACTCCAATTTGTGGGCTAATCCAGTCTCCAGCTTAGTGAGATAAACTAGAGAAACCTTTTCCTGTGTCAGCTCTCAGGAGCCATGAAGTAGAGAGCTACATTTATTTGCTGAATCAGAATCTGAGAAAATGATGAAAATTATTTAAAAATTATCAGCATCACTATCTTTCAACATTTCACAGCACTTATGACAAAGTGTAGAAGAAGTATCATTTAAAAAAAAAATCTTAAAAAAAGAATGACTTTTACAAGTACCTTACCGCTACTGTTCTAGTGTGAACAGGAAGAAAGGAATAAACTTCTCCCTTCCCTTCCCTTCTCTTGCCTTCCCCTCCCTTCCCTTCCCTTCCCTCCCCTCACTTCCCTTCCCTTCCCTCCCCTCCCCTTCCCTCCTCTCCCCTCCCCTACCTTTCCTTCCCTTCCCTTTTCTTCCCTTTCCTTCCCTCCTTCCTTCCTCCCTTTCCTTTCTCTCCCCTTCTCACTCTTTCTTCTTTTTTCCATTGATGGCAGGTAAACTGCATATGATTTGTCACCTACACTTATGCAGGCCTGACAAATGTATCTGTTCTGTTTATTCTTCAAGGCCATGCTATGAGTTAAATATTCCTCCCTTCTCGTTTCTAGATGAAAGAAACACACATTTTCCAACATCAGCTTTCTTATAGTCTCACACAGCTTGGTAGAAGTTACAGGTGGGACTCAATCCCAGCTTTGTCTGATTTAAAAATTTTGACTTTGCCCTTTGGTCACTTCAAGCAGGCAATAAACCACCTTGAGACAAGCAGAAATTTATTTATTTATTTATTTATTTATTTATTTGAGGAAATGGGTTTATTGAGCTTATACTTTCACACCACTGTTCATGAAAGGAAATCAGGGCAGGAACTCACACAGGGCAGGAATCAGGAAGCAGGAGCTGATGCAGAAGACAGAACAGTGGCTTGCTTCTCCTGGCTTGCTCACCCTGATTACTTATAGAAGCCAGGACCACCATCCCAGATGGCTCCGCAGTTAAGAGCACTGGCTGCTCTTCTAGAGGAACTGGGTTTAATTCCCAGCACTCACATGGCAGCTCACAATTGCTTGTAATTACAGTACCAGAGGATCCCACAAGCAAGAATTTAAGTAAAAATGAGTTTGTTGTTGTGGATGTGCCCAGCATATTTCAGAAAATATTTCCAGGTAACAGTAGCCCAAAGAACAAGACACTGACTATGAGTAGCACATCCTTCTGGCCTTGCTCTTCCTAGAGAAGCATAGTGTGAGACAGAAAAAAAATCACAGAACATTCTGGGTCTGGCTTTTCCATTCAAGAAGAACATCAAGAGCCCCACCTACCTGAGCAATTCTGCACTGTGGCAAAACCCAATATGTACAGTTTGACATTCACTCATCTCTGGGAAACCAGAATCTATTATAGTATCTTTCATATCTAAGTTTATTGAGCTTTAATGTAAATATTCCAGATTCAGGCATGTAAATGCTTCTGCCCTGATATCAAAGGCAGTTGCTGCCACTTGCCTGGTGCCAGGTCGCTAGAGGATTCCCAAGAGGTTGGATGCTGGCCGTTGGCATACTCAAGGCAGGCAAAGCCAGGCTAGGCTAGGCTAGGCTTCCCTGCTGCTTAGCCTGCTGCTTGCTGCTTCTGTTTTGGTTCTGTTTCTGTTGAAGTTAACACACACAGAAGATTAGTTTGCTTAATGAGCAACATTAATATGTTGATTAATGTGACAGCAATTGCTTCATTCCAACATGTCCTATGTTCCATTTATATTTCATTTTTTAATACTTTTAAAATCTATTGTATTTATCATGCAGTGTGGTTTGTGTGTGTGTGGTTGGGGGTTGTGGGTGTGTGTGTGCACTTGTGACCTTCAGGCCATAGCATTCATGTGGAGATGAGAGGACAACCTGTAGGAGTCAGTTCTTTCCTTCTTGAGTAGTGAACTCATCATCAGGCTTGGTGCTAAGAACTTTTACCTGCTGAGCCACCTTGCTGGTCCTTCTTTATTACCTTCAAGCACTTACCAATTAAGAAGATATTATTGATGCTCATTTAGGGATAAAGTGGACCCTTCAGAAGGGAAGGGACATGACTGGAGGCTTCCAGCTCAATACAGAGGCATCAAGACAATTGTAGTGTATTCTATGCACCAAAGAAAGGCCATGACATAAAACTCAACTAGAAGAAAACCGGCCAGGTGTGAATATGACTGAAGGTGGTTCAGAGTTACTGAGTCTAGAGAGTGCAGTCAAAAGATCTCTTCCTGTACAGTGAACATATAAACATAGAGTGTGTAGCTCTTACAGGAAAAAAAAATGATACACCCACAGTAAGGATGCCCTGGCAGAGCTGGGGTAGATAGGCTGGCAAGGCAGTTGGGATGATGTTGAGCATCAGATATGAATGTGAAGTACAGGGTAGGGACCAGCAAACGGTTTCTGTAAAGAGACAGAGAGTAAATACACTGCTGCTGCAACTACTCAATTCTGCCTTCCTAAGGCAACAACAGCCACAGACAATATGTAAACAAGTGGGCAAGGAAATGTTTGAACAAAACTTCATTGACCAAAACAGATAATTTAGATGGTTTTGCCTATGACTATAGTTTGCTAAGTACCTTCACAAGATTTAAAAAAATGAAATTATGAGCTGACATAGTCAGTCTATTAGAGAGGCCACAGTGTCACTGATTGAAGGATGTACTTGAGGGAAGCAGTTAGCAGGTAACAAATAACAATGATGAGCGGCATTTGGATGTCTGATGGATGCCTTTGCAGTAAAGTCTACTGATGGACCTCACCTCTACAGGGGTGCTGTCATCTCTGGGCACTGATTCATACTTACATCCTACTCGTAGGATCTACACACTGAGGCATCATTCTCTACCCAATGTTGCTTCCTAAAGTGCAGGTTGGCCAAAAAAATGTTGTAAGTATAAGTCATTATAAGGTAAAGGCAAATTTGACTGCATGTGGGAGGTAAGAATAATGGCTTATAAGGGAAAATATGGAAAATCGGGATTCTATGACAGGGAGCAGGTACTAGCATGTTAAATGACAAATGAACATGATCACCCCCTTTATGACTTGTTATAAAAATATGAGTTTAGGTTAATGCTTCCATTGTGACTAATACTTCCCTCTCTCAGAACAGTATTCTCAATTGCTGAATGAGGCCTTCCTATGGCATCTTTCTGAAGACGATTTGTAAACAAAGTCCCCTACAGTCCCAGTTCTATTAACAGATGAAAATTCAGTGATGACTTATAAAATCTGCCTGCATTGATATGTTGACGTTTCCACAAAACAGAACCAAATTGAACATGTCTGCCCTAAATCTAATCTAATGGGGCATTTTGCAGTGCATCTTCACACTAGCACAAAGGCACTGTTCAACACACCAGAGTAAGAACCATGCGTTTGGAGTAATGAGGTTTTATGATAAATGAAACTCTTGCTTTTAATGACACTCTAGTACAGATTATACTCAAGTTAAAATGAAACCATTGTCCAGAAGTTTTGGTGCAATTTCAATTATGTTTTCTCTCAGAAACCTGCTATAAATGTAGGTTAATTCCCAGGTTACCCTTTCAAAGCTTATTTAAACACATAGGAAAAATGACATAAAAACCAGTGTGAAGCAAGGATTTTACAATATTGGCAATTAGGCAAAGTAAACACAATTAAGAATAGGAACCATTTTTTCCCCCTTTGAAACCAGGGAATTTAAGGACAATAAAAAGAGAAGGGGTATTTCCTTTGAAGTTATATTCCAGCTCTCTCTTCCAACTTGTTCATTAGATGTAAGCTATGGTGGGCTTTACACCATTCTTTGAAGATATCACACAACTTGTTGCCACTGGGCCTTGATGACATATTCCTTAAGCCAGAAACACATTTCCAATGGGTTGCTAAGGCCTTACAACCTCCTCAATATCCAGTTCTCCTGAAAGGCACCCCATGTGATTGCTAAGATGAGACCTCCTCACTCCAACCAGCATCTGCATGAATACCTTCAACATCTTCACCATTTCTGAGACTACATTTATTTGACTTCCTTCTTTCCTGTCCCCCTCCAGGGAAATCTAAGTTCTAGGCAAGCAGGGACTTTATCCTCTTTACTCTAGGACTTGTGTTTGATTAAACTTAATAATAGCTGTTTTACAGTTTGTGTGTGGTGCGGGGCGGGGGAGAGGGGGAAAAGGAGTGAGTGCTCACATGCCATGGCACGCATACTGAGGTCAGAGGATAACTTTTGGGGGTTGGTTCTTCCCTCGATCATGTGGATCCTGGGGTTTGAATTCAGATAATCAGACTTGGCATCAGAAAAATTTACCTGCTAAGCCATCTTGTTGGTCCATTGATTAATATTTTAAACTGGAGAATGGATCCTGAAATTATTGAATTGGCATTATTCCAGAGTTGAATCATTTTGGGTCATGAGTTCTTGGTATGTTTAAATTAAAAACTAGCAGCTATCAGTAATTATTAGTAATTATTTTTTTCAGTAAAGAAAAACAAGTTAGAAAGCATCTTCTTTATGTTTATAAATTAAAATGACTTGGTTCTTCAGGAAAGAAATATTCAATGGCTCAGCGAGTTTTTTCTTAGGTCTCTGGGTCAAAGTTGAAAGACAAGCAGAGGAAAGTGGGTTAAAATTATATATATATATATATATATATTACTGAGGGGAAAAAAGAAATTCAATACAACTAATTACATGTTTGTAAAATGCACAAGAATGGGTGTGATGAATGGAAATGGGAAAAAGGAGACAGAGTAAGAAAGCAGACAAAAATCCTGCAATATGCCTCCAGGAGGCATCGCCACCCCAGACATGGTTATATTAAAACTGTATTTTACATAGAGTAGGAAAAACTGTTGAGAGGAGTAAGAGGCAATGAGTAAAACACTGCTAAAATCTACTATGGGAGTCAGGGATGGTGGTACATGTTTGTAAATCTTATCACTCCCAAGGGCTTAGTCAGGGGAATCACATGGTTGAGGCTACCCTATAGTATGTTGTAAGTTTCAGGCCAGCTTGAGATGCAATATGACCTTGTCTCAAAGGTCATGATTATCACCATCATCAGTACTATCACTACCACCTCATCCTCCACCATCATCATCACCATCAGCAACACCATCACTACCACCACCACCTCCACCACTACCATTTACTATGAGACAGTGTCTTGGTTAAGCAATTTTGATATTTAATCCTTTAAACAGTCTTTTGAAGCTATTATTATAGTATCCTAATTTTCCTAATAAGCACTGCAATTTAAAGTACTTAAGTAATTTAGTCAACAAAACATAATCCTGAGTGATGTGTCCAGATTTGAACAAAAGCTTATCCAGAATCTTTGTTTAATAATGGCATCTCTCTATGAAAGACAGATATTAGGGGTTTCTATCCTCAAACCCAAACATCAAATTATATAAAATAAACAATGAGTTTGTCTTACTGGGTAGTTTACATTTAAAAAGTCATTTTTTCTTAACAAAAATGGCTTAAAATTATAATAATAACAACCAGTTATCTTAGAGTCTATAAGATTGATTTTAATTGCAAATCAGGTCTATTTTGCACAGTGTCTACATCTATTGATTGTCTTAGAGATTAGTTATCAGAGTGGAAGATGTGGCATAAGCAGACCGTGTTTCCTATTGACTTACAGACACCTATTCCTGTCTTTTCCTATTTTTGTGGCAAGTGCACAGCCAAAGCAGCTGACAACAGACACAGAAGCTGAAGATGAGGCCCAGAGAACCAAACCACGCTATCTTTTACTCTTTTAATTCTTGCTTTGATATTTAGAGCTGCAGCTATGCCTGGTACCATGCTCTGCCTATGCCTGCCCACTGGCTCCTTGGTCTATATGGTCCAGCGAAGAAAAAAGGAAATGATCCATTTTCCAGTCTCCCAAGAATTGGAGTGTACATGGTATCAGCAGAAAGCAAGCAGGTGATGGATGATGCCCAAGACAAGTAGTCACAGGCATTTCATCTGGCCTCCTCTTACTCTAAACATGTGGAATTGGAAATCAAGCCCTGTAGATTTGGCTTTTCTGAGCTCTTTTTTCCCCTCCCTCTTCCCTGTTTATTTAGTTTTGTATCATTTATTTCTATACTTTATCCTGCAAACGAAGTGCAATTCAAGCTCTTTCAAAGAAACCGGGACACCAGTGAATGCATCATTTTGACAACGAAGTGACAAAACATCTCTCAGAATCTCTCCACACTCAGCTAATAAATGAGCCATGCCAAACACAGATCCTAATGCGCAGTAAAGAACAGTGAAAACAAGGAGCCTCGTCCACAACAGAGAGCTGAGGACAGCATGGTGTGTTTGGTGGTTGAGGAGGGAAAATACAGAGTCAGTGTTGAACTGTAACAAGTGAATGATGTGGAACATGAGTTAGACGGCCTTGGAAGCTTCCAGTTAATTACTTACACACCAAAGCAGCACTACAAATTGATTAAACAGGCTTCGGTTCCAAATTAATTTCTAATTGCTTATTTATCTAAAACATTATGGAAAACATGTCTATTTAAATTAGCAAAATGTGTGTTTGATGCGTATAACACTAATTCACATTATCTTTTGCTCTTTTGAAAATCTATTTATCTTGAGGGGATGCATATTCCATGGTGCACATGCATAGGTCAAAATACAACTATCAGGAGTCAGTTCTCTCTGTTCACCTTTATGTGGATTCTGGAGCTCCAACTCAACTTGTCAGTCTTCTGTGGCAAGAACTATACCCATTTACCCATCTCACCAGCTTTATTTGTTCTTAAAGGAATCTTTAAAATTACTTTTAAGAATATTTACAATATTAGAGTTGATATTACACTAACAATTTAATATTAATATTGTAATGGTTTATAGACACACATTTCAACACAAACATTATACATTTGGTTGGATTTTAGATACAAGGGTCCTGCTATCTAGCTCTATCATACCTGGAAATTTAAGCCTCCTGCCTACCCAGTGTTGGGATTGTAAGTACATACTTGCATGCCAAGCTGTAACAATATTTATAAAATTTAATAAAATGTTGTAAGAAATATAAAGTTTTAGTAATAATCCTTTAATACTTTTATTTTAAGAAATATATCATCAGAAATTTAACTTGTGCTCTTAGAAGGGCTTTGGATGAAATATATTAAAACCAAGAAGACTGAAAATGTAATATTCCTCTTTCTTCTTGGGCGTTCAAAAAAGATAGATGAATGAGTAGATGACAGGTAAGAAGATAGATGATAGATAGATGCTGTGAGATGTTCTGCATGCCCTGTGGGAGTCTGTTCTTGGGTTCCTCGTGGCTTTACCCAGCAGGTCCACATAGAGGATGATTAGGACCATGGGCCTGAGTGCAGGTGTCTGAGATGGTCTGTACTTGGCTGTGCTGTGGGATGGTCTGTATGTCAAATTGCTTTGATTGATCAATAAATAAAACACTGGCCAGTGGCTAGGCAGGAAGTATAGGCGGGACTAACAGAGAAGAGAAATAAAAGAACAGGAAGGCAGAAGGAGACTGCCTGGAGCTGCCGCCAGGACAAGGAAGATGTAAAGTACCTGTAAGCTACGAGCCACATAGCAAGGTATAGATTTGTAGAAATGGATTAATTTAAGATAGAATAGTTAGCAAGAAGCCTGCCATGGCCATACAGTTTGTAAGCAATATAAGCCTTTGTGTTTAATTTGTTGGGTCTGAGCGGCTGTGGGACTGGTGGGTGATAAAGATTTGTCCTGACTGTGGGCCAGGCAGGAAAACTCTAGCTATGGATAGATAGATAGATAGATAGATAGATAGATAGATAGATAGATAGATAGATAGATAGATAGATAGATAGATAGATAGATAGATAATGACAGGTTTTTAACTTTTAGCCTGTAAAATATGATTATGAATGATATGTCATTTAAGGGCTAAAATAGGCCCTCTTCTAGTTCTTAGGCCCTCTTCTGTCTGAGAAACTTGGAGGCTTAATAGTGAGATAACCAAGTCACTATACTAAGCCAGCTCATAGAAGATCTACCAAAATTCCTCCAGGAGCTGGCAGGAAAGTTACTGTGAGAGGCAGCAAATGTTCCAATTCCTCATATGTCAAGATTTTGTATTGTTTCTGCAGCATTACTTCATCTGTCTTCTTTAACTGCTACTGTTCACCTCCAGTTTTGCTACCAATTTTCTCAAGAGTTTTTCTGAAGACACAGCTTTCTTCCATGAGTGGGAACCCTCTGGTTGTATCATAAAATAGTCATCATATCAGAATGACCTATAGCCAAAATTTGGGGCCCATTTTAAACATTTTTAGGCTCAGTTTGTGTAGAAAAAAGATACAAAAGTCAAAGAATATTGCTGAATATTTCTACAAAATGGCATAATGCATAAAATATTTAGCATGGTGTTTGACAGTGATCAATAAATATTATTGTTAGTCGGTAGGAGATTTTGAAGCATCGTGCGTGCAACACTGGATAGTGAGTGTCACACCAACCAAGTGACTATAATTCTCTGTTAGCAAATCCTGCAGGCAGTTCTCCAGTGGGACATGCTGGGTCTTTCATATTGGTGCTGGCAGGATCCAAAGCAAATTCTCAGATTCAAACCTCACTCATTTCTTCTCTAATACCTTTCTGAAACCTTTTTTAGATTGGCATTAAATCATCTGATGCCTTGGGCTGGAAGATGAGAACACCCAGCAGTTAAGACTTTGGAAGGCTTTCTTAAGCTTTAGAACTATGGTGTGAGAGGCAGGAGAATGGAAGCCCTCGATGATGGTGATTACTCCTTAGAACCCATAGCTAGTAAATGACCCAGTCCTAGCACAGACCACATGTAAATTTCAGTCTGTCTGGAGAAGACAGATAAACTGGGCTCAGCTGGCCAAAGCAGCCTAACTTTGAAGTAAAGAAAGTGGGAAAAGGGTGGTGTACCTTTAAACTGAGTCAGAATTAACCCTCCCTCCCTTGTTTATGTTGTCATAGTAATATGGAAAGCAGGGCGTACTCCAGTTCAGAGCTGTAAGCATTCAGCTGCCAGTCACCTTCAAGGGATAGCTAGCTGTCCATGCTTTAAGTCCTGTTCAGTTGCTATGCATCTCCTATTCAATAGCCCTAGTTTCTCAGCATAGTTCAGTGAAGAAAGTAGAACAAGAAAAAGCCCATCTTATACCTAAAGTGGACACTCGCTGAATTCATATGGAATTCTATGGAAATATCAGTGCAGATTATACAGTCTTAAAATGTGTTTCCCCGTATGGGATTCTAACACATATGCTTGGTATTTGTCCTTACACTAAAGTTCCCCAGTCATAATCTCCAGTGCCTTCAGTGTCATTAGTGTGTTAATAAGGAGTCCCACAGATGGCTTCAGATGGGAGCTGGTCCCAAAAAAGACTAAGTCATGATAAGACAGATGGGGCTGAAAACCTGTCCTGGGGGAGGGGAGAAGTGCTCAAGAAAAGAGGCTCCCCAATGGTTGGTGATGTAATGGCCTATGGCGCTATGATGAAGTCCCCATGCAAACTCAAAAGGATAAGGCTCATTTGGAAGAGTGTTCAGTGGAAAGTGTGGCAGTTCTAATGGCAGCATGGTTAGAGAGATCAGGGGAAACACATCCTCCCCCAGATGCCTTGCACTGTTCATCTCTTCCATCTAGCTGTTCAGCTGCATTTCTGTCACATCCTTGAGTATGTAAAGTAAATGAACAAAAATTAATAAAAAAATTTCATTTCCAGTAACGTCCTTCATATTGAACTGGAAAATGTAAGTGAAATATTTCCCTGAGTTCTGTGATACTTCACAAAATAATTTAAAACAAAAGGAGAAGGTAGGTAGGGACCAAAACACAGAACAGGCTGCTCAGAGCACAGGGCAACAACCTGTGTTTGCAACTGACACCAGAAAGGGGACAGGCTTTGAGGCTGCGCTATGAGGTCTGATGTTATCTCTAGGCATAACAGTGTCAGAATTTAGCTGGATAGAAGGTACCCAGCTGGTATCCATTGGTGAGTCTGAAACAAGCAAGATGGGTAGCTCTGTGTGTGATAAGAGAAGCGCATTGTTACCTAGCTAGATAGAAATGAGCAGGTTTGGAAGACAGTGGGACTGGTCCTCTCCTTCATCATCAACAGCCTGTGAAATAACCTTGAATCAGCAGGACTTTGATTACTGGTCAGGAAAAAAATGGGACTTGAGTTCCCTCTCTCCCACTGGGAGAACAGAGGTTCCCTGAACCCCTCCTATGATTATGATGTAGCCAGAGGCTTTCTAGTAAAAAGCAAAGACATATCCTTGTTCTGTCCTCTAAATGTCATCCAAATATGCTTGTCAATCTGCAGGACAGGACAAAGTCCCATAAAAAAAGCTGCTTGAAACAGACACTTTAGAAAACAATGTAAAGCTTGCCTAGTATGTAGATCCACACAGCACAGTGATCTCTTGGTTATTGTCTTTTCTCATCTCTTGAGTATGTACAGCATTACAATAATCTCTGTCTTTTCCATCACACTCTGCGTATTTCCTCTAAATGTTTTTTTTTTTTTTTTTTTTTTTTGAGAACACAATGACCAGGGAAACAAGGCAAGTAAGTGTCTTCCCAAGAGAATGAAACCTTGTATGGCACCGTGTCTGGAGCCATATGTTTTACGTTGGAGGTATCATAAAGAGGAAATAAAGGACTTGCCCTTTATCTGGATACCTCTCATATAGCTGAACAGGGAATTCATGAATCCCAATGAGTCCAGGGGGGAGCGACAGTGAAATCAGCTTACTATCCAACAGAAAAATGCTGATGGAAGGCTCAAACCCAAAGGCAAATGACTCATTTATTTATTAACAAGGTGTGATGTTCATGTTCTGTCACTTAGGAAGGTGTCTGAGGACAGAAAATAATAAGACAATTCCTTGCACTTCTTCCTCATTCACTCTGCTCTTGGCTCCCTGACCTCTGGTTCTTTGTGAACACTCTGGGCCTCCTGACCATTGAACTTTTTATTCCTTCTACCTGAGTTGATGCTGTTCTTATCAGATATCTGCATGGGACATCACCCTGGGAACAGTTTTTGATATCTGCTAGCCACTGTCTCAACCTTAATCTTCCCCTTTCGTATGCTCATCCTGGCTCCATTCTATCTTAATTTCTTTATAAATTTTTAACTGGTGTACAGATCTGTCTTGTTTAGTGAAATATAAGTTCTCTTATGACAGGGATTTTCATACTTTTTGTTTAATTTTTAGTCAGTAAAGTATCTGACATATGGTGTGATTGTAATGAGTATTTTCTCAAAAAAATACAAGAATATGAATGCAATAATAACCTTATTATTATTATAACCAACAAGGAAAGTTGTTAAATTCTTTAAATTTTAAATTCTTCTTTGGCTATGAATTCTGTTGAGGGATAATGTTGATGGTGGAAGGTTTTAAGAATTTTATCAAGGTCTCCTAGCTTACTGTGACAAAATAGTCTTACAAAAGCAATCTGGGAGAAAGGATTTATTTTAGCTCACAATTCCAGGTTATAGTCCATCATTATGGGAAGTCAAGGCAAGAACTTGAAGTACATCATTTTGTCAGATACCAGTATGATCTGAGAGGATGTGTAGCTAGAGAGCTTCTCTCCAGGTCTCACCAAGCCCCGCAGTCCCACAACCCATGTATAAAATAATCACTCAGACACTTATATTACTTATAAACTGTATGGCTGTGGCAGGCAATTTGTTATCTAGTTGTTGTATCTTAAATTAACCCATTTCTATTAATCTATAAGTTACCACGTGGCTCGTGGCTTACTGGTACCTTACATCTCGCTTGTCATGGCGGCAGCTGGCCGGTCTCTCTTCCTCAGCCTTCCATTTCCACCAATTCTCTTCTCTTTGTCCTGCCTATACTTCCTGCCTGGCTACTGGGCAATCAGTGTTTTATTTATTATTCAATAAAGCAACACACGTAACATACAGAACATCCCACAGCAAGGGTGATCAATGCAAACATGCTTACTTACAGTCAATATATACTTTACACACAATTAGGAAAAAAATATTTTTTTTAACCTTCTTTTGAATAAAGCTTCCATGTGCCCCTTTCTCTCTCATGCTCAATGGAAGTTTAAAATGAGAATATTTTCCAAATAAAATATCTCAATCATCAGTTCATATTGCTTTAATAGTCTAATTCCAGGATTTGCTGTCTAGGGAATGGTATCACCCACAGTGAACTAGTTCTTTCCAAATCAATTAGAATACAATCAAGAAAATCTTCCACAAATATACCTACAGGCCAACATGAACTGAATGATCCCTCGCTGAGGCTTTCTTCCCAAGTGATTCTAGATTATTTCAAATTGACAATGGAAACTAACCATCACACAGGCATGGCTCATTTGAGATTTAGCTAGGGATAGGAAATGATTTTGGTAGGACAAAAAAATGTTATTCTTAGGTCCAGTTTGATGCTCAAATTATATGTATTAAGTTGTAAAGAAAGAGATACTTGAAGCAAGAAATATGTTGATCCCAAACACAAACTCTTAGGAACTCCCCAAGCTCTATTTGATCCTATAATGAAATTATTCTCCCAGCTTTCATATATGCATGAAATTTCTCTTACCATAGTTTTAAAGATTAATAAATTGAGGCTAAGTAAAAACAAAGACAGATTAAAAAGAAAACTCCAGAGCTGAGATGCCTTACTTGTATGTTGTGTAGCTGAGCAAATTGAGCAAATTCTACTCATTTTGTTAATTGGCACAAATATTTTCTTTTTCCGTGTGTGTGTGTGTGTGTGTGTGTGTGTGTGTGTGTGTGTGTGTGTGTGTGTGTATGTACTGTTTATCACATAGTGACTTTCCACACAACCTGTCTACCTACATCTATGTAACAGCTTCATTCTCTTCTATGTAGGAAAGTGATGATAATAACAGTACCTGGCCAGTAACCGGAGTGTAGCAACCCTTAGCACCTCACTGCTTTGCTGCCAACTCTGTAGGACTTCCTCAAGGCGATGCTCACCTCATGAAGGACCTGAATATTCCAGAGGTCATCCTCTGGCTTCTATACTCACCTCCCTTCTCTGTATTTGCAGCCTGGAAAGAAACAAAATCAAACCCCAAACCAAACCATAAACAATTAACCAAACAAAAAGTATGCTGACCCCAATCATTTATCTTCTAGTTAATTTAGAAAAAGAAATTACCTGAAAGAAGAAAGTATCTAAATCTGAAAGAAAATGCTGAAGACTTCAGAGGACAATGTTACCGTTAAATTGAAAGAAAAATAAAAAATTTAAGCGGGATTAATAAAAAAAATAGATATTTTTACCTTCTTTTGAATGAAGCTGCCATGTGCCCCTTTCTCTCCCACTCTCAATGAAAATTTAAAATAGGAATATTTTCCAAATAATTTTAGATCAATCATCAGTTCACATTGCTTTGACATCATGACTCTCATCCTGTTGCCATGCTAACAGGCAGCGAGGAGCTAAAAATATTCCAAAGATTTGTAAATTATAGGCTTGGTTGCCATTTAGTCCTCCATGGGGTGAACACTGTCACCAACTATAAATAACCAGGACCACCACAGCCCCTCTGAGCTCTGCTCCATCATTTCCTTCAATGAGCAATGAAAATATGTGATCTAAGCCAGTCAGTGGTGGTGGCTCAGGCCTTTAATCCCAGCACTCAGGAGGCAGAGGCAGGTGGATTTTTGTGAGTTCGAGGCCAGTCCAGTCTACAGAGTGAGTTCCAGGACAGGCTACACAGAGAAACCCTGTCTCAAAAAAAACCAAAACGAAAAAGAAAATATGTGATCTAATTCATAAACAAAGCTATATGATCTACCTTCTGTAATGGAAAAACCATATAGATCTTTCTTGCTGTTCTTTGGATAAACACAAGC
Organism: Peromyscus maniculatus bairdii; assembly: GCF_049852395.1. Lineage (NCBI taxonomy): Eukaryota > Metazoa > Chordata > Mammalia > Rodentia > Cricetidae > Peromyscus > Peromyscus maniculatus. The sequence continues at coordinate 99,529,363 of NC_134854.1, forward strand.
ATGTTAATTTAGACATCTCTAACTATGATTCCACTTATACTATAACTTAATGAATATTTACTTATGAATACAAAGGGAAGGATGTATATGTGTTTGGAGTACTTTTCTCCTATGTGAGCATCATGCAATTTAAATGACCAAGGCAATAATAATATCTACTAGAAATTAGAATGAATAATATTTTAGATACTGTTGCTCTCAATACTACACCCAGAATAAAAATGTCAACTCTTCTAACCCATGACACTCACATTTATCCTTGTCAGTCTTGTGATTCAGATTGGTTGATTTTTTTTTATGAGTTTCAAAGGTGTTAGGTACCACTATAGCACATAAGCAGTGGCTACAGATTTTTCAATCCACACCACTATGCTGGATACATGTTAAAAAATATGTGTTTCATGGATTATTTGATGGATGTCATGACTACTCTATGTGATGGATTACCAGTGTGGAGCCAAGCTAGAATGCATGTCCTTTGTTTGGTCTCCTTCTTTTGAGTCTGGCCAACCATCTGATCTGCTTGATCAAAGAGTGCTTAAGATGCCTTGGCATCTCCTACCTCTTGCAAGTAATCTAACCTAGCTACAAAGGGAAGCTGTGTGAAGAAACAGTGGTACCCTAAAAAGTGGCCTAGATAAAAAGCCAAGCCAGGAGTAGGCTACCTTTGATGGGACTTCTAGCCCCAACAGGGTTGCCCCAGTTAACGCACATGAGGTTTTCTTGTCAGACCTTTCTCATGCTACAGAATCAGAAGCAAATGGATAAAACAATGGAAACTACAAAGTCTTGGGACTGTGTTCCACAGCACTGTTGCTTCTTAAGTATAATATCGATTTTATCAAGTTTAAGAGAATAAATGAGATATTATGGGTAATGTGATTAACTTAATCTTAAGATAAGCAAGCAGCAAAAACTAGCTTTTAATGATTTATTTAATCGCAAAGTGAAGAAAAGAATGACTTGTCCTTAAAAATAGCATCCATTTGGGACATGAGTCTCCAATGTGAAACAATACAGACATATATGGATTATATTAATATTTTGTGTGTATCTTACTGGAGAAAAAAAAAGAATTGGATCCAAAGAAAACATATTTTTTTAGATAAGTTGTTTTTTGTCTTGTTTTGGTTTGGTTTTCTGTTTGTTAGTTTTGATTTTTAGCTCAGGCTGGGTTGAACTCAAAGCACACCCCTGCCTTAGCCTTCTTAGTATAGGGATTAATAGTTATATGGGTGTATGCTGCCACACCCATTGTAATTAAGTGTATTTTTGTGTGAAGACTAGGGGAGAAAGTATCTGAATATTTCTGTATATTTGCCTTTAAAAAAAAGTTTACATCGATTTTTATGAGTGTGGGTTTGAGCATGTGAGTGCACTGCCCAAGGATGCCAAAAGAGGGCTTTGGATTCCCTGGAGCAGGAGTTACAGATGGTTATTAACTACCTCATGTAGATGGTGAGAACTGGGCCCTCTGCAAGAGGAGAATGTGTTCTTGACAACTGAACCACATCTCTAGCTTCCTATGTATGCTTTTGAGTGTGTAAAAACACAAAACAAACAACAGACACAACTGAAATACTGATATAAGGCATGGAGAAATAAAATACACACGTCCTTACTAGATAGTTTTAAAACATCAGCCAATAATGGGCCAAGGATTACAAATTGGTCTCAAGCATCTGAATGTTGTACACTTTTTCAAAGAGGAGAAAGTAAGTTTTGGGGCTCATGTCTCTTGCTCGGATATAAATTCAACTTATGGAAGCTACTGTATAAAGGTCCTTCCAGATAGGCTCCTGGAATATGAACAAGGAATTCCACAGATGAATTAATCTTGAAAAGCAACAATGCTGTCTACTTGGAACTACCAAGTCTCACCCCTCTGGCAGAAGTGATTTCTTTACACTCCAGGGCCTCTCCCCTTTAAGTGTGACTTTCAATTCTTTCAGACATTTACACCTAGATCTCACGTTTAGCTTTTATCAGAGGAATAGAGGATGTCAAATTGCTTTCTGCACAGTAATTTACTGATGCCCTCAATTCTCTGCTATGGCCCGTCACCTATTATTATTGTGTCTAATGCCTGACAGAATAGAAAACCTTCCCAGTTGCACAGGAAGGTACTCACATACTTAACCAAAATGCTTGTAACTTGAGAATCAACTTGGGGAGCACTACCCTCTTATAGAAGACAAAATGTGCTAGTCAGAAGACAGCAGGGATGGTCATTCTTCTCTACTCAGTGTATGGCAAAGGGATAAAGTTAATTGATGAAATGACAATGGGTATCATAACAGAACAGAGATACTTAGGATCTATGTTCTAGAAGAAAGTCAGGATCTTGAATAAAATATGCATAGATAGAGATTCTTTAACAAGACTTTTTTTTCCAAACAGAGAGATCTCAAACAAATTTCTGAGAGTCAAGAGGAAATAGATCTGATTTGGTAAATTCTTGAATGATTTTGCTGCAGTTTGATTTGGAGGAAAACTTATTCTTTCTCTTTTCATCATATTCTGCGTTAGTCAAATTTTTCATTGTTGTAGCAAAACATTTCCCAAACTTGAGAGTATAAAGTTTTATTTTGGTTCATAGCTTAATATGTTTCAGCACATCCTTGTGGGAAAGGGATGTTAGAGAGATAAGCTTACATCATGGAAGCCAGGAAGCAGAGAGCAAGAATTATCACATTTCATGATTCTATGCTGTTTTTTCCCTTTCATTCTCCCTGGGTCAACATATTGGGTAATGCCACTCACATTAAGGACTGACTAGTCTTCCCCATAGTTACCTCTCTCTGTAAACACTCTTAAATATACACCCAGAAGTGTGGTTTATGAATCTCACAGATGTGTCTCAATCCCATCAATTTGATAAACAAGAGGATGGATAGAAAGTTTAGAGGTTTAGAGGTCTTATTGCTCAATCATGAGGACTAGAAGCTCCAGAGGAATTGGATGACATTTTCCACCCTCTGTGGGCATCTGTATTCATGTGTATGTCTGTTCATGCACACACACACACACACACACACACACACACACACACACACACACACACACACTCACACACACAAATGATTCTTACAAAACAAGCAAAAACCAAATTAGTCATCATACTTCCCTCTTCTCATTTGTTGGACAGTAATTCTCTTCTGAATCTTGTTTCTTACAGCATCTACTCTCCAAAGCTCTGGACAGAATTAATTCATAAGGGCATAAACCTGTCCTATCCCTAGGACTATGCACCTGTTTGTTGTAAAAAATGCAAACTTTTCAGTCCCCAGGAAGCATGAAATGATCAGCTTCCACAAAGACTGAGACTGTGCTTGGATCCTTTCAAACCACCCACTAAAATATTCCCAACTAACCTACCTCCTCTGAAGCCAAAACTTGATCAGAACAGACAAATGTACTCATTTGTCAGGAAAATCGCACCTTTGTCATGGTGCATAGTCTCAGAAATCACAGTCCCAGATGGTACCTGTCAATACATTTTAAAACCTGAATTTGCTTTTTGAGGGGATAGGGATGAGGTGTGGGGGCTGGTTAGATCATATTTAAAGATGCACAAGTTCTCAATGATAGAATCCTTGCCATGGGCCAGACTCTGTGTTGAATCCTCAGCACCTCACCTCCATACCCCTATACACCCCTAAACAACTCACTGGCCAGGCAGGAATGGAGAACCATCCACAGCCATGAAAACAGGGCAAGAGAAAGCAGCACAGCTTCAGGCTGAGGCTCCAAGCTAGAGTGTCAGCTAATTTACTTTCCACCAGCTCCTCCAGAGGGTGCTGAAATTTCTGTCTCCAAGTAATTCACCTATGGGCTTTCCTTCAGCATTTGGAAGGTTTCCTGTGCCTAGAATAAAGTCTTAAGGGGAGACGGTTTTTAAAATATCCCCATAATTTATTTTCGCCCTTTGACTGTGTTATTGGATTCTAGGGGATGGAAGGAGAGTCCACTTTTCACCCCCTTTTCCTTCATGAAGTAGCTCATTCAGGAACAAATGCATATCATTTACAGTCCTTGAATTTCATAAGTGCCATCTTTAGAGTGTGAGGGATATATATATATATATATATATATATATATATATATATATATGGCTTAGTTTGTTCTTCCTCAAAATACTAAACTCTAACCTCAGACAGCTGCCTAATAAACACATGTCCTTAGTGCTCACATAAGAAATTTGTTTTGTTCACTTCATGGTTTGATCTGGTTGGAACATTTGTTGGTAGTATTCAAGAGCTGGTATAATGTTGCCATTATAAAGGTCTTGGAGTGCCATGGTCTATGCTCTACAGCAGAATTGTCACTTGTCAGATACTGTGACAATGTACAAACTGCTTAACCTCCATAAACTGTTTCTATCAGTGAAACAGGGATAATCACAGTCCTGTCTCCAGGACCAATAAGTCTAAATTTGATTTTTCTCCTTCCTTCCTTCCTTGAAAGGTTATTATTATTTACATAAAATGCTGATGAATGTAAGATAAGAGAGCCACCACTTTTAGGAAGAGTTTTTAATCTCTAAGGATAGTTGTATGTATAGTGTTTTTTTTTTTTTTTTCTAATCAAAGCAAGATTACATCTTGCCATTTAGTAAAGGATGCATTGCAGGCAAACAAACGAAGGTTATTTTACTTATATGTGAAAGGAAATCACATTAGAGCCATTAAAATATGCATTTCTTAGTATCTTGGATCAGATTTTAGGCATGGTCCCCTGAAAAAGATTCTGCTCTGGATTAACTGTGCAACCAGCCTCCAGGGAAGGCAGAGCTGGGCTCTGGAAAGAGTAGACAACTTAAAGGAGCAACAAAACCAGGCAAGTACCCTCCCCTAACTTTTTCAAGAGCATAGAAATAAGGATATTATAATTTTGTTATAAAGTATAATTTCTCAAAAAGCTCCTGTGTTGCCGGGCGGTGGTGGCGCACGCCTTTAATCCCAGCACTTGGGAGGCAGAGCCAGGAGGATCGCTGTGAGTTCGAGGCCAGCCTGGGCTACCAAGTGAGCTCCAGGAAAGGCGCAAAGCTACACAGAGAAACCCTGTCTCGAAAAACCAAAAAAAAAAAAAAAAAAAAAAAAGCTCCTGTGTTGAAGGCTTGGTCCTCAACTGAATGATCTCAGGTAGGACTTTGGGGAAGCTATTGGAACATGATGATAGATACACAATAAATGGATTAACCCATTGATGAGTTCATAATAGTATAGAGGCTGTGGAAGGTGGGGGCTGATTGGTTGATGGGAGTGTGTATTTGAAATTTGAAAGGTCTACCTTGTCCCTGGCCCACCCACCTTTCCTTCCCTCCGTCCATCTGCACCTCCCTCACTCCCTCCTGCCTTCCATTCTTCCTTCCTTCTGTCCTCTAGTTATTTTCCCTTTTTGTCTTTTCTTCCCCTCAGCATTCCCTCTAGTTCTCACTGTCTTCTTCTTGGCCATCTTAAAGTAAAGAAGCTTTTCTGCCACATGCTCCTGGCTTCCTAATGTTCTCTCATACAGCAAGCATACAGCAAGGAAGACAGGCAAGTTCAGAGTAAAACCACGAGTTTCTCCCCTCCCACAAAAATCCTTCTTTCTTATTATGTTGGTTTTTTCAGGTACTTTGCAACAGTGAAAAAAAAAGAGATCTGTAGAAATGCACACCAAGTACGAGGTAAGCTAAGAGGTACTGTATTCCAGCCAGGTAAATAAATTACATGAAGGGAAAGCTAGGAGATTGATTGGAAGAGTCTGTGTTGGTCCAGGTGCCTTAAGAAGTTTGGTTGGAAGAAAGGTGGAGGATTCCTATGTTCAGCAAAGGACTAAACAATGGAAAAGCCCAGGATCTGGAAGGCTGTAGGGAAAAAGACCCCAGGAAGTTGAAACCCAAGAGAGAGAACTCATTTTGTTCCATGTGCCTCAGGCTGTATTTGGGGTGCGGCTATTGAGTTGTTTCCAACGAAGCTGGGGACTTCATAACTTTGAAAAACTTCAGCTCTCTAGGTTGGAGGAAGAGGGTGTTATTTCTAAGACCACAGCTCCAAGTAAAGTAAGAGTTTCCCAGGAGAGGTGGCAACAGCTGATCTGGAATAGACCTGGGACAAGAATCAGTTCTGAGTAGAATGACCATGTTAAACACTAGAATCCCAGCATCCCACGAACCGCAAAGACTATTCCATCAGATCACTGCCTGGAGTAGGAGCCTCAGCCCTTGGAATTTTTCTTTTTGGATATTTCTGTTTTGTATTTTTATCCAAATGATTTTTTATTCATTGTTCCATTCTTTCATTTTCCATGGAGTCACTATTTCAATGTGTCCTAGAAGTACAGATAGAAGCAAGTTCCCTGTCTTCATGAATCTTGTGTTTTACCAGAGATGCTTTAAACAGTAGCTGCTATCTCAGCTTCGGTTCTCAGACTGAGCATCCCAGAATCCAGAGCAGAGGTTCTGACAGCTTCTACATATACACATATTATGAAGATACTATTTTATTTCAGTTGAAGTAAATCCACATAATATAAAATTCACCATTTTAAACTCAACAATAGATGGCTAGAGTGATAGCTCAGTGGTTACGAATGTCTGCTGCTCTTGCAAAGGACTCCAGTTTAGTTTCTAGCACCCATGCTGGGAAGCTCACAATTGCCCATAACACTCTAGCTCTTTCACCTTCTTCTGGCCTCTGCCTGCATCACACTCAAATGCCAAACCCGTGTATTGACAGACATACCTAAGCTTAAATATATAAAGGCTTTCAAGTCAACAATTCAAGGGTATTAGCATATGCACAATGTCATGTAACTCATATATATATGTATATATATATATATATTTCTAAAAGGAAAATGCACAGCCAGCTCCTGATAAACTTCAGCCAGTATTCTTTCCCTATAGATTCTGTACATTTCATATTAAAGGAATAATAATATATTATCTTTTGTGTCTAGCTACTTTTACATTGCTTAAGCTACTCATATGACAAGCTGCCACATTACAAGTCACCAGATATTTCAAGTGCATAAACAACACTACCACCCCCCCACACACACACCACAGACTGCCAGCAAGAACATGCTTATTTAGTGCTGGCAATACAAACTCATATCTAGTCTCAAGCAGAAATAAAACACATGCACTTTTGAACTTGGCCATCAACATGAAGAAATAACTGAAAAATAATTTACTATAGAATAATAGATAGAGCCGGTTGGTGGTGGTGCACGCCTTTAATCCCAGTACTTGGAAGGCAGAAGCAGGTGGATCTCTGTGAGTTTGAGGCCAGCCTGGTCTCCAAAGTGAGTTCCAGGAAAGACACAAAGCTAAACAGAGAAACCCTGTCTTGAAAAAAAAATAGATAGACAGCTACCCCCTTTTGGATATGAAATATAACAAAAAACTTATGTACCCAAACTTTTGTAGGCAAAAATGAAACTATGTATGTGGCTGGAGAAATTGCTCAGTGGTTAAGAGTACTGGCTGCTCTTCCAGAGGACTCGGTTTCAATTCCCAGCACTCACGCAGCAGCTTAAAACCATCTATTACTCCAGTTCCAGGGTATCCAATGCCCTCTTCTGGCCTCTGGAGACCATGAATGCACATGTTATACAGATATACATGCAGACAAAACAGCCATGCACAAAAAATAAAATAAAATGATCTATATAAATAGTAGCATGATCTAGTGTCACTAAATTACTTTCTTTTTAGATGTTTATATATTAGTATTTCAATTGTCAAACCTCATCTGTCAATTCCAACAGACTATGTATTAGGATCATCTACCATAATGATTCTCAATACCACAAAAACCATCTCTTATGATGATAGTCATCTTCAATAAGTCAAAAACACGTAATAAGGTCAGATGCAGGATTCAATTGAAATCTGAGAAAGCATTTTAAACTTTTCAATTCATCTTGAAAGAATTATGACTCATAATTCCATGAAGTTTCCCCAAGGGATTTCAGACTTTCAGAATTTTATAGCTTAGAGTATGGCACACTGAATCTTACACAACCTGGCAGAAAAAAAAAGTTTTTATCTTGAATCCAGAGTCATGAGCCTGAGCTATCTCTAGCAGATGTCCTCTCATGATGCGTGTACAAGGGAGTCCTTGTCATTTACATACCATAAATCATGAACAGATAGACAAATATGATGATGTCTCAAAGAGTGATATGAGCAGAAAGAAAAATCCTCAGCATTTAACAGTGCTTCTCGGTACCACCCAAGCATCAGGATTTCTTTCAGCCAATTTCTAAAAATTGTTATCTGAATGCAGTTTTATTTACAGTTGGGTGTTTCTTTCCATTGACTGTGATCTGTTAAGGTTAGATGTATGTTGACCTCTCACCCACATGTTGGATGGCTGAGATTGTGTCACTTATTTTGATTAGACAGGCTGGGAAAAGGGATTCCTCAGTCATCATGCTGGATTCCAGCATCTCATTCTCACTTCTTCTGAAACCTGTCAGTCATGAAAAGAGGAGAGATGGGATTGGTGGGAGTAGAGGAGATGAGTGACAATATGATGTGAACAGCAGAGTCTTGCACTAGATCTAACTGTACAAAAACTCCATTTATAGGGCTGAAGCAATGGCCCTAGTGAGTAAGGGCACTTGCTATGCAACCATTAGGACCTGAGTTTGCATTCAAGCAATCTATAACAAGCCTAGGGAGCAGAGATAGGAGGGCATCTTGGGCCCGCTGACTGCCAGCCTGGCCAAAATACCATTAGTCCAGGATCAGAGTGAGATGTGACCTCAAAGGAATAAAGTAGAGTATGAAAGAGGAGGATATCAGATAGTCAACAGACATTTATGTGAGCATGCATGTGCATGCACACACTCTCTCTCTCTCAATCTGTTACCATTTATACATTTGCTCAATATCTTGAATAGCTTTGTATCAGCACTGAGAGAAATATGTGTTATCTCAAATAAATGTTTTACAAGTAAGTTATGAAATAAACCTTATTTTCTTTTATAAGTCAGAGTCCACAACTGTTCCAGTTACTTGAGTGAAAAGTTTTTGAGGATAGTTTAAAAAAAAACATGGTAAATAATTTATTTCCTCAATAGTTGACTAAAAGGAGTAAGTGTTATCCTTTGTTAGATAAGGAATTTATTTTTCCCCTCTGTGCTATTAGTATACTTAAGCAGTCATGTGGAAAATACTAAGCAGTATTTTACATTCTGTGAGTTTTAGCTGCCCTGTGAAAAATGAGGTAACAGTACCCATGCTGTGTACTGTGGCATCACACAGAATAAATAAAATCAATATGGAGATGCTGACCCTTGACAGAGGACTAGAGCCATCTAGTATAAATAAGAAGACAGAAAGTTAGAGAAATCAGCAGGTGGGTTTCTGAAATCAATCAGGGGACCATTCAGGTATTGTGCACAACATCAGTCCAGAGAGCACGTGGCCCTCTATTTTCTAGTGCTGGGAATACTCAAAGCCTTTTTCAACTGGTTTGATGTTAAATTCTGTTCCATTCAAAGGCAATCCCCACTTTCTGGAGGCACCACTAGTAACAAAGAATTCAGCAGGTAGAACTCTAGACACATACAGAAATAGAAACATGGCTAGACATCAGTCAGGAAAAGACATGCTACCTGTACATGGGATCAGATCTCCAAAGATTCACCTGGCAGGGGTTTGGCTATGCTTTGTAATATAATTTAGGTCATTTCTATCTTTTTATTCCCCTTTCTTTTTTTTTTCATTTTGGCAAGGTTTTATGTATCCCAGAGCAGTCTCAAAGTTACTATGTATCCAACATGCTGGCTTTGAATCCCAGGTCCTCCTGTGTCCACCTCCTGTGTGTTAGTAATGTGCCACTGCATCCAGCCATGTGGGTCACTTCTGCAGCAATGGTGAGATACACTTAGCATTGACTCACTTGCAAAAGGAATGGTGATTTTTGTGAAGATGACTGTTTAGTTTGTCATTTGGTTGTGCTGGTGGGAATAGCGTGTACCCCCTGGTTTTTGTGAAAGTCATGACCATGTCTTAAAAATAAAAGGGTGGGGCTCTGCCCAGTGTACATTAAGCCACTTCCAGAAGTAATGGTGGAAAAGGCAATTGGTGTTACAGAAGTATGACAGCAGTAGGTGACTGACAGTGACTATCTGAAATGAAGAATAGAGATAATCCTGAATGCATATGTAAATAGATGCTGACAGAACCCACCTTACATTTACAAGTGTAGTGCTATCATGTAAGTGAGTACATCAGTGCTTAGGGGACATAGGGAACTATCACAGTTTATTTCCAAATGTTGATTGACCACTGTCAGATAATTAGATGCATACATTTTGAATCCTGTGTGGAAAAAAAAATAAGAGCAAACTGGCTACTAGCTCCCATGAGCACCTCTATGATCCACAGTCACATTTACACCCGGAGGGTCCCTCCTCTCTTTAGCCACTCTCTGCATTTCCTATACAACTTGTGAGCACACAAGTTCTTTACTGTTGAGCTTGATATGGCAAAATAAAACTTAATTATCGAGTTACTGATCAATTAATATTCGTTATGTATACAATATCATATTACTTACTGGAAGGGGAACAAGTGGCAGCTGTGATTTAGATTACAAAAAAAAAGATGAAAGATTCATCTGCTATGCCACTTATACGTGTCTTTCCAAAACGAATGTGTTGAAACTCAACCCCAATGTGATAGATAGTATATAGAGGTAGGGCCCTTGGATAGAGTTTGGATCATAACTGCTAGGATGAGAAGCACTTCTAAAAGAGGCCAACATTAGGGGGTCAGAGATAGAAGCAGCAGCTATGAGAATTGGGCTTTCAGCTACTGAGTGTCCTAGTATCTTTATTTATGACATTTTGTTATAGCTAGAATGCCCACATGAGCATTGGAAGAAGATGCTAATCTCTCACTGGTTGTAGAGTTGCCCTTCATGATAATCACAGACTAAGAGCTACTTAAGAGTTTTCTTCCTTCTCTAGTTTCAAGGTCTGAGCCTTTCAATTTTACCCGTTGAGGCCTCTCACCTAATCTAATTAAAAGGTTTTCCGATTGGCTATGAGATGTCCCATTCTAATATCTTCAATATAAATCACATGAGACTACTTTAAGAGAATGCTTTGCCAACCTAATCTCCAATCTTCTCATTGTTCCCAAACCCTCCTCACTGCAATTAGAATCCCACTTGGCGAAGCCCCTTCCTGTCACAGCTCTTGCTTATCAGTAATGGCTCAGGCCTTACTTAGGCTGTGACTCTAGGAACTGCAAGGGTCAGAACTGAGCTAATGAGAGACAGAGGTACCATGAACTGATGGTCCACATGCTAATGTTGTGTTTAGGTTAATTGCTAGCACATGGTAGAAGGTTAGAAAATTCTAATTTCATACAGATCGCTACACTGTACTGTTGAAGGTATCTGCAGCTCTCTTGAAAACACATACTCACACTTTCATACAAATATATACAGATGTAGTCTATTACCTTTAATATGTTGTGTTCTGAGACTTGCAAGCAAACCTATGTTCCTATTCCACTCTTTATCTTATAATCCTGAGTCTTATATCCATGATTTTTAATTCACACAAAGAAAAAAAATAAAATTCTCTAAGTTGTACTGAAGAGATGTGGTGTATTTTTCCATTTTTGAAGAGCCTTCTTACTTTTGAGACCATGGTGACCAGGTAAAGGTCACAGTGTCGTCCAGTGATTACTGAATTTGGAGCTCTGCAAATACATACTTGTCCTTTAGTACACAGCAGGCTGTAATTCATCCCCCCCTTCCGGGCTGTAGGAACGACTTATACTGCACAGAGTTCAAAGCCAAGTCCTTGCTTACTGCTCCAGTCAAACAATTTCATTTCTATCAGTTGGTGGTTGTACTTCAGATTTTATGGATCCAGTGGGTCTAGTGAAATTTTATGACCCTGCACCACAACAAGAAGAATAAAGCTCCAGGAAAAAAAATCAATATAATGTTTAAGGTCTTTGTTACCTTTATAACCTCCAGTGTTCGTTTACATATAAACGAATAAATCAGACTTTTAACAGAAGATAGGGTCCTCAGTGCCTGCTCGATATTTGGTGCTAAGTTCGATCATAAAAACTATCAAGAAGTGCCTAATGGCTTTGCTACCTGAACAAGCACAGTTAAAGAAGAATCAATTTCAGGGTGAGGGTATTATTTGCATGTGGGTGTTTTATCCTAGTTACTGCATTGTAACTAGCTCCTACCAAAGACTAGTAGCAGCTTTAAAAGAATCAGAGGGTGTCATAAATTATATGGTGTTTCCTTGACATTGAGAACATGTTCTAATTAGATTAAACACTATCAAACATTAAGTTTCTTACTTCTCTCTGGCCACTTTCTTGCATGGGAGACATGCACTGTAACTTAACAGTTGAGTCAGCAAGATACTGGGGCAATCTTTCCCCTAACCTTCAAGAGAATGGCTTTTTCCTATGTCAGAGTCTTGGAAATATGACCCAAGTATATTTTCTCTAGTGTATTTTTGAAAGTATCTATCAAGATGCTAAATATTAGAATAAAACTAAAATTAAATTCTCCTACTCGTCTAAATGATAAATATCACTTTGCTCATAAACCTTCTCTGGCCTGGCATTCTCTGAGGGTTGGTAATACAAACTCAGAACCTTTTAAACATGAATTAGCATCATGTAGCCAATTTGAATATTTTGCATTAAATTAAATTGAATAAGAACCTGGTTCAGGAAGCAGCTCCCCTACTTATTAGGAACAGAACTTTATGTCTTACCGTATAACACAGTAAGTACCGTCCTGCAACTGAGATGAGTTATTGGATACGGATCCCAGTCAGAACAAATGCCTAGCAGAAAATATGAGGCCTTCTCTGCAAAGACAAAATATGATTCAATGTAAAGGCCAAAGCTTACTGTTCTGCTTGCTTAAATGGCTTAAAAGAGGCTACAGAACAACCCCGACACCCCCTACAACCCATGCCCAAAGTACTGAAGCCCAGCAAAGTCAGGGTTTAACCTAATTATATTGTTAGCAAGGCATCTAACAGGCACAAAATTCACTTGTGAATAAAGTCATTTCTGCATCTCTGAAAAGAGTCCCACACCCACACAGCAAGCCAAGGCACAAGAGAAGCATATGACCATTGTCCTTTACACAGCACTATTCTTCCAGGACACTGCTTCTGTTTCTTCCTCATGCTGATGATGAGGCTAAGGGGTGAAACTGACAATTCTGGACTTGACACTTCAGCTTTTATTACTATTGTTAGGCATAGTGTTAGTGTTATTCATTAGTTGGAGTCTCATGAAGCTCAGGCTAGTGTCACATGCACTGCATAGCCAAGGATAACTTTAAACTCCTGATTATCCTGCCTGAACCTCACGTGTGCTGGGATTACAGGTGCATACACCAAAGCTGGTTCAGATTTTAACTTTGAAATTGTCTCTGTGTGTTCTCATTTTTTATTAGCCTATTTTATCATCAAAACTTGTTGTTGTTGCTATAATTTCTCAAGTTGTATACTGGGGAGGTGGCAAATTTATCTAAGAACATATTTCATCAAAATTTATAATTTAACAAATCTATGCCTACCATCTTGGTGGATCAAGGAAAAGACAAAGCAAAGAGGTGATTTAGCTGGGTGAGCTTACAAATGGTGTCATGGGTTGAAGAGACAGCCAGGGCAGAAATCTGAAGAATGCATTGCAATTGAATATCAACACTGTCAATATACTTTAATTTTTTAAGATTAATTTTATTTTAAATTGTGCATATTTAAGAGTGGCGGGGGGGGGGTATGTGCACTTGAGTGCAGGTACCAGTGGTGAACACAAAGGTGTGTCAGATTGCTCCAGAGCTGGAGTTACAGGCTATTGTTAGAGAATTGAGAATGATGCTGGGAATTGAGCTCTGAAAGAGCAGTCCATGTGCTTAATGCTGAACCATCTCTCTAGCTCTTCCAACATACTTTTGTTTAAGAATGGATTCGACAAATGCTTTTTCATTGTGAAGCCTCAGTGCTAATGAAGCTTATATTCTGAAAGTTGCCAATATTTATGATATAGCCGTTCCTGTCTCTTTAGCCCAATCCTTCAAAGAAATGGGTGCTTTGTATTATACACAGGTTTAGTTCTTAAACATTGCATGAAAGCACCCTCTCTGCTTAATCCATGTCCCTATCAGTTTTCAATACATAATTATAGGAATAATGTCTTTAAGCATAAAAATCAGCCTACAGCATGGTAAGATCTTTCTTAAAAATAATAGCACACATTAGAAAGTATTTTGCTAGCAGCAAAATAGTATGAGATCAAAATGCAAATCATAAAATATGAATGTAAACCAACTGCTTAGGTAAGAGCAACATTGCAAGTCAGCTTGTCTGGAGTCTCATTGCCTTTGTCATATGAAAGCTGGCTTGTTCTGAAAGAGTAGGGGTAGAAGGAGCAGACAGGCTCTCATTCAAGCCCTCACTAGATCCTTGATACAGGCTGAAACAATTATCCCTGTTTCTTTATATTCTGTTTATTACCCTCAAATTTAGGTAGCAGTTTAAGTGTAACTAGGAATTGCATATAATATACTATCTTGACACACTTGTGCGGAGGATGACCCCTCTTTAACTTCCCATCAGAGCTCTGGCATATGGGCACCATTTCAAGACGTCTGGTCTGGCAAGAGATGACAGGGCTGGAGTACTCACTGGCTCCAAGCAGAGGTCACATGACTCCACTAGAAGCAGACTTTGCTTATGAACCTACAAAGGACCTCCAGAAATGATTGCAGACACAGTTTGAGGGATGGAAATCTGGATGAATAGAGGAGGGACGGAGACAGCTACACTTCGTTTGTTCCTGTTATTGTTGGCTTCTCTCTTTCATCATCATGGAGCCAAGGTGCCACAAAGCACATTGAACTTGACATTTGAAAACAAGACTTTCCCCTTCTCGCTTTCTATGCCTCTCTCAAACCATCACACAAATATTTTATAAAATTTCTTAGTTGTTCTAGCTAATTCCAGTTTCTAAAATTTAACATGTTAAGCTACATTAAAGTGGAAGTGTTCATGGATCCAGTGGTAAACAGAAGGAAGCAAAAAAGGAGAGCAGGCATTGGCCAGTGTGATGAGATTTAAACATAAAATTTTATGAAAGTTTGATATTTAATACTGACCAATGCTTCCTTCACAAACTCAAATACTGTGAAACATCTCAAATGTTCACATAAAAATAGTACTTTAAAAGTACATACCAAGATTGAAGACAATGTCTGATTTGGATTGAAACGACGCCCCGAATTAATACATATTTGAGGCAGTTTTTACATAAACAATCAAACATCGTTTTTAATTTTTGTTTCTTTCAAATAGAAGGGCATATCTTCTGAAGTCAGTATGAGGAACTAACTTCAAATTTGAAAACAAATCAGAAACTAGATTTCAGATTAAATTTATCAAAAGTCCCCACTCTCTGGCCTGCCTCATAAATCATGCATGTCCCCTGCATAACAATGTAAGTTTATAAAGAAAACTCACACATTTAATCAAAACAAGCTGTTTGACAATCAGTGTCTACCCTGTATGGTTGCATGATTAACGCAGGACTTTATTCTTAGATAGACATTGGTGACTGGGAATTTGTGGGACCAGTATGCACAGTGTAGTTGATCACCTAAAGTTTATCCTCTTAGTCCACTTGTATTGACTCTTGGTCTTCACATTTTTAATTACACATGAAGGTTCATAATTTGTCTAATTGTCTGAATGCAGTCTTTGTAGAATTTAGATAATTGTGAGTCAGGATATCCTGAGGAACCAGTAAGTAAGGTGAATGGCTTTAAAAATAGTATCTTTCTATGACTGCATCACCTGTGGGTAGGATAGTTTGGATGAAAAAAAATAAAACCTTTTAAATGTAGAAGTCATGAGGATGCTGCTCTCTAAGTGCATAAATAAATGTATTCGTTGAACAAAGGCTATTCAACATGACTGTATGTGAATTTCCAGAAACACCTTTTATCTGGAGGGAAGAAGATCCAGTTATCAGTATCTTGAACATCAAGCCCTGTGGACAATTCCAATATACCACTTTGTAAAATGATTATTGCAGGAAAATTGAAGTTTTTTTATTAAGATTTTTTTTATTATTTCACATATCAACTCACAGATCCCCCTCTCTCCCCTTCTCCCATCCCCCAACCCTCCCCCAACCCACCCTCATTCCTTTATCCTAAAAGGCTTCCCATGGAGAGCCAGCAAAGCTTGGTACATTCAGTTGAGGCAGGTCCAAGGCCCTCCCACTGCACCAAGGCTGTGCAAGGTGCCATAGGTAATGGGCTCCAAAAAGCCAGCTCATGCAGCAGGGATGGATCCTGATCCTACTGCCAGAGAGCCCCTTAAGCAGACCAAGATACACAAACTGTCTCGCATACTCAGAGGGCCTAGTCCAGTTCCGTGGAGGAGGCTTTACAGCTGTTTGTCTAAATTCATGAGTTCCCACTTGCTTGGTTCAGTTGTCTCTGTAGGTTCCCCCATCATGATCTTGATGCCCCTTGTTCATAGAATTCCTCAAAGAATGGAGTTTTAAATTGTTTCCAAAATTACAGTCAGTTCCAGTTTTCTGGATCTTTTCTAGAATATGTGCATTACTGAAATCAGAACTCTTTAAAAATTCTCTAATTCTCTATTTGGATAATATTGACTAGTACATGAAGAATGATGATTTTAAAAGCTGGGTGGAATACATTACATAGTATATTTTGTCATACTCTTATACCTTCATCCCTACATAAAGCCATAACCCCATGCATTCTTCAGAGATCCCAGGCCTGTGATACGCATGATGCCGCTGGCTGTGGATCACATGCAAGGCACCCTGCAAACATCTGTATATGTTGGGTTAATGTTAATATATTTCATGAAGAACAGGGCACCTTGCATGGCTAACTTACTCAGTACCATTATCTGGAGTAGCCATCTGTCATACTAAACCCCTCTGTGTTCAACAGTCCCCAGCGCCTGCTACCCTATTTTTATTTTGCTGCCCTGCATAAATCTGTTAAGCTCAATATGTTACCACCAATTCTCAAAAAAATCAAAGGCAATCTGCTGGCTTATAAAACACTGATTACTGAAAATCGAAGGGTATAATATGCTAGCAATTCATGTAGTTGGTAAACAACGTTCACAGGAGTGGGGTTGAGTCGCAAGCTAACTGAACCCCTTCTAGAAGGCCTGCTGTAAAATCAGATGCGTTGTTTCCTTACACAGTGCAGGCTTTGAACCCATTCATGTATTTCATATCTAATAAAAATCTGAACAGTTGGCCTGATTGGATTTTAAGTGATGCAAATTTGAAAATCAAATAGGCAAATTCCCTTTAGACTTCATCTATTTAGGCTATAATTGTGAAGAACTACAAATCATATTTACTACACTATTGAATTCCCCAGAGTTTCAGTATAAAATTTATGGAAAGGGACAAATATTTGCAGGTGTGGCTTTCTGTTCATAATGAATATAATTTTTCCTTGCATGGGGTGTCTTCTCCTGATGTGCCACATTTTCCTTAACACAAGGGATAAATTATGTTTTCTTTAGCAAAATTTTTATTGATTTGGGGAAACAATACTGATGCTTCCACATAATACCAAGTAATATTTTACCAGAGATTAACTTTTTTTGCTTTATGTAGTAATTATGCAGCACACACTTACATTTTATTTACATTTTCAATCATAACTATATCGCTTAAAGAGACATCTAGGAATCCACACTTGGAAATTATTTTTGTGGGTGTGTGAAAGTTTCAAGGAATAAATCCTCTTACAATTGTATTTAATACAATCAAACTTATCCAGTCTTCTACAACTATAGTTAATACAATCAAACATATCCAATAGCTACTATTCAAATGTCCATGAAAAATAAAGGTCAGGATTGGAAAGTCAGAGTTTTGATGTCCCACATGCTTTAACATTATTAGATACTTTAGATGTTAAACTGCCTACTCATTCATTTTTTATGAACTCTATTAGACTGAAATCTGAATGAATGAGAATATAGTTCTGAGAGTGAAAACAGCTGCCTGGATAACACGCATACAAACTAACATTTTCTGCATAAAGCATTCTAAAACTCACTTATTTTGTTTGAAGTGTTCTTCAAATATGAAATAAGTTTACACAATTCTAGAAACAATAAACCTTCCCTTGTTATTCCCTTATCAAATGTAAACAAAGCCCTGAGTGGTCATAATATACTTGTGACTTATATATAATATACTTGCAATATGATGAAGAATAGATGCCACTCTATTGAAGTTGAAAGTGCAAAGCAGCCGGGCAGTGGTGGCGCACGCCTTTAATCCCAGCACTCGGGAGGCAGAGCCAGGCGGATCAGAGCCAGGTGGATCTCTGTGAGTTTGAGGCCAGCCTGGGCTACCAAGTGAGTTCCAGGAAAAGGTGCAAAGCTACACAGAGAAACTCTGTCTCGAAAAACCAAAAACAAACAAACAAACAAACAAACAAACAAAACAAAACATATACGAAAGTGCAAAGCAAAGCATCTCTAATTGTGTTTACTCCTTCTCTCAAACACTGATACAATGTAAAGTTGATATGATAGCCTTCCTGTGGAAACAAATATCTCTTAAGTTCTATGGATCATATTTATAAGCAATTTGGTGAGGATTATCATATTGATAGGTTAAATTAAGCAAGCTGGACAGCCATCTGATACTTTCCTGGAACAGGCATTCCTGGATCATTCTCAAGGTTTCTCTTTTGACTAAATAGTTGCTAGAATTTAGCTCTTCACAACAAGACCTTGGTTAATAAGACTAATACCGTGTGTGTATGTGTGTGTGTGTGTGTGTGTGTGTGTGTGTGTGTGTGTGTGTTGTTTAAAGTGCTAACTTTGTATTAATTCATTTCATCCTCCCAGCTACAAAGTAGGTAGATGGCTTCATTATTCCCATTTATAGATGAATAGATGATGGCTGTGCAGTCTGTTGCTGGCTATTAACATACATTATCATCCCAATGGAATGGTTCTCCTTTGAGTCATATTTTGGTGCAATAGAAACCAGCAGTTTCACTTCTTACTTGATGAGAATTATTGACACTGAGCCTCAAAGGGTACACTATAGCATTTCTTTGACATAGACCCCTCCTAGGGACATTAAATGCAATACAGGGCAGTCTGGTGATCTACCCTTCAAGGAATTTCATATTCATTCTTTTAAAACAAAAACACAAGCAGCCTTCTATTGACTATGGATGTGATTATAAACATCTTTTCAAATTGTAGCATGTGAATAAGAGGGTCCCTGGAGACCCTTGTGAGGTGTTCTTTGCAGGTACTTGGAAATCTGTTATCCTCATTGCTGAATGGTTCCCAAAGTGGCTGCCTTCTCTTTAGTTATGATGTATCATCATAGTGTTTTGCCGCCTTACTTACCAAAATTGCCTCCCAGGTCCAGAGCAAATTCTTCCTGTTCAGTGTCCTACAGGCTTGTCTCTTTTCTTTCTATTTCCTCAGGGGCTAATTTATGTCACAGGCCCTGTCATTCATCCTCCAGGTCCTGGGCTATAGATTTTATGAGGAGAACCTGGATCTTGTAAAATTTTACACATCTCCCTTGTCCAGGGCTCAGCACCTAAGAAATACTTGGTGCTGTAACAAAAATCAGACAGACAGCAAACATCTGACAAATGCTTATTATAAAAGCTGATTTTGTTTAGAAGATATTTACCTACACTTGAAACCAATTTGATGATTTGCAAGTTCCTTGGCAAAGTACATCCTGAATTTCTCTGCTTTGTTTCTGAACTTTGTAACAGCAACAGAAACTGTTGTTGTGAAGCTTTATTTTCCATGTAGCAGTGTTTCTATGCATCATCACTATGATGTTTGGGTTTGTTTTTAAAACCTAGAAGGGAAGCAAGGATTCCAAACCTCTGACATCAGTAAAGTAAATCTTCTAGACCCAATTGAACACAGAATCTATCCAAGCCTGAGTAAGAAATGTGACCTACGTATGTGCAAGAGAAATATTTCTTATCAGCATTTGTGAAGAGCATAGGGGTAGCAGGGGAGGACTCATTAAAAAGTCAAGTTCTCCACTGGAATTGATGATAAATGTCTTCATGAGTCAATACAATTGAAGAAATGGGATATTATCACAGAATTCAGAATGTGGCCTCTGCTCATATTATAATATTTAAAGTGAAACATGGAACAGGACAGTAATTTAAGCCCTGAGGTAAGACAATCACCATGAAAATACAATTTATTCAAGCTAAAATGTTGATACAGCAAAATCTGTAAGGTATGAAGTTATGTACATTTGATTATTTATAGATAAATTAGTCCCTGACACTCTGGGTCAGCATAATTATATCTGCCTTTGAAGAGTGGTATTGTCCATGCCCAGGGCCACTACTGTAAATATTGGGTGTTGGTGTCTCTGTCAGAACAATAGTGGGTTTGTTGCATTGTGTGTTGACCCTAGAAATGACTTTCTGAAATAAATCTTTGCTGATTTACTTCAACTGTAAGTTTCCAATAGGCACCATTCTTTCTAAGAGCAAAAAGAGTTCTTAACACAGTGGGGTACCCACCATGGGGGCTCAGAACATAGTGTCTGGCATGCTATCAGCTTGTTGTCTGATAACATGTCTCTGTAGCATAATTTCCTCTCTGAAAGGAAAAGCGAAGATTAAATTATAATGGAGGACTGTGGGGTTCTGCCTAATTGAAGTTTCCCAGTATTTGATATTAGAATATACTAGGCATTTATCTTTATACTATTTAGATATATGTTTTGATATGTGAGTTTGAGGGAAAATTCCATTTAAAAATAACTTCTATTATCAGTGAAAATAACGGACTCAGTACTCAGTTCAAAACAACACACTCTCAATTCAGCTGTCTCTGTGTTAATACCTTGAGCCAAGGGGGCTCAAAAATATTTCTAGTACCATGAAGTGCTAACCATTCATCTCATTTGATGTTCAATATGAAATGGAGATGGAAGGCTTAATTTAGACTTTATCCCCATCAACAGCTCCACTGTAACAGGGTAGAGTTAAGAGACCTGATTCTAGCTCTCATTTTGGTGCTCATGGCTTATGTGATTTTTTTGCATATTGATTTCTCTGAACCTCATTTCCAACATCTGGGAGGGCAGAGTTACCACACTAGAGGGATGCAGGATGTTCTGGTCATTCTAACAATACGTACTATTTTTATTTCCTTCTGAACAGCCTTTCCTTTAAAATTCATGGTAAAACTAATCCTAAATATCACCTAGTTACTAGTTGCAGTTTGAGTCTGAAATGAGTGAGGTTAGAAGTTTGAACATTAGTCTCCATATATAGCTCAGGAAATAAAGCCCTACGTAAAAGTGTAAACTCCTCAGGTCTGGAGCCCCCAGAGTTGTTTGTTCCCAATACACAAAAGAAGTGAAAAGGAGAGAAATGTGATTAATACAATGGGACCATATTGGAAAGAGGAACTCAAAATATATTTGGGGGCTATCAACATGAGGTTTAGATTTAAATAGGGGGAAAGAGATGTGAATAACTAAGAATTCCTGGTCAAGGTGGAGTTCTACCCATTGTTCATCTATCACTGCCTCAGGTCTAGTCTGATGAGTGGTCAGAATTGTGTGAAATCTCCTCCAAGGAGGCAAGTTCATCCTCTGGCTGACACCACAACTCTTGCTTATCCCTTCCTCGAGCCTGGAATCCTTGGTCAAATATTAATTATGTGACCCTATTGTTTCAACAGTCTATGCCCACAAGGAGGTCAGGGATGCTTCTTCAGTCTATGTTCTCTCCTTCCAAGGAACTTGCCACTAATTTGAAGCTTGTAGAACTCTCAGGAGGTAGGTAGGACCTGGTTGAGGGAGGATTGTTACCAGGGGCAAACCTTTGAAGGTTTTACTTAGCTCCAGTTCCAGCCCCTACTTTCTATTTACTGATTGCCACACACGAAGAAGCCAGCTGCCTAACCTTACTGCCAGAAATGAGCCATCCTGCTCTGCTTTTCCAGCCGTGATGAGCTATACCCTCTGAAACTATGAGCCAAAGCAGACCCTTCTATCCTTTCCGTCCTTATATCATTTCTGTTAGGCATTCTCACCACAGCAGTGAGGAAGGTAACAGCCTTATCCCTAGTCCCCTACATATAATTTAGTTGCTCGTACAGAGTCTGTGTATATGTCTATCACAATAAAGTAACCATAGCGTAGTAACCTCTGTGGGTTATTGTGAGTCTCCTCAAACTGTCTCCATCATTAGTACCCATTGCTCCATTATGGGGAAATAGTGGTTATTCAAGTGTATGTTGGATACATACACTAATTTTTTTTTTCAGATCTAAGAAGAAAAGCTGATGACTGATCTGGAATGCACCTGCAAGATCCAGCATCCTATGCAATAGAAAATAGTTATTCAAAGAAGAAAATGAATGTAATTTAATAAGCAATCCAAAAACAATCTAGTGTTTTACTACTTTCAAATGGATAGCTAAATTATCTACTTCTAGACAAAAAAATGGATAATAAAATAAAATGTTTACATAGAAAAATAACGGAAATATTTCCATCAAATGTTAAAAGCAGCTGTGTTTGGAAGATGAGAAAATAAACATTTAATTTTAATGTGTTCTAATACAGAGTATTATTACTTTTAAGATGCAAATGATTAAAGAAACTAATGAACTTATTTTTGAGGAAAGTTAGAAAAATAAAGCGACCCCATCTGATCCTTGCCCTCTAAGAGTGTCAATGCCTTTGCCTGCAAGTCAATTCCAACACATGAGCTGAAATACAATGTATGCTCAGGAATGGTCATAAGAATGCTTAACAGACTTAGTGAAATGTTCAGTACAAGGCTATATTATTATTTAAAGGCATTGTTTGAGTACCCTTTCTCCTCTATTTATTAAATATAACAGGTATTTATGATAAACATACATGATTCGAAATGTTTCTCCAACTCTAGACTGTGCTTCGTGTGCTGAAGAAGTTGGTGTGTTGCAAACATGAAAACGCTTGTTTTCTCTGCTATCACCAGTTCTAAGCTCAGATTTCTTGGCACCAAGGCACTTCAGTCTGTGGTTCTGAGCAGCCCCAGAGACGGGTCAGGGATTAAGGGCACTGGCTGCTCTTCCAGAGGACACAGGTTTGATTCTCAGCACCCACATAACAGCTCACAACCATCCACCCATTTGCAATTTCACTCCCAGTGGATTCAGTGACTTTCTTTGGCCTCTGAAGGCACCAGACGCATGCTTGGTGCAACACACATATATACACGAAAACACTCAAATGTGGACAAAATAATAAAAACTAATTTAGGATAAATAAACTCAACTATCTGTGGCTCTGAGCCATAGACCGGTAGTCGCATGCTATGTCAGTGGGTCCTAATGGCAGCTTGTTCAATGTATAGATGAGTAACCACTGCAAAACTCTTGGAAACTCAAAGTTTTCTCGTAATATTTTAGTTGTCATATTAACACCAAGTCCTCACATGACATAACAGAGTGAAGTATATGATATTTTTGCAAATTAACTGAAATAAGATATTTTTATTTTATAGGCTACAAGCAAGGAGCTATTTCAGTATCTTAGGAAAAGTTTTTGGATTAGTGATAAGACTACATGGTCTGCATTTGTCTTTTCCTCTTCTATCTCAATTCCCTTCACAGTGCCTGGTACCTGCCTGGGCTACCAAGTGAGTTCCAGGAAAGGCGCAAAGCTACACAGAGAAACCCTGTCTCGAAAAACCAAAACAAACAAAAAAAAGACATGGCCATTGTATAAGAGAACTCTCAGCAGCTGTGATAATCAGTACAAGACCCTCGAAAGATTAGATTCATTAGTGTACTGTCACAGAGTCCCTCCGGGTTAGGGGCTTGTGAGACCACACCCCTCCCTGAGGACCAAAGTGCAGTTCCTGCTTGCTGGAGGAAGACATTTTCTTCAGTGTGTAGCCACTGGTTGGGCATCTGTAAATACCTGCCTCTCCCACCCCTGGTCTTGCAAACAACCACAGTGAAACTCAGTGGGTCACCAAGATAAAAGAAAGGACATGATGATGGATGAGGGCTGGTTGAGAGGAGAAAGGGGATCTTCTGGAGTTCAGAAGGGCAAAATAGTTATGGGATGAAATGATCAAAATACATGAAGATGTCATAATAAAAGCCTTTATTGCATATATCATAAATACCAACTAAAATGTAAAAAAAAAAAAATAGCTCTTCTTTGATTTCCCCGACTCATTTGCGTCTTCTATTTCAAGATAATTCAGGCTCCAGAATTCTATTTTACAACAGATTAATTCTGGCATCTTAGTTAATTGGAGAATCCACTCTCAAAAAATCTCTAATATTTACATGTATTATAACAGAACATACTACTTATATGACAGCTTATCAACTATTTTTTAGCCGACTATATGTTAATTATGTAAGAAAAAGTAATATTTGCTTCCTTTGACTTTGGGGAATCTTTTTTAGAATCTTACCACACCTTGTATCAAAGGTCACTGGCAGCCTCAAAAACATCAAATTTCAGGGAGTCCTTCATTTATTCAGAATCTATATTGTTTGGGGAAGTAGTGTGTGTATAACTATATCTGTGCACATATTCAGCTCTCTTTACAGACAGGGACTGCCAAAGAGGAGAGGAAACCTCAAATGTTGCTGTAAGGAAATCTTCAATGCAGATGTGGTGTGGCGATGTCTTTCCAGCTTTCCCTACCTGGACTTTGGGGAAAAAGAAAACAAACAAACAAACAAAGCAATGGAGAAATGTGGGGATGCTAGGGCTGACAGATGGAAGCAAAATGGGACAGTGACAACATCCCAGAATCTCAGAAAGACGGCGCTTTTCTCTGGGCCTTTTCTTTATGTAAGATACAAAGAAACTCCTGCGTCTCTAATCCACAGCCATTTAAGTGTTTCTTATTAGTAACTGCATTGCAAAGCCTGAGTGATTGCTCTGCTTGGATTATGTGCTGGAGAAACCTCACTGTTCTTACCTCCCTCTCCTGAATACACAGTTGTCTTGTGAGCTATGCCTTCTCGAGGACTTCTCTAACGCTAGGGCACAAGGCAGCTTTATGCCCTGACACGGATTGTGTTGTTCTCCCTGTACCAAGTGCACCAGTCCCCATTGCCTCTTTCTTTTCATGGCACATCCCACCTGATTTTCCTACATGCTAGAAAACAAATAAGACTGTTAGCCGAACTGGGAGGAATCCTCACTCATTCTAACTCTCCCTTTTTCTGGAGATGTAGCGGCAGCCTCCGTGACTCCGTGGCTCGGTGGCATAGTTGAGCAGTTCCTCGGTGCGCAAGAATAATAACTGGCGAATATTAGAAGGTCTGTAACTGTCACAGCCCCCCTCCTTCATCATTCTACTCCCACTATCCAGCTACTTAGGCTACCAGACCGAACTTCCAGGATTCGGGGACGAACCTTACATTTCTGTGGTTTTCAGTACTCTCACATAAGAATTATTTCCCTTTGGGTTTCTTTCAGGCTCCTGTGACAACTTGAGAATAATCTCTTAGAAGAGAGTCTTAAAACCAAGGGGAGAAGACCAAGAGGCAGTAATGCACTGGACCTGGAGGCTGTGGCACAGGTAACTGGGTCACTCTGCCATCTACTGGAGCTGAGGCCAAACACTGCCTTCCTGGTTCAGGGGCTTCTTGGCTCTGTGCGCCAGTGCAGAGTGAGTTCTCACGGACCCTGTGCCTGCTGCAGGTGTTTGCTGGCTGCAAGACACCAGACAAGTCAATGACCCTCTCTAATGCTCATGGTCTCCAGCTGTGAGAGTCCATTAATAACCGTCCTTTATCTTCAGGCTGAGTGATGATTACATGAAGGGATCGATATAAAGACCTTCTGCCCAGAGTTTGGGTCTAAATAAATGGTGCGATGCTCATCGCTACCATTTTACTACGAATTATAATGTGAGAAACTGGACTGTGGGAGCCAAGAATGTCTACAGCTCGCTATAAAAGGCAGTTTTCTCTGTCTGCTGAGGGCTTCGCCATTAGACAACTCCCAGTGTTGAAGATCTGTGCGCCTGTGAAATGTTTATTCCTGGTGACTCCTACTAGTGAAGCTCTGTCGTTACCGACATCCTGTTTCCAATGAAGCAGCAGCCTAGATGTCCCAGGACAAGGTGTCAGATTTCAGTTAACCATTCTGAACAGATTCACAATCAGGCTAAGACTAGTAGCAAAGGCCTTTATCTAGTACTTAGGGTGGTGTGCCAAGAGGAATACAAGTTCAAGGCCAGTGTGGGCTAAAGTGAGTTCAATGGGCAACATAGTGAGAAGGTTATATGAAAATTAGAAATGTAAAGAAGGCTGCAGAAGGAGCTCGGGTAGATTGTGTGTCAAGCATTAATGAGGCTCTACGTTTAGTCTTTAGTACTGCAAATTAAACAAACAAACAAACAAATGAAAGACTTCATTGTCAGAGTAATACAGGAATAGTATATATTGTGGCTAGGTGCAGACTGATAACTATTGTTGAAATACTGAGAATAGGGTAGTCATAAGGAAAGGCTAGCTTTCAAGCATAGGCTTTAGGAAGAATGAAAATGACACCCAGAAAGGTTAGTGAAGCTGGTGTTAAAATTTCAGTAGTTCCACAGAACGTGGCTCCAAATTTGAAGGATGGAGACAATGCTGAGGACTGCAGAAGCTGTGCAAGATGGCTTGGTAGCTGTCTAGTTGACCAGAAACAAAGAAGCATGGAACTGTGGGTCCATGTCTCAGTGCATATCCTACAGTGACATACTATAGCTTCAAAATTTTTGTCTATGTAGAGCTTCCTCTTGTGGGATAAAATATCATTTTCAAAACCTACCTTTACAATGTAAATTTATACATTAAGAGGAATGTCCACTAATATATCAAATGCATTCACCTTTCTCTCCTCATCAAATGTTTCCTTTAAATGGAAGAATTATCTTTATTTACTATTTTCTTTATTATTTGAAAATGTCATGCATGTATTCAATATTTTGTTGTTCTTATCTATTCCTCACTACCTGTCTCCAATGCCCCCCCAGAATGAACTAATCTCTGTCTTCATCCTGACCTCATAGCCATTAAAATTGCTATCGTTATTAATGAGCCACTGAGTCCACTTAGTATTGACCATGTGCAAAAGAATGTGGGTCTACCTCCAGGTGCATGGCCAACATCCCAGCAGACACATTCCCAAAGCAATATGTCTTTCTCTCCACATGAGACATGAGCTACCAATAGTTCTTCAGCTTATTGTGTAATTAAAAATGATTCCCATTCAAAAAGAGGAAAGCCATGCTTGATGCTGAAAACTTAGCTACTGGAGAAAGAAAATGAGCTCCATACATAGATGTTATAGCCATACTAAGAGAAGAATCAGGAGGCTGATTACGGTGGCTCACACCTTTATCTCAACACCAAGGAAGCAGAGGAAGAAGAACTGCTGCAGGTTTGATGCCAGTCTGGTTTACACAGTATATTAAAAGCCAGTCTAGAGAGACTTAGTATGAAAGAACCAAAGAGAGAGGGGTAAAGAGAGTGGAAGAAAAGAATAATTGCTGAAATATATCTATTCTGCAAATAGATAAGGTAAACAAAGGAAAGAGATTTAAAATGGCAAGCTTAGAGAGAAAGTTCAATCTTAAGAAGCTATAAAAATACTACCAGCAGCCGGGCGTTGGTGGCGCACGCCTTTAATCCCAGCACTCGGGAGGCAGAGCCAGGTGGATCTCTGTGAGTTCGAGGCCAGCCTGGGCTACCAAGTGAGCTCCAGGAAAGGCGCAAAGCTACACAGAGAAACCCTGTCTCGAAAAACCAAAAAAAAAAAAAAAAAAAAATACTACCAGCAATTTCTGCTGTCCTTACTTGTGTACAATCAGGAGCTCAACACATTTAGCTATGATCACATTTGTGATGGGATCTACAATCTTTGTTTAAAAATAATCACCAAACCAGGCAGTGGTGGTGCATGCTTTTAGTCCCAGCACTCGGGAGGCAGAGCCTGGCTGATCTCTGTGAGTTCAAAGCCAGCCTGGTCTACAGAGCAAGATCCAGAACAGGCATCAAAGCTACACAGAGAAACCCTGTCTTGAAAAACCAAAAGAATAATAATCACCAAAATAAAGGTAATATATTCAGTATTCAAATATCCTATCAGTTTAGTAAGACTCTCTTTTATTCCCACAAAGTTGTGTAAGAGAATACAAGCCTCATCTCTGCTCTTCCATGGCCCAGGTAACATGAAGATGCTAGGTGCCACAGTTCACCCTGAATATTAATGTCAATCCACCTGCATTGCTCCAGGACATTCTTTGCCAGGGGCAGCTGTCTGGTCTTAAGGCAGGAGCCACAGGGAGCCAACAGTTTTATTACAGTAATATATTTTTGATCAAGTATACCTTATCTATTTATTCAGCTCATCTTTGAAACCCAATTAAAATCTAATTTATTTGATATGTGGATTCAGAACACTATTTGGCCATGAATCTAACACTCTGTAGTAACTACATTACCACACATTGTGCCCTAAGGTATTCTAGACCACATTTCTTAAAAACTTGGCGAATGGCATTAAAGCTATAGCAATCTCTCCAGAGCTGTCTCTGTCTCATTTGAAGAACAAACGCTTTACCCTTATGTAAAAAGTACATATGATAATTTTTGTACCTGTGGTTTTAGTCATAATTTATGTGCATAAATGTGAATAGATCACTCTCCTTACATTTTGACTCATTTTCTAAAAATGTCAAATGATAAAATTTTCTGTCAGTTACCAATTTTTTATTTACACATATACACACTCACACTCACACTTTCAAACTTCTATATTGTAAATCCTCTTACATGTATAAGAAATCTTATTACTTGAGACATAGGTCTAAGTAGATGCCAGGTACTGTTATTGATCTATTTATTTATTTTATTTGATGAACTATTGCTATGGAGCCATGTCTAACCTAAAAGTTATGACCATCCTCCTGCCAGATTCCAGGTATGAACCACCATGCTTGACTTGCTTCTGGAATTGTATTTTCTGAATCTTACCATAGTAAACAATCTTGATAAGACTCTTAGTTCAAGAACTAAAGCACTAAATTACATACCCTTATTCATATCATTATAGATTTATAAAAACAAAGGGCCCATTTGCCTTCAGAAAGCATAGAACAAAGGTGATTTCCCCACCCCTTTAATCCTCAGCTCCTCAGTGGCTCAGAGAAGGGAGATGGGCACTGGTATTTATGAGGGCCATGTACTCTAATTTTCTCAAGTCAAGTCAACTGTAAATATGTTGATGTTATTTAATGTTTGCGACGAGCATGGGAATTCAGAATCACAACTATAAAATCCGAGTTATGCTGTGAGGAAGACATTTCTGCAACTACTATAAGTAAGAGCTCCATCCTGCAATCATATAAAACAGTGAGGAAGTTGTTTGCCACAGCCAAGAGGACTAGGACATTTCTCTTGAAATCACAGTGGGATGAATCTCAGTAGGCCACAGAGTGTCTTAAAGAGCAAACACAAAACTTTCTCCGAGATAATCTAAAGTAGAACTGAATGGAGTACTGAGTACAACTGATTCCCTTGGAGAGAGCTGAAGCCTTCTGCTAACTGACTTCCAAGTCTCCCGAGTAAGTTGGAATAAAATCATTGTTTCCTACTTTCACTTTGAGCGACTCAGCATCTTCTGAGCTTCCTTTTTAGTAGAGGCCTTAGGCAGACATCAGCATCTGATTCATGCAGTGTTTGAAGAGATTGCAGTATAGCTTTAACCTTGTAAAATACTTGTGATTTTAACAGTGAGAAAATTTAGTGAAATATCATGTAATAGGAGGTGTATTTCCATTAAGAAACTAAAAAAGTAAAGACACACAGCTACACACTCCATGGAGAATATGGAATGAAATTTCAGATTGTCTTCCTGGTCACAAGGACTGCTCACAACACAGATGCAAGCCGGTTTTTTAACCTTCATTTCTAAGCTTATTGGAAACACTGATAATGATTTCCTTTATAGAAGTGTCAGACCTTGTTATTTTTTGCAGTCAGGCTAGAAATCCCTAACTTAGAATATTGTTGTATTGTAAATATTTCAAAATAAAATGTTGATATTTAAAATAAATTTCTATACCATTCTATTATGATGCTCATAATGCCAATGAAGTGAATAATTCAAATTCTTTAGGTTTGCTTCTTGGGATGAGGATGCAATTTAATGAGAAACTGTGAGAAAAGGCTTGTGAAAACACCTCTCTAGGCTAACGACATTTTCCTCTATGCCCAATTTCATCTCAGAATGGTAGGGATCTCATCAGGTCAAGATTGAGGAAAGACAGTAACCAGATTGGCCAACTAAGCTGTTAATGTCTTTCTAAAAAAAAAAAAAAAAAAAAAAAAAAGAACCCATAAACTCACCATACAGTATCACAGGAGAGAAAAAGACATATGGAGGTATGAACAAAACCAGAACTCGGTCTGTACAACTCCCATCTGAGTCACAATACCTAATGCTTATTTAATGGTTTTTAGCATTTCTTTTTTTTTTTTTTTTTTTTTTTTTTTTTTTTTTTTTTTTTTTTTTTTTGGTTTTTCGAGACAGGGTTTCTCTGTGTAGCTTTGCGCCTTTCCTGGAACTCACTTGGTAGCCCAGGCTGGCCTCGAACTCACAGAGATCCGCCTGGCTCTGCCTCCCGAGTGCTGAGATTAAAGGCGTGCGCCACCACCGCCCGGCCGGTTTTTAGCATTTCTAAAACAAGGTCCTCAACATATATAAATTATGGACCTAACACTTAGAAAACCAGTAAATTTTCCACTAAAACAGGGTAGAAATAAGACGCATAAAAACAAGTAAAAATGCAAATATCAAAAAGAGAAGCCCCTGTGGGCATCTTAAGCAAAGTAGGGGTCAAAGATGGCAGAAAGGAACCCCGGAGTTTTCAGAGACAGCCGCTAGGTGGTGCTATCAGAAGGTTTAGCAAGATGCCAGATGGGCAAAGGTTGGCAAGAGGGAACAAAGGTTAGCAGAGAAGAATTCTATGTCCATGTGGCTGATTCCAATAAGTTTGTAGCTTGTGGATTTTCATCATCTCTTCTCAACAGTGTCTCAGCTACTGAGAAACTGCATACTGCTATCAGCAGCAGAACAAGTTTTTGTCAGCACCCAGCATTTAAAAGCACACACTTCTGAAAATTCTCCTGGCGACGATCTAGCAGGAGATATAACAGCTTAACATAAGAAATTGTTTTAAGCCTAAGAAATATTCAGGAAATTAGTACTGTCTTACTAAACAGATTAAAATATGTAATTTCTGCATAGTATTTATACTAGACCGAATGAAGAACATTTTCCTGTAAAATGTTTGACTCCAATGTTTCACTAAAAATCTTCACAAAAATAAGAGTTCCAGATAAAGGAGACAGGTCAGCAAGAAAATAATTTGTATGCAAGCACAAAGACCTGAGTTCTAATCCCCAGATCCCACATAAACCCAAAGACCGTAAAGAGGTCTGTTCAGCATTACTCCTACAGCAAGATGAGGTGGAGACAGGAGAATCTAGAGGCTCCAGGGCAGCTGCCTGGCTTAGACAGCAGTGAACAACAGTGAGATCTTGTCTCAAGTCAAGTGGAAGGGAAAGGTCAACAGCCAGTGTTGCCCTCTGACCTCCACATATGTGCTGCTGAACACATCCTTCTTCAGTGTGCCCATACAGCATCCATAAGCATGTCACTTAAGGATGAAGGAAACTTCTGGTGTGCAAGTCTGCCCTCTGCTGGACACATCTTTAGACAGTCCAGGAACTATGATTTCCTTTTGATCTCTACAATTTGATGAATAAATAAGTCAGAGGAGGAAAAACATAGCTCACAATGGAAATCTCTGCAGGGCTAAAGAACAATATACTTTAATAAAATGAAAGAAAGAAAGAAAGAAATCAGTGTCAAGCTTCTGCTGATAATCTTTAGGAAAAAATTAGCAAAACCTCTAAAACATCTTAGAAAAGGCATTTGCAAAATGTGTCTAATTTCCCAGTCCATCTTAAATTATGGATTAACCTCATGAATAATTTTATATAACCACAAGGTGACACAGTCTTCTATTTCATAGATATTCAGAGTTTGGAATTTCACCAGGATGCTCAACAAGGTGGCTCACACTGGGCTGCTAAGGAGAAAACCAAATCAAGGGTTCTAAAATTAAAAGACAGACCTTTTGGGGAGGATTGTGTAACAGGAGGATGTGGGCTCTGGGATAAGCTAAATTATTAACTAGCAAATTTGAGTAAAGTGATATACATGTTCCTTGGACTGTTTTGAAATCCCTTTTCAACTTTTCATCAATATGAAATTATTTCCCATTTTAAAAAGTTTTTTTAAAAGCCACATTTTGTGGATATAATTATGGCTCTGCCCCCCAGTGAGTGACTGTTCCCAAGTTGTTTAACATTTGGGGTACTGTGCTCTGGTCTGTGAGACAGAGCTAATAAAGTCTCCCCGAGTGTGGCTGTCAGGAGACTCGAAAGAACAAGTGGGGCATGTGTGACATAGGGACCGGCCCAGTAGTCCATGGAGAACACAGTCGTCTCCCTCATCATCATTCTTAACATTTGGCAAAGAAGACTGGATTTCATCAGGATATTCCGACTGTACTCTTTTACTCAGCAAAAGACTTAGTCTACCAGTGTCAACTCAGAAGCGTTAAAGGATCTGTGCAATATACAATCTCATCCAAATGGCTTCTCAGGCCTATTCACTCATCTATGCTAACAGGCTTGTTAGGATCGCTACTCTACAGCTTCCCTCATCATTCACATCATTCAGCATGAAATCTTATTGCATTTAGTTTATCTCCTTTATGTAATGGTGGCTCTATTAGAAGACAGAAAAGGACTTACTCAGCTGTGCTGGATAGAAAAAAAAACTTAATCCATTGAACCGGGTCCTCCCAATCCCATGTCTTTCCCTTCTGGATGGGGAAGAACTTTTCTTGCTTGCCTCTGCTGTGACTTCCATGAGAGGCAGGGATAGTTCATAGCTCTGACCAGGGAGATGGCAGCAAGCCTGAGCCATGAGCCCTTTTACTTGGAATGGCACAGATCAGTGAAGTGAGGATCCCTTTGGAATGATGCATAGGACCCAGTTAGACTTTGGGGGGCCTGAGTTTGAACTTAATTTCCAACTATAAGAGCTATTACAATGTAACACAGCTCTTGTGATGCCAGTTTGTGTGCCCATCTATAGAACAGGGGTTATTCAACAATTCTGTAGTGTTGTGGGGTCACAGGCAATATATAATTTTTTTTTTTTTTTTTTTTTTTTTTATTATTTTATAACACCATTCAGTTCAACATAATAGCCACAGAAACCCCTGTTCTCCCCCTCTCGCCCACCCCTCCCCCCAGCCCACCTCCCATTCCCACCTCCTCCAGATCAAGGTCTCCCCCGAGGACCAGGGTTGACCTGGTAGACTCGGTCCAGGCAGGTCCATTCCCCCCTCCCAGACCGAGCCAAGTGTCCCTGCATAAGTCCCAGGATTCAAACAGCCAACTCATGCAACGAGCCCAGGACCTGGCACCAATGCACAGCTGCCTCCCAAACAGATCAAGCCAACTGACTGTCTCACCCGTTCAGGTGGCCTGATCCAGTTGGGGGCCCCTCAGCCTTTGGTTCATAGATCCTGTGCTTCCATTCATTTGGTTATTTATTATCATCGCTATTAGTATTTTGCGGTTATTGATAGCATCATCAATTAAATCTGTTTATCCATAATTTTTATTTCTCAAATTTTGATTTATTTTCATTCTTCTTTTTTGCTTAATTTTTTATTGTTGATAAAAACCCATCTAAAATTAAAAAAATATAATTTCTTTAAAATATGTTTTCGATAGTAAATGAAAAATGGTTCAATAATGTTCTAAGGTTTTGAGTTCAGTCACATCTTTTAAAGCTAAATCTTACAAAGCAAGCAAAACTGCTTAATTGGGTTAGGGGCATGCCATAAACTTACAACTCAGCCTGTCCTTTTCCATTGTGATGAGATTTCTATTCTCTCTTCTTTACATGTTATTCCCTATTTGTTACCAGCCTTTACACATTGCATGCACAATGACTTCTGGAGATGGTGTGGCTTTCCTAATTATCCAACACCTGGAGGATCTAAGCCCACAAAAACACTAAGATGGGCAAACAGTATTTTAAACAACACTACGTGGTGGGCTCATAAAAAAGAATAGGAAATCACTAACCCCAAAGCCTGGATTTTAATTTCACAACCACATCTGTTTACTCTTAGTAGGGGGCTTAAACTCCGATTCAACCTTCTCATTTAGAAAATGCAGCTAAACCCCCATCCTCCCAGTGCTGTTAGGAAGCTTGATGGTGACAGTATGTGAGATTCATGTCAGGCAATAAATATATAATAAACACTAGCTCTGCCCCTCTTTCTGTCAGACCCATACATTTTTGATGTAAGGGCAGAGTCCACCTGATTCACACAGAAGCTGCTCGGCAAATCCTAATGTGCAGGTGGAAATGACTCTAACACACCACAGGCCCCATAAAATAGGAACAGGACTCTAGATATCCAAGATACTAAGAAGCAGAAATCTCCTGTTAGAGCTGGCCAAATGTACATGCATGAAATCTTTGCAATAAGGGGACTGACATGAAGCAACACTTGTACAAAAAACAAACACACTAGGGGTTGGACTAATGGTTCAGAAGTTAAGAGCACTTGATACAGAGGGCCCAGGTTCAGTTCCAAGCATCCACATGTTGGATTGCAACTACCTGTGACTCCAGCTCTAGGGGATATGGATACTCTATTCTGATCTCTCTGGACACTGCAGGCATGTAGCACACGCACACTTACACATACACACACAGAGAGAGAGGTATAAAACAAAGTAATAAATAAATCTTTAAAAAAAAACTAGATAGGAAGGAGATGGGGAAGAGACTGGGAGAAGTGGAGGGAAATAAAATTGTGGTCAGGATGTAATATATGAGAGACTAATAATAATAATAATAATGTCATACTTAAACATAAAAAACTCTAACAAAATAGTTATCCTTGAAACACATGTCTTCTTAGGGAGGAGAGTCCATGAATATTCTTACAACAGACCCAAAAAACACCTCTTGGTCCATGAGGTAATAGTGTTTTCTTACACCCACAATGCAGAATACAATATGAGATGTTAAGGATAAGAGGGAGAAGATGGGGTGCTTAATAAGCTGTAACTCAATATACTGATGGAATGCTTGATAGTCCGGCTTTTAATTATTCTATTAAAACTATATCTAGTTCAAATTATAAAGCTTTGAAGGATTAGAAAATATGTGAGCAGCACATTGTTTCAGAGTTGACATAGACAATGACTTTGACTTTGATATTATACATGTGTGTCCACTGTGCCCAGACATGCAGTATACTTCACTAACTGACCCATTTACACCAGCAATTCAGGCTAGGACAATACCCAAACAACAAAACCAAACTTGAAAGAAGAACTCAATTAGTCAAGAATTAAGAAAATGTGAAAAAGAAAAAACAAACAAACAAACAAAAAACCTCACACAAATACCCAGCACAAGCAGCTGAGAGGTGGACACAAGATTCAAGGTTTTAATTGTGATTAAAATAATCATCAAATACCAAGTTCCTTGGTTAGTTCCTGAAAACCATGACCTCGACTCCTCTACCTTATCCCCTTCACTTCCATCACTTCATTTTGTCTCCTGTGAAGCTGTAATGAAGGACTGACTTCTCAAGTTGAGGAAGGTTCTGGGAACAGAGAGTTGAGGGGAGGGCAGGAACATGGCCAGCTGATGTTTTGCAGTCTGAGATTGTGGAAGGAAGCCAACTTCCTCCTCTACCCTTCCTCTCTCCCCTGCTTCTTTTTCTATTTTTACTCCTCCTCTTCTCCTCATCCTTTTCTTCCTCCTTCTCCTTCCTTCTCTTCCTTCGCTCCTACATCCTCATCATCCTCTTTCCTCCTCCAAGTCTCATCCTCTGTTTCCCCCTTTTCCTCCTCCACTTTACACAGACAGGTATCATCACCCCAGGAACTCTTGGGCTGGAGTGAGGCCCAGGGTCCTTGGCTAAAGCCAAGCTCAAATCTTATCATTAGAATGTGTGAGGTGACTAGACAGCAACCTCACACAGAAGCCTATTATTAAACAGCACTTTCTAGAGGCCATTGTGCTCATCTACAAGACACATGCTGGGAAGTTTGAGAAAGACGTAGTAAAAAACAAGGAATTAAAGACAAGTAAATCTATACAAGATCCCAATATCTTTAAGTGTGAGTGAGTGTGTATGTGTGGGGGCGGAGGGTGGTGGCTGTGTGAGTGTCAGTATGTACGCATGTGTGTAAAAAGTATGTGAATACAGGTGTCTATGGAGGCCAGAAAAGATCATCAGATCCTCAGAGCTGGAGTTATAGGCTGCTGTGAGCTATTTGATATGGATGCTGGGAACTGATTTTGGGTCCTCTGCCAACACAGCAAGTGCTGTTAACTGCTGAGCCATCTCTCTAGGCTATATCACATTCAGTGGAGTTATTAACAGGCTAAAGAGTCTCTCAAGACTTAGCTACCTCCTCCTTCAACAGAGGAATACTTCACAATACATATAGTATTAAATACATATAGTATTAGTCAATCTAGAGCTTTAAAAATCAGAGTCAAATTTATTTCCACAGATGAATGGAATCATACAAGAAATTTTGAGAATTGAAATGACTTTCTGTTGGCAACCTCCAAAAATGCACACTTCCAGTTAAGCCTTTGAAGAAAACTGGCCTGGGATCATTATTACTAACAGCCAAGTGGACTTGGCTTCCGGAGAGTCTACAGTGGAAGCCTGTCTCAAAATGCACAGCACAAAGCCCAAATGGAAATCCATGCTGTCCACTGTTTCCCTGAGGTGAAACATCCTTTACTGTGTCCAGAAACAAAGGCAGGCCCAGCAGAGCTCAAGGTAGAGTCTTCTCCCAGGGAAGAAGATGGTGTCTCAACCCACCTTATTTCCAGGACAAGGAAGCATCACCTTTATTACTGCTATCTGAAAGTCGGTTTCCTTCTTGGTGATACCAAAACTCAGGCAGAGATGACAAGCACATCGGGGCATTTCTCTGTTAAGAGCTTTTGAATAAAATATCAGGACATTTGTCCCGAGAGAAAAACTGATTCTCCATCTCTCAGCAGACATCATTTGCCAGCAGCTCCGAATCTAGGGGCAGGGCCTTGTCAAATTTCTTCCATTCACATTGGCATATACAAGCAACACTAAGTGGGCTCAGTAGGATACATATGTGTGTGTGTGATGTATATTACAATAATCATTAAATAAGAAGTATGAATTTGAGAGGGAGGGGTCAGGAGCACAAGAGGAGGAAAAGTGGTAGACATAATGTAAATGCAATACTCATGTGTGAAATTCTTAAAAATTAAATTAAAAAAACAACTCATTTTTTTTTAAAAAAAAGAGCTAATGCACAGTGCTGGAGAGATGTCTTGGTGGGTAAAGGCTTTTCCTACACACCCGGGCAACCTGAGTTTGATGCATGTAAAGGTAGAAGCATGGTTTCCCTCTGACCTCCGTATGCACCCACAAACATGCACACACCATCACAAAGTGATTATAAGTAAGCACTTAAAAGAAAATACACTTTTAAAAATGAACTAATGAATAGCTGGCTATGGGGGCTCATATGTATTGTATTAGCACTTAGAGATTGAAAAAGGAAGATAATGAGCTCATGGCTAGTCTGGATTACATTTCCAGGTCAGCCAAACAAATGGAAACACATAAACTACGAACCAATAGCTGAGGAGGCCCCAACTGGATCAGGCCCCCTGGATAAGTGAGACAGTTGATTAGCTTGATCTGTTTGGAAGGCATCCAGGCAGTGGGACCGGATCCTGTCCTCAGTGCATGAGTTGGCTGTTTGAAACCTGGGCCTTATACGAGGACACTTAGCTCAGCCTGGGAGGAGGGGACTGGACCTGCCTGGACTGAATCTACCAGGTTAAACTCAATCCTCAGGGGAGTCTTTGCCCTGGAGGAGATGGGAATGAGGGGTGTGCTGAGGGAAAGGCAGCGGGGTGCGGGAGGGGGGAGAACAAGGGAATCCGTGGCTGATATGTAAAATTAAATTAAATTATAAAATAAAAAAATTTTAAAATGAGATCATGAATACAAGCAACAAACAAAACCACACCATAAAACACAGTAAGCAAAGAATGAGGGATACGGAGATAAATATCATTTCCTCTTTGATCTCAGGGCTCCAAGTTCCTCTTCAGTTTTCTGATCTTGTGTATAAGAAGAACTGATGAAAGACAGGAAATGGAGGAAACTTCCTTTCCCAGGGTGATGGTGGGACCAACCTAAGTCCTTCTGAAGCACATCTACAAAATTAAAAACTGATAACATTAAAAGAAACCTTACAGCCCCAAACTGGGGCTTTCATCTTGTGGTAATATCTTCACCAAGCATCACAGAACTTGTATAGCTCTGACCCAGTGTGATGCCATGAGGACTTCTAAGGAAGCTCAAGGGTGTTGAGATGACAGGGTTTCTGGAAACTGAAAACTTCACCTTTCTGTTCTGTAACCCTGCCTGCTGGCACTGTGAGATGATACATATCCTAAGTTGAGGCACAGAGCAGTTCTTCTTGGACTGTGTCTCCCAGTGAGACTCCTCACCAGTCCAAGAGAGGCTGACCCAACCAGCTAAGTCTGAATACATAGGAATCACCTCTGTCACATATGCTTAATGAAACTAGCCTCAGGCTGATTGGAAATCAGACAGGCACATCTCTTCCTGTGATAGGAAACAATTCCTTTTTAGATAATAATATATAAAATTTCATCTGGATCAAATTAACCTTAATCAACATAATACATCATTCCCCATCATGTTGTGGATAACTGCAATGTTTTGAATGCATTTTTTGAGATTAGAGATAATGAATAGAACACTGTTTCAAGACATTACCAGGTCTAATAATTATCTCAAAGTCACACGTTGATTAATTTATTTGACCTTGTACTCCCTGTAACATCTAGAAAGATGTTTTCTATAGAACGGAACTGAATAGTGTTAAAATTATTGAATAATGGAACTGTCACCTGGATTGTGTTAATAAACTGCGTGGGACTTAACACCATTACTGTCCCAGATACAAAAAGATCTAAGTAAAGACTAGAGGCTGCAGGCCAGCTGAGAGCATCTCCACAGGCATTTGAACAGGTGTGTTCTGAGATGTGCAAAACCTCATCCTCAGCATTCTTTTCCAACATTCACTGCAGGAGGTACAACTGAACTACATCCGAGAAAGGAAAGTTAAACAACACCTTCAAATCCCACAAATTCAAGACAAACGTTAGGTACTTTCCAAGACAAACAGAAAGACATTTCTTTCTCCAAAAGACAGGTAATGTTTTTTTTTTTTTATTTTTAAGGAACTTCTTTTATGTGTGCACGCACACACACATACACACAATGACTGTACATGCACATGTGCATATATGTATGTGAGCATAGAAGCCAGAGGTATGCCTTGGATGCTAGTCCTCAAGTGCCACCTAACATGCATTTTTTTAATACAGGTCTCTCTCTGGGGCCAGGGGCTGGTTGATTAGGTTAAACTGACTTGCCAGTGTACCCCAAAGAAATCTGCCTGTCTCCACCTCTCTATCGCTGGGATTATAAACATACCCTGTCATATCTGGTGTTTTACATGGGTTTTGTGGATTGAACTCAGGTCTTCATCCTTGCATGGTGAACATTTTATCAGCTATGGTATCTTCTAAGCTCATCATTTTAAAACAAACTCTTGAAAGTTGTTACAATCCATACAGGAGGTTGAAAGTAACCACCAAAGAGGCCAATGCTGGTCATTAGTCAGGAGTTCATGAAAATGGACTCTGAAATTTTACACACAAGCCTATCCTCAGCTAATTGCCACGTACTACCAATCAAGAATGTCTGACCATTGCAAATATTAAATCAAAGAATTCTTGTGGGTGAATATATTAAGCAGCAAAGTAAGACATATATTTACATAAGAACACCTATGACCAAATCCAACATAGTACATAGTTTATCCACTATTAAATGGTTTTAGTTTTGAAAAGAGACATTGTTAATTAATTTGATCCTCTACAACTTAGATATGTATGTACCTAATGAATAAATAACAAACATGCCTCAGAAGAGTACAAAAAGAATATTTTAGGTTCCTTCCCTCTTTTCTCTTAAAATGAATCAGTCATCAATTTACCATGAACTTGTCTCCTTAACCTCCATCACCCTTTCTTTTTTCCTTTACACTGTCTTATTCATGTTCCTCTTCACTTTCTAAAAATTAAATTTCTAAACATTACATTTACTTATAGGTTTTTTTTTTGTGTGTGTGTGTGTATGTAGGTGTGAGAGTATCACAATGTGCCTGTGGAAGTCAGAAGATAACATTCAGGAATAAATTCTCTCCTTTTACCCCATGGGATTGAACTCAGGTCACCAGTTTGACAGCAAGTGCCGTTACCTCCAGAGCCACTGCTCCAGTCCTAGTCATGATCATTTTATATGTTTGGACATTCTGAAGTTCACCAAACGATCTCTGGAGCTGTTCTGCCATGGTCACTTCCAGAAGCCGCTCCCCACTGCAAGCTGATAGCTGACCGCAGAAGTATGTGTTGCTTGTGTGTGTGTGTGTGTGTGTGTGTGTGTGTGTGTGTGTGTGTGTGTGTTCCTACACAAATGGGGGCTGCATGTCTGTGTATCTGTGTGGTGGTTAGCATTGACCTTTGGCATCTTTAGTGAACCCTTGGTATCATTACTCAGGTTCTTTCCATCTTGCTTTAAAAAAAACAAATTGTTATTATCATATTGTGTGTATAATGGGGGCGTTTATATGTGTGTGCATAGCACACATGTAGAGGTCAGAGGACAGCACTGTGAATATTGTCCCTGCTTTTCAGCCTATGTGGGCTCTGAGATTGAACTCGGGTCCTGAGCTTTGGATGTTTTTACTCACTCAGCTAATTCACCAGTCCCTACATTGTCTAGAGACATCATCTCTTTCTGACCTGTAACTTACCAAGTAGACTATGCTGGCCAGGGGCCCCGAGGAATTGGCCTGTTTCCACATGAGCAGATAACACACCATCTCACCAAGCTTTTTAACATATATTCTGGGGATACACTCAGGTCCTCATGCTTGCCTGGAAAGCACTTTACAAAGAATCTCTCCACTCTAAGGCATGCATTTCTTATTCTCCTAGACTTCTACAATCCAAATGGACATGATTTTCACCTATTTTTCTATCTTGCTATCCTTAAATCTTTTTCTATCTAATAAAGCAGCTCCTTCTCCTTACCAAGCTTACCATGTACATAACAAGTGTTAGCTTATGCCATTCTTTCCACGTAAAGTGCCTTCTCCGTCATTTCTGCATTATTTATTTTTCAGATTAATTTACTTTTGACTGACATAATATTTGTACACATTTATGAGGCATAATATGATGTTTTGATTTATGTACACACTGGGTTATAATCAAATCAGGATAATTTGCATATTCATCTCCCTAAATTTTTTGATTATTTTTGTGTTGAAGATATTTAGGAACTTCTACCTATTTTGAGACATATGATTTGTTACTGTTAATTATGTTTACCCTACTGTATCAGAAAATATCAGAATTTATTCCTCCTACCTAACTGAAACATTAGACTAATTTACTAATCCTTCTTCATTATTCCTCCTCTCAATTCCTCTCAGCCTCTAGAAACCAGATTCAACTTGCAAATGCTGTCAGATCAACTGTTTTAGACTCTACATATCAGGGAGATCATCTAGTGTTTGTCTGTTTGAGCCCAGCTCAAACTTCATATAGTATAATATCCTCCATGTCCATTCTATGTTGTAGCAAATGACAGGATTCTACACATTTTTAGAGGTATGGAGCATACCACCATGTATGTGTATATGTATGTATGTGTGTGTGCATTTTTGTGTGTCTGTGTGTGTACTGTATTGACTTTATCAATCAAATACTGGTAGGTATTTGATTACATAACTTGGCTATTATAAGTAAGCTTCAAAAGACATTACTATTCAGGTGTCTCTCACACAGAGTGCCATCATTTCCTATGGTGTGAGTGTGCACTGTTGGGTAGATCTATTTCGGGTTTCATGTGGATTTGCCATATGGTTTTCTATAATGTCCGTACCAATTTATATTCCTTTACACAGTCTGCAAGCATTCCCTTTCTTTGAGACTTCTCCAGCATTTATTATTATTATTATTATTATTATTATTATTATTATTTTATCTTTGCATGATAGCCCTTGTAATTGAAGCAAAGTCCTGTCTCATTGTGCATTTGATTTGCATTTCCCTGTTCACTAATGATATTGATAATTGTTAAATACACCCTTTGTCCATTTCTATGTTTTCCTTCTATACAGATCTTTTGCTAATTTAATATGCCTTAGTTACTGAGTGGACATCTTCCAAATATGACAAGTATTAACTCCATTACTTCATTCCTGTCTCTTGGAGACACTAAATTGTTTCAACCTACATCTGCCTTGCTACATATTTTTTCCCACCACATTTGAAAATCAGATAGTAATAACATTCAGCTACAAAATATGTCAGTCATTCAATTGTGCAATATTCATTGTATTCTGGTATCCTTGAATAACTCCCCAAGCACTCAATAATTTTAATATTTTTTCCCAATAAAATTGGATTAGGTAAACAAAAGATTCTCAAGCCTGGCTTCACAGTGATTAATTTCTGTTATTGTAAGAATTTATAAAGTGAAAATATTAACTTAACTTTACAATTGTTTCCTTTTTGTATTAAAGAAAGCAAACAGATTGATTTACCCAGCAAGTAAGCATTAGTTCTGCTGAACTGAGTTGGAATAATTCAATTGTTCATTACAGGGTGAGAAAAGGCCTCTGATTCTCCTGTCACTGTCAAGGAAGGAAATAACACGCATGAACAAAACAGTCAAAATGCTTTATGGAGATGTTTGATCAGAACCCCTCTTCTCTGCCAAATACCATATTTCTACTATTCTAAAAAACTAAAAATCACAATACACTCTTTAGAAATGGCAAACACCAGTCAGGGAAAAGTTTTAGCAGTATTGCAATCAAAGGACTGCTCCGTGACCTATCAGCTGGCAAAAAATGCACAAGCATGAGTGCGAAACCCTGTGGGTTGGCAGATTTGACCAGGGCCTTCCCAGAAATTCTGCATGGAGACTTAGAGGCAAAATCTATTTGCCTGGGCAGATTTTATTCATCAAATATATAAAACTAATGGCCATGGATCAGAATTTACAATCACCTGGGTATTTCAGAACAGTTTGCTAGGTGGTAAAAGCCTGGTTTCTATTTTCAACCACATAGATCTTCAGATCCATTGCATAGAATTGAAAGAATTTATTCTTCAATAATTGATTTTCTGTGAATGATTTGGATACAACAGATAAAAATACTAGATGTAATTTTCATGTAAAGAATATCTTTTTTCCTATC
The DNA here is from genome assembly GCF_049852395.1 of Peromyscus maniculatus bairdii. Classification (NCBI taxonomy): domain Eukaryota; kingdom Metazoa; phylum Chordata; class Mammalia; order Rodentia; family Cricetidae; genus Peromyscus; species Peromyscus maniculatus. The sequence goes on from NC_134854.1 coordinate 99,572,986, forward strand.
AACAAGATTTCAGGACTTTTGAGTTGTTTTCATCTCACATGAAAATCAAATATTTTATTCAATAAGTAGCAGGGAAACTTGGGGAGAAGTTATCCGGGAGTGTACGGAAGGAACAGAGCTCATTCCAAATCCTTGCTGACCCCTAGGAAAGCCTGAATTGCCAGTTGCCACAAGACTTGCAGAATTAGACCTCAAACCCTTACAGCATAGGTGTCAGTTATTTTCTTACACTTTAAATATATCGTTGTCCCAAGCTATAGTCATTTTTTTTAGTAAATAAGTTTTAGTTTAGTTGTACTTTTTTCATGGATATATTAATTTTGTAGGAAAAGTTTAATAAAATGTCCTGATAATAGTTACCATATGTTAGTAATACATCAATGAAACCTCCCAAATGACTGTCCTGCAGGTTAAATGTCCCACATCTTTGTCTCTTATCACTGTTTTTGATAATTGCATATGGGTTTCAGATAACACTCTAAATGAATAAGCATAATGATCTGTATGTTTATAAATCAAATCATTAGGCCATATGCTTGAAAAAGTTTTAGGAATATAGAAATGTAAGCACTGGTATCCGGAAGAAAGAGTGACGATAATGTTAATGTGCTGTTCATGTAGTGGGATATTACTCAACCCCAGAGAAGAACACAACCGTGGTGAACTGGAGATTACCATATCAGCTAACACAAGCAAGACCATGAGCCATACACAGTACATGTTTTCTGTTGTATGCGTAATCTACAGAGAGCAAAAGATCATGAAAGTAGAAGGGGGAATATTGGGGAGAGAGGAGCAAATGAGCTGAGATGTGTGTGTGTGTGTGTGTGTGTGTGTGTGTGTGTGTGTGTGTGTGTGTGTGTGTGTGTGTGTAAATACAATGAAGGGTCAGGGAGATGGCTCAGTCAGAAAAATACTTGCTGAAAGCCTGACAACCTGAGTTCAACCTCTGGGACCCTCATCATGAAGGAGAAAACAAACTCCCACAAACTGTTCTCTGACCTCCACACATGCACATGTGCCCACAGACACTGAATAAATCAATACAAAACATACATGAAAATGTCAAGGTGAAAGTAATTCTTTTATACAATTAATATATTAATGAAATTCATGAAAATTTCCAAGGTAGAGTTATAGAGAGAATGATGTCATGAGGAAAATGCCAGTAACACGAAAGATGAATTTATCTGACTTAAAAATATCCCTTGAAAAAAAAGAAGAGAGGGATCCATTTGTAATATGCTGAGGCTTCACTTGCATTGGGTGAGAAATTGCAAGCCAGCAAAGTCTAATAACATGGGACACAGAATCACTGTGTTCAGTTCCCTGTAACTAGTGGGGCAGATGACACTCATACCAGCCTCTGGCTCATCAGAAGACAGCATGAAGGAGACTACGAAATTAAGCTTCTGGACAGTTATTTATCATCATGTGAATAATCCCAGCTTTGCCAGCTGTCGGACATGGCCACAAAAGAATGACCAGCCATTCACAGCAACACTTTCCTGACCATCTGAGTTAGAAACAACAGCTGTCATGCTTTCATTTGAGAGTCTTGTAAACACTTGAATAAAACTACAAAATCAAGTTGATGTCCAACCTAAGCTGGACTCCCACATGTTTATTCTTATCCAAATGCTCAGCTTCCTCTGAAACTCTACACTAATCGTCCTGTCTGGATTCCCCTCTGTGGTCAAGGTGCAGGTCTGTGTCTTGAGCACCAGGTCCGGCGGTGCACTGCAGTTTTAAAATAACTAAGGCGTGGCTGAAGGTGGCCGACTCAGCACACACATTTACCACTTCTGTTTTCTCAAAACCCATCAAAATGACCGTAAGAGCAATAACCGTTAAAAGGCATCCAGTTTCCTTTTAAAAGCATCAATAGCAGTTGTTTTTTAAAGCTTCAATATTTTGAAAGACATATATCAGAGAAAAGAGGTGCTAGCTCATTTAGGAGCCCTGAGAAAGTGGGATCCTCAGCCAGACACGGGAAAGCCCAGAACAAGCCAATTTACACTGCAAAATTGTCAAAGATGCGGGGATTTGAAGCATCCCTTCCTCTGCAGCAAAGGGAAGAGAAAAATGAGAATTTTAAAAGATGCCTGTTGATCCAGTTCTCCAAAAGGCAGCTAGAGTTCCAGGTGCAGCTGGGTTGCCTTAGTGAGGGGATTTTCTTTTTTGATGACTGTATTATGTTTCATTGTGTATATATCCAAATTTCTTTTATTTGTGTACTGGATGACCCTTGTCTAGGCTATTGTGAACAATGCTGCCATAAATATAGGCATGTCAACATCCCCATCAACACACCCATTTCAATTCCTTTGAATACATAGGCAGAGGAATGCAGGGGGACAGGCATATGATACTTATCGCTTTAGTATTATTTTGAGGTGCCACTCTATTTTATAAAATAGTGTTGTGACAACACACAACTTCTCTTGGGAGGCTGAGGCAGGAAAATTGTCCTGAGTTGTAAGCCAGCCTGGGCTACAGAATGAGACCCTCTCTCCAAAGAGGTAGCAGAGCTATACTAATGTCCCTACCCATATAGAAAGTCAATACTCTATGATGTTTTTACATTGGATGTGAAACATTAGTTTCATAGAAAGAATAGCATGATGGCTCCTAGAAGCTGAGGTGGGAGAATGTGGCACTCAATTTCAGTTACATATAAGGAACTGATTTTAATTTATTATGTAGCAATGGTGACTACAGTCAATAATATATTGTGTATTTTAAAAATGCCAAGAGACATCTTAAATGCCCTTATCAAAAAGTGGTAACAGATCTATTACCTAGCTTGCTTTAATCTGTTCATAATGTATACACAAGCTGAAGAACAACTCTGTAGCCTCCAAATATATACAATTACTCATCAATTATATAAATCATCCATACTCAGAGTGGAAGAAGGATCTAAAGAAAGAGTTCATATTCTCTCCTACTCCAAGTTGTAAGGAACTGAGATTTATTTTCAGAAAAGATAAAAATCAGGATTTTGGAAAGACATGCCTAGCTGAGCACAGCAACACTGGACTAAACACTGGGAATTGTGGGAAGGTTGACAAACAAATACTGACTGCTATGGCTATGGCCCTTGCTATCCCTGCAAAGTGGATAGGTACTACCTAGAGATTTAGGTCATTGGAGTTACCCTCGAAAGAAACCAGATTCAATTGTCTCATCTTTCATACCTTCTTCTTGACAACAGAGGCTGTTCTTTGCCTTCCCTGAGGAACTGGGACTGCTGCACCATTAGAATGTGGTGTCTCCCTTCTTCTTAGACTTGTCCTAGGGTCCGTCTGTTCTGGTGCCTGTATGCTTCCACAAAAGTAATGTAGAATCCACTAACTCCGGGAGAACAAATGAAGCATGGCTGCCAAGGTAGTCAATAGATGATGTGGGGCATTAAATGGGCAAAGAATATAAAAGCTCAGTGATGTATCCAGATCTATTAAAATACAAAACAGGAATCACGGCAAAGAATCAAAATGGTGCAGTGAAAGAGCCTGATGATCTGAGCTACAAATTTAACTCTAACTGGTCACGTGAGGTCAGAACCCCAAGAACCACTCACTTATCAGCAGATAGCCTGTTGCTCATGTTCATCTAAATGGCCTGAAATCAGAAACAGGGGCTTCAGGAAAATGGTTGTGTTATCCTTTAAATAAAGAAAAGGCATTATATTATTGGTTTTATAAAGTGGGAAAATGAGGCAAACAGACCCAAGGAAGTAGTCAATGTCTGTGACAAGATGAAATTTAGGGAGAATTTATTTGTGTATAAATGGCTCTGATGTAGAGAAAAGCATCTTTGCAAATGGTTTGGTGTGGTGATATTGTGTTCCCCACTCTATTGTGCACCCTAATAAACTTATCTGGGGTCAGATACAGACACTAGACAGACATAGAGGCCAGAAAATGGTGGCATATACCCCTTTAATCCTAGCATTCAGGAGGCAGAGATCCATCTGGATCTCTGTGAGTTCAAACATGTTAACAGCCAGGCATGGTGACATACGCCTTTAATCTCAGGAATTGATGGCAGGAAGCAGAAAGGTATATAAGGTGTGAGGACCAAGAACTAGAGTCTGGTTAAGCTTTTAGAATTTTAGCAGCAGTTCAGCAGAGATTCATTCTGGATGAGGACACAGAGACTTCCAGATTGAGGAAACAGGATTGGCTGAGAAGGTTGCAAGGTGAGGCTGTGGCTTGTTCTGTTTCTCTGATCTTTCAACATTCACCCAAATACCTGGCTCCGGTTTGTTTTTATTAATAAGGCCTTTTAAGATTCATGCTACAGTTTGGGTATCTTTTTGGAAGAGATTAAAATATATAAAATTAGATGCTGCCTACAGGTCCCTAACTGTTGAGTTCTAACATCCAAATAGTGAAAATGTCGATGACATCTTTTTGTGTGTCTCCTTCTTTTGATTTATTTGAAGTGAAACTCAGACTATTCTAATGTCTTTTTGAGTCATTTTTAAGGGGGGAGGGTTCCCCTGGGAAGGTCTCAAGTGGTTTGCTGGCTGGGGTGGAGCAGGATGATTTTCACAGAACAGAAAAGGGCAGCTGTGGTGCTTATTTCCCAAAGGAACAATGATATAGTAGGTTGGTCCACAATGCCTCTGTAGTCCAAGATGGTTAAGATGGTTAGTTTTGATTGTCAACTTGGCACAATCTAGAGTTACCTGGGAAGACAGTCTCAATGAGGATTTGTATCAAACAGGTTGGATTGTGGACATGTCTGTGTGGTGATACTTTTGATAATGTTGTTGGAGTGAGAAGACCTACCCACTGTGGATGGTGCTATTCACTAGGGAGCAAATTCCAAACTGTAAAAGGGTGGAAAAGCAAGCTGAGCAAGGCATGCATGCATTATCTCCTTTCTCTGGGCTCTTGATTATGAAACGTGACTATGTGCTTCAAATTCTGTGACTTTCCCTATTGTGGTTTGTAGCCTGGAATTATGAGTTAAAATAAACCCCTTCTTCCCTAAGTTGCTTCTGTCTGCATACTTTATCATAGCAACAAAATTGAAACTAAGACAGTGGGTAAGGGATGGAGACAGGAGAATTCCCTAGGGCATCTATTAAAAGGTATCTTCCCTGGCTCTGATATTAGAAATCTGTTGGTTTAGAACTGGCTTATGGTCCTATAACATGTCTTTTCATCTCCTTCTGTAGATTTGACACCTAAAGTTCAAAATTTCTAGAACAGTCCATAAAGTTCTGCTTCTTCTGAGATACCTTGCTCTAGACTTGGCAAAAAATAATATTGAATATGGCTGGTTTCATAGTTTAGTCTGTGATGTCCAGTTTGACTTTCAAGCATGAGGAACGATCCTGAAGGTTGCCTCCTGGTCCCCCTCCGCACACATGTACACCCTCCTGCACACCCAGAATCTGGAACCAAAACTCTGTTCAAGGTAAACTGGGTAGTGGGTTACTCTGGAGGAGGCTCTCAATCTTTCAGCTGCAACCAACATGGCAATTAGCAGAAAATGTAGACAGCAATGAAGCTGTTATGAAATGATTTTTGAAAAATCCACTTGACCAGGCATTTCAATTCTGGTGCTTATGGAGAGAGCCCATTCCTTTCAAGGATGACAAACTGTCTTCTTACAAATGGCAGAGTAGGTGTATAGGATGATGTATAGGAAGAGGTGTGTTTGGGGTGGAAGGCTAGACAGTTGGAAGCTTTGAACAAACAGCCACCCTTCAATTAGCAGCTCATAGGGTGAGATGCTGGGACAGGCCTGCTTGTCTTTTCCTTGTAGATTCAAAGAAGACATCAGCTGGCACCAGAGTTCCACTGATTTTGCATGTCTGGCTGGGTACGACAGCTCAACAATACTTTGCCAGATGTATTTTTCTTACTTAAAGAAAAAAAAAACAGTATGTATTCCCACTGCCAAAAAGATGAAAGCCTGTTTTAAACCTCTGTTGAGTTAAATCAACATTTGATTTAACCCATTGTCTTATTTCATCCAGAGTTCCCTGCCTGAGCACAAGAATCATCTGGATGGGGCTGGAGAGAGGAAGAGATAAATTAATAAAGTGATTGCCATGTATAAGCAGGGGAATGCAAGTTCAGATCTCCATATCCCACTTACTGCCCAAGAAGATGGGCATAGTGGGGTGCACAGGTAACCTAGACCTCTGAGGCAGAGACAGAAGGATCTCTGGGGATTGCTGGCCAGACAGTCCAGCCAAATAGGTGAGCTTCAGTGAGAGACCCTGCATTGGAAATAAGTTGGAGAATGAAAGACAACGGACACCTGGCATTGACCTCTGGTCTACACTTGTGCACAAATGTGACTGCACACCAGTACACATATACACATGTGCTGTGGAAATCGCTCTATATAAATAAAGCACTGATTGGCCAGTGACCAGGCAGGAAGTATAGGCAGGGCAAGGAGAGAGGAGAACTGAGGAAGGAGGAAGGAAAGAGGAGACTGCCTGGAGTTGCTGCCAGGACAAGGAAGATGTAAAGTACTGGTAAGGCACGAGCCATGAGTAAAAATTAATAGAAATGGGCTAAATATAAGAGTAAGAGCTAGACAATGATAGGCCTGAGCTAATGGCCAAGCAGTTTAAATAATGTATGAGTCTGTGTGTTTATTTTATAAGTGGGCTCTGGGACTGGTGGGACTTGGCGGCGGGAGCTGGAGAGAAATTCTCCAGCGACACACATGCACACAAATGTTCACACACACAAACAGCAATACAATACAAATAAAAGAATGTCCTAAGTACTTGATCAAGTTAGCAATTAAAATCTCTCTTTGTGGGACACTGTGATTATGCAGACTGGGTGGGAACTCACAGAATGTCTCAGTGGTGAGTTCTACCTTCTGTACTGATTTATAGGTGTATAAAGAAACTCTTGATGTTTTCCGGGAAGCAATGAGTTAATAACTTTCAGTGCCTATAGTATAGCCTGTAAAATATTTAGTTACTGGCAATGAGAGATGCACCTAGCTCTTGGGACTCATCCCTACGGACATGTCCAGACAGGCATGCTGTCCTAGCAAGGACATTGAGAAACTGCCCAGGGAAGATATCTGAACAGAAGATAAAGCAAATGATGTGTTTCCTTTTCAGTCTTGTGACACATGTAATCCTAGCAGGTGGGATCCTGAGGTAGGATCAAGTCCAGCCTTGGTAACATGTCATGTTTGAGACCAGGCTAAGCTATAAGGCCATACCTCAAACAATGACAACAACAAGACAATTACTGGGATCATTTCAAGATCTTCTAGAAAGATCTGATGAAGCCCTTTCCTAGGGCCTTAAGAAAGCTCCAACTATGGAGAAAGGCCTGAACACCACAACGTGAAGCAAAAAGAAACAAGCAAAGTTCATCTTAGCTTATTGATTGTTTCATCAACTGGTTGAGTAGGAGATAGGGAGGAACCACTGTCTCTAAATATGAAACTTAATGTACTAAAAACATGGATTTTGCTTCCCCTTCTCCTTTCTCCTTCCTCGATACTCCTTCTATCCTCATCATAATTTATTATTATTATGGAAGATGAAGAGAAAGGCATTTCTTTATCAAAAACTGTCTTTCTATAGCTTCCCCCGTGCCAGGCTAGTTGTTCTCAGTTCTGCAGATTGTGAACTACATTTGGTTCCTCTTCATAAGAAACAAGTTCTAACAGTGGAACAGAGAGTAGGGGAGTAACAGCTCAGAGAGGAGATGTCGCTTGGAAAGTGGCAGGTGTTACTATCAAATTAAATATGCTGATGCAATCAAGTGAACCTATTCAAGCTAAACTTTAGAGGTAAAGGAGCCATCCTCACAAGGTTTGAGAAAGAACATTGCAATCAAAGGAATACTGAGTACAAAGTCACAGAGAGAGTTTGTGTCCTGGATACAGAGATGTTACCACCAATGAAATATTTCTTCTGGTGTAATTACTTCCTAACTGAATCAGGAACAATTCTTTTCATTGTGGGACCAAGGCAGTGTCAGACCCAAACAAAGAAGGCTTCAAAGCTTATCTTTGGAATAACCTACTGGGGAGTGAGAAGCCCTGTTCCAGGCATGCTATGTACTTTGAAAAACTAGAGGAAAGGCTTATCTAGGATCATGTGTTTGATAAAAGAATATAGCATGCTGATCTCTCTGACAGTGTGGTGAGGTAAAGGCTCTCATGAGACGATCAATTGATAGATTGGTTTGTCCCTACTGCCTTAGCTATGACGACGAAATCTGATGACTTGGCAGGGCAGACTGTCAGCAAATCCTGTTCATTTACAAAGCTAGAGACAACTCCTGACTATCCCATAATGCCTTGTGCTCTTCCTCATCATATTGATTGACCTTGTATGATTCAAGGACTCTCTAAGAGATTGATTTGTTCAGAAAAGAAACTAGCTAGAACGCTGAGTAATTTTGCTGTTGGGATATTTTTTTGATTCCACTTTCTGCTTTAGTTGATCTTGTTTCTTTCCTGTAAGGAGGAAGAAAGCCATGGTTAGTCGAGTGATACCGAAGCTTAGGGTTTCTGTTCTCAGCTCCCTAGAAACATCTGTGAGCATCATCCTTTTGCAAGGCAGAGATTGAGCACTCTCAGTTACTGTGCTTCTCTTCTTCACTGGTACAGCTCTAAGGTAGTGAAGAACCTCCTGCATACATCACACACTCTCCATCCTCACAACTCAAAATCCTGCATTCAGTGTATGCCCTTGAAAGTCTGAGAATCCTTTGATCCTTCAACATATTCCCAAATGCTACCATCGCTTTAAAAAAATACTCTATCATCATAATCTAGTCATTGCAGTCATTGTAGGTTCATTCAGTAATTAGTCATTCAGGTCAGTTTTTACTCATGATGGCTTGCTTGAATTTTTAGTGCTTCTAGGATCTAAACTAGGTTCTTTATAACTTCAACTCTGGAAATACTTTGAGACAGATTTTTGAATGAGTTCCTTGCTATTGGCAATTGATGGCTGATGCAGGAGGAAGTAGCATTCTTCTTTGAGGATGTAGTCTCTGGTAGATTAACTACACTCCAGTGGATGGCTGGACACTCATTTACATCTGGGCAGTACTATTGGACTTATTGGGATCTTTTTTAAGAGGACAGGAAATTAGGAGAAAGAAGTGATGAGTGGAATATATGGAGACTTGGAGGAGGAAATGGGATTTGTATATGATATATTTCATTGAACAGATATAAAATTCTCAACAAAAAAATTTAAATGAACCTGAACTTCTTAAAAGTAAAATCTGAAAAAAAGTGAAAGAAGAACTTCTGGGCTTGATGGTATTGACTTCTACGTGGTGTTTTGATCATCTACAACAGAAAGCCTTCAAAAGTAAATTCCGTCTATAACTTGACATGTTGCAATTATTTGTTGTTGAGCCCTAGAAATAAATGACCTGAGGTGTGTGTTAAATTCTTGAAGGAGGGGTACTTTCTATCATGCCCTTTAACAGGTAAGACAGTATCTATTCTCACTTTTTTATTTTATAATTTGATTTAATTTTACATATCAGCCATTGATTCCCCTGTCCTCCTTCCTCCCCCTCTCCCCAGCCCACCCCTCATTCCCATCTCCTCCATGGTAAGGACTCCCCTGGGGATTCAGCTCAACCTGGTAGACTCATTTGTACTTTTTGGAATTATATTTTATTTTCTTAGAACATACTTGAATGTCATCACCATCTGGGGGAAAATAGGCCTTCTAAGATCCTGGATGAGAGACATCCAGCAGGGTCACCAAACTTTGTGTCTTATTCTCTGTCTGTATGTCCCACTTGAAACCCAAGCATAGGCCATGACAATTCCATAGGTCAGATCCAGTTTATTGTTTATCACTTCCCATTTCACAGCAATCACCTTGCTCTCCTGGAAGTCCATCTGTGCATTCAAAAGAACATAGAGAAATTTCACCTGGCATATTGATGGTAGAAAGAGAATCAAGAGCCAGGGAAGAAGACAGAAAGAGGTTACTAAGGGTATGAGAAGGAAAAAAAAGACAGACATGCTTTATCAGACTCTTGTTTCATTGGAAAGAAGTCAACTGTGAATCTCTGGAGTCAGGATACCCTAAGCTCAGACTTAATTTATCATAGGCAAAGGCCCTCATTCTTAAGACAGTTTTGCTGTCCTTAACTCAAGAGCACTAGTCAGTGAGCATCTCCTTAGCTGTCTATAGGAACAGATTCATTACTAGATTCTTATCAACTACTAGCAGATACCATTAAAGAGAAATACTGTAACTTCGATCTCTCTGCCTACCATGGTGTTTGCCAGCCTTCTAAATATGTCTTGGGATGGCCACTCTGATCCATTCAAAATGAACCTAGATTTCAAACAAATAACATTTATCTGCCAAACAGTTTTAATCCTAAGACCCAAGACCTGTGCCAGAATACTTTAGAGGTATAAAAGAAGATCATGTTTGTGGTAGTATTGTGTTCCCCAAAATATTGTGCACCCTAATAGACTTATCTTGGCTCAGAGACAGAATAGCCACTAGATACAAAGGCTAGAAAATGGTGGCACTCACACCTTTAATCCTACCATTCCAGAGACAGAAATCCCTCTGGATCTCTGTGAGTTCAAGGCCACATTGGAAACAGCCAGGCATGGTGACTCACGCTTTTAATCCAAGAAAGCGAGCCTTTAATCCCAGGGAGTGGTGGTAGAGAGCAGGTTTATAAGGCTCGAGGACCAGAAACTAGAAGCATTTGGCCTGGTTAAGCATTTTGGCTGGTTAAGCTTTCAGGCTTTTGAGCAGCACAGTTCAGCTGAGATCCATTGAGATGAGGACACAGAAGCTTCCAGTCTGAGGAAACGAGACAAGCTGAGAAGGTGTCCAGGTGAGGTTAGCTGTGGCCTGTTCTGTATCTCTGAAATTCCAGCTTCACCTCAATACCTGGTTCAGGTTTGATTTTATTAATAAGAACCTTTAAGATTCATGCTACACATATTAGTTTAATACAACAGGAATTACCCCCATGCTTAAATAAAATATCAGTCTATTTCCATTCACCATAGCAAATGGAATAGCTCTACTTGGCTACCTCTAAAAGCCAACAGGACCACGTTTCATGTCCTATTCAACCATGCCTATCTAAGTGACTGATTCTAAAACTCTGTGCTTTACTTCTGTGTGCAGAGGCCTGAACCCTGTGTAGACCAGTCCAGTTTCCCAGGTCTTCCAGAAAGTTATCTACCAAAATCTTTTATAAGGGTTATTACATTCTTCCCTAGCCTTGTCAATAATTATGATTGTCCCTCGTAGTGTTTGTTCCTTGAGACAGAAACACATAGCCCAGGACATCTATGGCTTGGGGAACATAAAAGAAACAGATCTGGACTAGAAACATCCAAAGAAGCATTCTTTTGCAGCTGTTACCTCTTCTCTGGGGAATTCACAATGCCTTTGATAACATAGGGTTTATTATTTAAAGTTAGTAAAACCAAATAAGGTAATCAGAGCACTTGGAAGAAGACAGAAAATGAGTGCCCCTTGACACTGTGCCTTCTTCCTGCCCCCTTCTTACTCGATCCCCAAGTGCACCCCAGATAGTGTGAGTTCTGTTTTGGCCATTTTACTGCTGGGAAAGCTGCAGTTTAGGGATTTGTCAATCTAGCCTAAAAGAACTTCATTAAGAAGACATTAAGTAGGTTTTGATCCCAGGGTCTCTCCATACTAGGCAAATACTTTATCAGCTAAGCTGCATCCCAGGCACACCCTGCATCCACAAAAACAATTACAACTACTGGCTCTTGTCCTTGCCCTCCCATAGGAAGAGGACGTGGCAGAGAAATACTTCCTAGCCAACAATGTTACCTTTTAGTGGCACTCCCTTGGTAGTTTTCCATCCTTCTGTGGGACCTGACATCAAACCCTGACTTTGGGCTTACCCGTAGTTATATGGGCCCTTTTAGCTGTATGCTGATACAGAAGGCACAATGGAAACCTGATTTTTTCATATAAAACAAAATCAAATGTATATGCTAAAATCAATAATACACAGAAAAGTATATGCAAGGTAATTTCAAGGAGATATTTTTTTTGTCATGCATTTATTTATTAGAGGTGGGATTTCTTTCTCTGTGCTGCCAAGTTGCCCTTGAACAGAAAATCCTCATGCCTCAGGCTTCTGAGCTGCAGGCACAGCAGATGCATGCCACTACTGCACCCATCTTTACACACAAGATGTTAATACTAAAGCTGAGGCATAAATATTACCTTGAGTTCAAGGACAACCTAGGCTCTCAGAGGAATTTAATTTTGTTCATGTGCAAATGTTTGATTGCATAAAACTTCCCAGGAGTGAAAAACCTTCTAAATTTCAAGTCTGTATTCACACCTCTCCTAAATCTTTTCCTTAGTCATGCTTTGCTTTTAAATCACACTATACTGCCCAGATAAATAGGCTTCTGTATCTGTCTTTTTCAACATCCATCTCTATACTCTTCACTATACCCAAAATGAATTGCTTCTAAGTCAGATATTATACAGTCATAAAATAAAATACTATTCAGCCAGGAAGCATATGTTTAGAGAATATTTATTTACATGGAAACATGTTCACAAAATACTGAGTAAAGAAAATAGATTACAAAATACCATTTACAAGGCAAGATTATTTAAAAATCAAGTCATCTTACAAACTTGTGTGTATTAGCACACATAGACTGCTTCTGAAAGCTTATAAACTTTAGAAAGGCACACACTCAACTTTTAACAGTAATTGCATATAGGGAACAGTATGTAATATTTTTATGTATCTTTTATTGTTTACTTTTTATTCTTAACAATGACTGCACATGCTTACTATACTATAAAAAAGCAAAACAAAATAATAATAAAAAGGCCACAGTTTTCTGAGGTCCTGGTCCCTGGATCTCACCTCACTTATATGTTATACGACTTTGAGGAAGAAGGGTTTTTTTTTTGTTTGTTTGTTTGTTTGTTTCTACAGATGTGTAAAATTATGCATGTATAAATGACATTTCAAGCAAATGGGGAGTTGTCAAGGGGACAAAAGAGGAATGTTGAGGGGAGAGAGGAACAAGAAGAGGGAAGATGGGCTACAGGAGGGAATACACTCACATATAAGATATACTTGTATGAAAATGTAAAACTGAATCAATGAAACAACAAGGAAGCATTTGTTTAAAGCTGGCTGTGGTTTGGCCTCAGGATCAGACTGTAAATGACCTATAGGGACCTCACTGCATCCTCCGAGCCCCACACATGGGCTCTGTGAGGAAGGCCATTCACTGTGATGATTCCAATGAGTAATCTACCAATAGGCTGGTGTATTTTAACACTACATCCCCAGTTTGTTGTTGGGGGAAGCTATGGGATCTTCAGAGGGTGGTCCCTTGCCGGAAGACCCCTATCACTGGAGCAGAGGGTGGAGCCATGACTGGGGAAGCTTAGCTTAGCCTCACTTCATCCCCACCTCCTGCTTCCTGTGTGTGCAAGAAATGGGATCTCTTTGCTTTCTGGGTGTCTTCTTGCCTTCCCTACCAAGATGGACTTTACCTTTCCTGGAGCTGTTTGCTAAAACAAAACAAAACAAAACAACAAAAACTAAAAGAAAGCTTTTTCCCCTAACTTGTTTTTTGTCTTGGAATGTTTTCACAGCTACTGGCATACCCACTTATATTGCATAGTGTGGAGCTAAGGCTGGGACAACGGCATCTCAGGCACTTAAGATATATGTGTATCACCTCACATCAGTGTTTTACTCTGTTCTTTAATTACCCAACTTTCAGTAGCAGTTTGCAAATTAAGGGCAGGGACCCACTGAGAGGCTTCAAAGGAGTTGAAAAAAAAAACATGGATCCATGTATTTCATGTGCAATTTTATGTTTTAAAAATACAAACAAAAAGTCCCCTGCTACAGTTGACAAAGCAGAGACTGTCAAGGCCCTCTTCCCAAAGGGATTTCTGCTCCACTGTGAAGATTCTCCTCTCCAATTGTGCGTGCGTGCCTGCGTGTATGTGTGTGTGTGTGTGTGTGTGTGCGTGTGTGTGCGTGTGTGCGTGTGTGTGTGTGTGTGTGTGTGTGTGTGTGTGTGTGTACTATTGTGTTTTGACAGGCACATGTGGAGGTCAGCGATTGAGTGTGGGATGGATGGCTCCCTCCAGTTTGGATAAATTAAATGGCAGCGATCCCTCAGGATCCCCCTGTTTTTGTTCCTGGCTGTGGAAGGGTAATAGGCACATGTTGGCAAACCTGGCTTGCACATGGGTACCGAGGATAGCACTCAGGTCCCAGTGCTTGTACAGCAAGCACTTCAGCCACTGAGTCATCTCGCTAGCCCCACACATAGGGAAAGAAAACAGTTCATTAATTAAAAAATATATAGAGAGGGGAGTTGCAAAGATGGCTTGGTGGTTCACAGTGCTTGCTGCTCTTGCAGATGCCAGTTCACTTTTCAGCATTCACCATAGGTGGCTCACTGCCCCCTGTAATCTCAACTTTCTTCTGGCCCCTCTAGGCATCTGCACTCATGTGCAGATACACACATACATGTACATATACATACACATCAACAGTCAAGTATTCAGAGCTATACAGAGAGTGTATGGCTGTAGAACTGAACCAGGTTGCACAGCACACATGGTCCAGGCAATGACATTCCGTATTCTCACCAAGGCCCATCGGTGAATTGTGCATGAAGAAGGAAACAGCTCACTGCCTCTCAGTGTTGCACATTCACCGTTTTAGTACCTAGAATAAGGATTAAAGTTTTCTTATAGTTCTGAATTGTAGTTGAGTACTTAGGATGCATAATCTATTTTTTCAGTCTTCTATAAGAAAGAGAAGCATACTTAGGCATTTTGGTGACAGAATTTTGAAACACAATTTTTCTCCTTAACTACCCATTCAAATACAATTTGTCTGGCAAAGTATGCGGGCACTGCCAAGTGAGCTATTTACAAATTGCTACTACATTGGAGTAAATCAAAATTTTCTGTGCAATTGAAATCAAATGAGGATTTCTGACATGTCTGTAAATGTTGTTCATGATGTCCGATGTCTATTTTACATTTATACAGCAGACATATTCTCCTCAGTTACTATGCTATATGAAAATTTTTTTTATTACATTCACAGTCAGAATGTGGGCACTTTACTTCACTTCTAATATTGTAGACTGTCTAAGGAGATCATGCTAACATGGATTCTTACAGAACCCAGGATGTCTTGACTTTTTTGATGCCTGAATCAAGGCACTGTCTACTCTCAGATGTTCTCTACTCCCATTAGCATGACAGACATATCCTGTGTAATGATGCACAAGGCTCTGTGCAGATAAGAGCTTCATCTCCTCACAGATGTCCTGGTATACCAGATACCAAAGCCCTTGGAATTATTGCTTCGTCACCCTAATGTGTTCTCTGTCCCCACACCTCCAGAAGAACTTTGATCTGTCATCCTTTCATATCCCTGTTTCCTCCATACTCACAGCTCTCCCTCCTTCCTCTTTCTTGGGGCTTTCTGTTTTGAATTTTGGCTTATCACTATATGAAATAGCTCTTGCTCAAAGCACTCATGCATGTGATATCCACTATCTCTCTTTGGAGCACAAGCCCTGTGGAAGCTAAGGGCTTGGCTCTGTTCACTCCAGCATTGTGATGTCGATCACAAAAGAGTCATTTGTGCATTTGTTGAATGAATGTAAGTTTCAATCCATTATAAAATTCTTATCTGTAGAATACCATGTCCCCTCACATTTATCATGAAGCTCCCTTTTTCCTTCACAGATAAGCCAACTTTAATAGATATTTGAAATTACTTTTAATATTTTTAATGAAGAAAGTTTAATGTTCCCAAACTAAGATGTATAAAATAGCTTCCATTGGACAGTAATTAGTTCCTTATAATTGGGAACATTTTATATGGACAGCAACCAATCCCAATTTACATGTTCAGACCTCGCATCTTTTTGGAAAAAGAGCTTCTACCCATTAGACCCCACATGTAAATTACAATGATAACCTATCAAAAGGTGGACAGTGTTAAGGAGCAGTTACTCTTATGGATGTGTCTGAAGCTGAATAGAACAATGCAAGGCCTTGCTAACTGAAGACTTTCCTAGGACCATTCTGAACTCCTTTCCCAAATCTAGCTGCTCTAAGATTCGAGTTTTTGTCTCTGGTGTCATTGCACACAGGGTTTTCTCCATATCAGCTTCTTTTTAAATTGCACATTTTTTTTGTTGCATTTTCAAATCATACACGTGCAAATTCACCAAATCGCATACATCTGTGAAAACCTCTAGCAAACAACGATCTCCTTCTGAGCTCCACATAACCCAAGTGGGCAAATCTCAACCCACGCCCCAGGAAGACCACTTTCCTTCTATCAGTTAGTGCCCAACAGCCCTCTGCAATCTCCATCCACATTCCACACACTTGGGAAGTCCAGTGTCTTACGGTTGCTTTTCTTATCAATGGGGTATGAGAAGTTGAAATTTCATCTGGGACTAACCAGGATATTTTTGGAATTCAGAAATGACTGTTTCCCCAAGACTTTAATCTCTAATTATTTGGGTTCATGACCTCTTCATCTTAATGTCATTAACACATTTACACAAAATATGAATGTGATAATTGATGTATTTACTCCCACAGATTACAGAACAGAAAAAAATGTACAGTTGGCTAGGAATAATGGTCTGAGTCAGTGTTTACTGCTACAAACTTCTAAAGTAAGCCATGATATAACCCATCTCTTTAAGTTTATATGTGCCATATCAAAATAAGCATATTGATTTTGTAGAAGTAGTAATAAAGGAACCATGGTGGCATTTTGGCTGCATCAAGCTCTACCCTGCAGTCACTAGTGTGATGTTCAACAGAACAGCACACAGTTTCAATGTGAACTCAAATGGGATATGTTTTGTTTCAGTCTTTGATGTGAATAAGATTTGTATGCTTGGAAATTTGAACATGATGGCCTTCTATGTATTCTTCAACTATGTGAGAAACCAGGATTTAAAGAAAGTACAAACCATTTCTGTATCACAAGATTCTGACCAAACTACAAATGACTGGAGTTCAATAAAATACAAAATGCACCAAACTCTGCTGTTCCATATGAGCTGACACTGAAATACACACACACCCACACGCACATACACACACACAACCAAATAAATAATAACCCACCTAAGTTGATAGTACCCTAGACAACAAACGAAAATCACATATCACATTTAAGTTGCCTGTTCTTTTACCATAGCCCACAGCTTCTATTCATGAGAATACACTTTATTCTTATTTATTCATATTAAGACTATAACCATCACTGTTTTTGTAACTCCCACTACCTTCTTCGGTAATAATTGTTCATTTATGGGAATCATAGTGTTCTGTAATATAAAGCTGAATTCTGCAGACATGTCATTAGCTACATGCTGTTCTGTTAAAAGCAACAGCAGGTAGAATTCCAGATCCTGTGAGCATCCCTTTTCTACAAATCTGCTATACAAAAAATTTGCTCAGAGTAGCAGAGCCCTAGGCCTCCAATATCTCTAGCTGTGCCCTACAGAATACCCATGTAGCCAAATCACAGCATGTACTGGTCACAAAGGGTCCTATAGAGAAGTCCTCACAAATGCTTAGATACCACAGCAGATATCCACATTTTAATCTTTACTGAAAATAGACAAGTCTTCCAAAATTCAAATCATCTGAATGTTCATGTAAAGAAAAGTGATTTTTTTATTATATTTCTTCATTTATTTGGGGCAGGGCATATACACACGTGGAGATGAGAGGACAGCTTTCAGAAGTAGTTCTCTCCTTCCACCATTTGGATCCTGGAGATCCAATTCAGGTCTTTCAGCTTGGCTGCAAGCTCCTTTAACTGCTGAGTGAGTCATATCATTGGCCCAGGAAACAAATCTGGCAGTTTAGTTTCTGGGCTGTTCCCACTATATTTCCTTTTGCTTTTCAAATGACAGGAACAAGACTGTTTCTGTCAATGCTGGCTCCTTGCTGAAGTTTATACTGCTGATTTACTAAGCTGCCTGAGTTTACTTAAATGATGAGAGTCACTGGGTACTTGGTTGGGGGATGATACTGTGTCGCAGCATTGCCTGGGAGTATTGCATCGGAATGCAAAGATGCTTGCAGATTTTTCAGCATCTCTGTTAGCATACCTCAGTACCAGAAAGGCCATTCCAACAACATAGTATATTCCAAGCCCTGACTTGACTGACAGCTTTTTCCAGCTTGACCTTGATCCTTTCAAAGACAAGAATCCTGTACAGGGGGAACACTGCTAATGCACACATACAAACTTTGGGCACTTATCTAAAACAGTGCAGTAAATGAACACCACTATAATTTAGTGCCTTTCAAAGCAAAGAATACGGATTCAATCACCTTGCACACATACACAATTTATAAGAAGTGGGGAGAATGGTTGTTGTCTGTGCCATCAACAGTGAGACTCCAGTCACACTTATTTGAAAATTCACTCACAAGAATTATTCCCTGTAGAATAGGTCTAATATATTCCTCCACGTTTTTTGGGCAGCTAAAACTTTTCCACTTTGTTGGACCAGCATGAACACTTTAAAACTTGCTGTGCTTATTAATGCCTTTCAGTGCTGAAGATTAGCATCTATTGCTATTCTTAGCCTTGAAAATGTACTTTGTAAAGAACCAGTTGGCACAGCATCCTTTGTTTCCATCAATCATCCAGCTTCACCAACTTAAATCAAATTGCAACCACTGAAATGACCAAAACGACACCACTCAAGTAAACAACAGCGTTTCAGAGATTTTACACTCCACTCAATTCTTCCATCTTGAACAAGCACTTGGAAATGAAGTCAGAGCACAGGCTTCCCTCCAAAGTGGTCCTTTGGTGGAACCTTACTCTCTTTCCAGAACACCTGTCCTCATTCCTTCTCTGCCTGATTTCATCGCAAGAGCATACAGTACAATCCACTGAGATGAAAGGGCCTGGAGCCCAGCACTTACATTATTCATGTACTCGCTTAGCAGGTCCTGGAGGGCCTGGCGTACCGCATTGCACTCAGCCACAATCCGCTCGCGACGGTCATCACGTGTGCAGGAGGAGTCTGCCATGAGGGCAGCTCCACTGATGATGCTCTCCAGTCTCTCCTCCAGCGACGGCCTGAATCTGGCCTCACTGAACGTCATGGGATCCAGGATGATCTTATTCTGAAGGAATCAGAAGAAGAAAGTGAACAGGAGAGAGACAGCTGCCTTAGACGGCTTTCTGCGTGAAACTATCTGAAGCTAGGACAGGACAGCCCTCTCCTGGAGATAAGCCAGATACTGAGACAAATTCTGAAACATTTTTTAGAGAGTTTTTTTTTTCCTCCACTAAATGTAATCTACAGATTAGGAAGAGTAAGTCTTATCTGAAGAATGTGTTCTTGGTGAAGGCTGTCTGCAGGAAGGCATTTTCCAATGAGATAGCGACACTGGCTTTGTGGCCTTCAAGGAAAGCACAATGTAGCATGCAGAGGGAGGAGGAAGGTTTGAGAGCTAAGACATGATTTGCAATCAGTTCTACATAGGTGTGTACAGAACATCCTCCAGAGGAACAGCAGTCCCAGCCATCCTTACATCCCCAGGCAAAAGGCATGCGACAAGTTTATTTCCTACTAGGAACTAACACTTTTTAATGTTAAACCTAGGTTGTACAAAATATGACCCAGAATGTATGTGCTTTTGTGAGTTCCTTTAAAATTAATTACTAGTTTTTCTATCAAAGAATCTCCTTCCAGTTTACTATCTCTGTTTCATGCTTATAGTTTAAGATGTGAGCTCTCAACTGGCTGTTCCACTCCCCATGCCTTCTTGCTGCCATACTTCTCTGCCATGATGGAATCAAACCTCCTGATCCATAGCTGAAATCAGCCCTTTCTTCTGTAAGTTACCTACCATGGTACTGGTGTTTCATCAGAGCAAAAGAAAAGTAAATAATACAATATGCATCAGAGAAGGTCTGTTTTGCAGAGGATGGAGGTTAATATGAAGAACCACAATTGTTAAAAGTGCAAAGGTTATATGACTATGGAGTGCTCAGCCCCAAATGGGAGATCTATTTCTCTCTCTCTCTCTCTCTCTCTCTCTCTCTCTCTCTCTCTCTCTCTCTCTCTCTCTCTCACATACACACACACACACACACACACACACACACACACTAACTCATGCACACAGAGCAGAGTTCAGGAAACATCATGGAAGAGGGAACAGAAACATTTTAAAATTGGAGAACAGAGAAGACTGTTGACAAATAGTATCTCCTGGACATGATGAGGCAATTGCACTCTTGAACTCACAGCAGCTTTGGCTGCCTGGAAAAGGTTTGCAAAAGATCTAGCCAACGTTCTGGTATGGGTAGGGGACTGGCTCATGAGGGGCTCCTATGCTTAACTGTGGCACTACTGGCAGATGATGATGGCAAGAAGCAGGAAAGTTAGTTTTCTTTGGGGGTGAAGATCTGGTTGGTTTTCTAGGCTCAATTGAATGGTCCTTTCATGCTCATATGCACATCACTATTGTGTTCAGTGGGTTATAAAGCTAAAGAAATTGGTGGGTGAACAAGAAAATGACAGGAATTTGAGGAGGCATTGTTTAGGAAGAAAGGGTCCAGAAGTAAGAGGAAAAAAGAGTAAGGGGAAGACATAATCAAAGTATATTATATACATGTATGGAATTCTTAAAGAATAAATAATTTAAAACAAGAAAATTGTAACAGTAAAGGGAGATCTGAGTCTGAGAATATTAAGGTCTTGAATGATCAATATAGAAAGGCTCGCAATTTGAGAGGAAGAGGACAGGTCAGACTTCAAAGCCACATGAATCTCAGATTTTCAAGAAAATTATTCTTTGGTCAAAGCTCCCTCTTTCACTCACAAACTAAATTCCTGAAGTCTGTAAATGGTAGATAGATACTCTGCTTTTAAGCAAAGTGGCCTTTACATCTACATTCTCTTCTAGCTTATGAGTGATAGGAAAGAAATGTTTACAATTCCCAAACATGCTTCTTGGAATCTGCCCACCATATCACACAGTATTGGGTATCATGGTTCAAATAGTGAAAGAAGTCAGGGGAGGCCCTGGTAGAGCCTACAGTTCTTTGCAGTCCATGTTTACAGGGGAAAGATCCAGAAGGACCGTGACAGAAGAGGCAGGTGTTTCTGCTATGTCTTGCCCTGTGTGTCTGTACTGGTGCTGTGTCTGCAGTCAAATCCATCTGTCTCTTCTTTCCCCTCCTCTCCCCTTCTCTTTCACCCCTCCTTCCCCTTCTTTTATTCTCTAGGACTTTCTGTTTTGGCATAACATATATAATAAGGAAGCAAGAGACCCTGACATTCCAATTAAGAATACCTGGTCAAAATAGAATTACACTGCCTTCTTTATAGAGATTAGTGATTGATTTTCAAAGACCTTCTTTACATAAAGTCATATTAACATACATAAAATTACCATAAAATTTATTTATTCTTGGCCTAGGATAGATTTTTATCTTTTCCTTTTCACTAGAAACCTAAAGAAGTGTCAGATTTATGGAAATGTGCTGAGGTAAAACTTGAACTTCTCAAAAAACTATAAAGTAGTTTTTCGTTAGCACAAGGACAGTGCTATGCTCCATTGGAACACTGACTCCTAAAGTATTTCCCAGGGAACACTTGCCTTAGAGACACGATATTCCAATGCAAAAATAAGGTCATGTGGCCAAAAGTGTTTTGGAAATACTGCCTGGCTCACAGCAAATTATCTGAAATGCTCTGAAGAGTCCTGCATTATCAGAGCCTGTTCAATGCAATAGTTTCAAAATCTACTTGAGCACAGAAAAAGCATCCTTTAAACCATGTACAGAGGGGCTGAAGATATGGCACAGCAGCTAAGAGTGCATACTGATCTTACAAATGATCAGATTTTGGTTCCCAGCTCCCACATCAAGGGCTCTCAGTGCCATCTGTATCTCCAGTTCCAGGGGATCGGACATCTCTGGTCTCCATGGGCACCTACACTCATGTACACATACCCAAACAGGACATAAAATCCAAAATGAGACAAATTTCTTTTATATATCCACATAATAATTTCTGAGCATCTAAAAGAAACAACTGAGAGCCAGTCGGTGGTGGCGCAAGGCCAGCATGAGAGATCCAGGACAGGCACCAAAGCTACACAGAAAAACCCAGTCTCAAAACAAAAACAAAAACAAAAAACAAACACACAAACAAAAACAACTGGGTAACACAGGGAGGAAGGCTTTGCACTGTCCGCTCATTGGGCGTTCTACCTCTCTCAGCCCAAGGCTGTCATGAGAGCAATGCAAAAGAACACTGAGCCGGACAAGCTGCAGAAAAGTTACACCATCCATTACTTTACTAATGGAATTATTCATTATTTATAGATCAGAGGGGGGGAGCTTTGAAAAAAATCTCCCTGGAAAAGAAACAATAAATTTACAAATTTCTAATCTGTACAGAAGGTGTAGATGAGAAGGGCCGAGGGGTGAAGCCACTCAGGGGAGAAAGGCATAAAGCACAGTGTGTGTGTGTGTGTGTGTGTGTGTGTGTCTGTGTGTGTGTGTGTGTGTGTGTCTGTGTGTGTGTGTGTGATTTTGAATATGTGTGTGCATGTGTGAGTGTGCATGTGTATGTATGTGTGCTCATGTGTGTATGTGCACACAGGATAGGGTTCTGCTTGTGTCTCTGAAGGATAGGCATTGCTTGTATGTATAGATACCTGTAAATAAGGAATGGTGTAAGGATTGTGTGAGAATGGGAACGTGTATATACAAGCAGAAGATGCTCTCCTTGTGTGAATGTGCTGAGAAGTATGTATAGGGTAGCAAATGTATTCTCTCTCTCTCTCTCTCTCTCTCTCTCTCTCTCTCTCTCTCTGTGTGTGTGTGTGTGTGTGTGTGTGTGTGTGTGTACACGCGCGCATGCGTGTGTGCATGCATACATCTTTTTTTTTTTTTCTGAGTAAGTACAGGCTTCATACACCGGCAGAGACAGCTATGTATGTGTTTAAGTTCAGACAAATCAATAAATCTTACCCAGGCTCTAGAACATGGGGAAAATAACAACAAAAATACAAAAATAAAAACAGAACTAAATGAGTTTAAAAGCTCAAAAGCTTAAGTAGAAGAATCTTTCTATACCTCCAAAATAAATAAATAAACAAACAAAAAACTTGAGCTGAGTCCTGAGTGAGAAATCCCCAGAGAATGAAAGAGGATAGATACACAACCCATTATTTGGAAATGATATAGGAAGGAAGGGAGGGAGGCAGTCAGGCAGACAAGCAAGCAGGCAGGCAGAGAGGGCGTGAGGATCTAAGTAAGCTATCTTTCCTAAAACACTTCACCATCCTTTACAATCAGCAAAAATATCCCCGAAAACTGGGAACACTGTGAACCCTGCTCTACACTACTGCTCCCCACCCCTGCCCCTGTTGCTCCCATTCTTCTGTGAGGTAGCCCTCTACCTTCTGGAAAAAGCATTTCCTTCTCATGCCCCCACCCCCAATCCTCCTCCAGGATCCTGTCCCCCTTCCTTCTTCCTAGGCCAATGGGCAAAATGCCACCACCACCAAACAGTGACAGGGCCAGTCCAAGGCTGCTGTCTGTCCATTTAAAGCAAAGACGTTCTCCCGTGGGAGGATTACATCTATTTCTCATTGTACTTTAAAAATCACGGCTGCATTCTGCAGGTCCTTTAGTCCCTTTCCTTGTTTGATTTTCTAGTGCTTCCCAGTATTTTCAGGCTTACTCATATGAAACAATTGTGAGTTGCAGCTCTTATTTTATCTTTTTAAATTCTCCATCTTAGTTTAATATCTTCCTTTATTGCTTTTTTTTCATTCTGATTATTAGGCTTGCATAGAATTTTTAATTAGTATCTTCCATTTAAAAATTAGTGTTCTCAGCAGTGTGGTAGTACATGCCTTGGATCCAAGAATTGGAAGGCAGAGGGAGGCATCCTTTTCCATTTCTCTTGTCTTACTGGCCTGGCTAACCGTTTAGGCACCTCTCAAAATAGAAATATGAAGAGTGGACACGTATCTTCTTTATGATGTTAATGGGGATGTTTTGAGCTTTTTTTTTTTCCATTTAGTGAGGAGCAATTGGGAATCCATAGGTGCTAGGGGAAGCAGAATCATTCTATTGGATAGACATGGCTACTGGTAGGTTGCCCACGGACAAGTAGATGGCCCCACACTCATTCACACGGTCCGTACTACATGGACTTAGTGGAAAAGATCACAAGTCTCTGCATACCTGAGGATGATGAAGAGCCTTAGTAGTCAGGAGACTCCTTCTGAAAATACTTAGGAAGAAAACTCATGTTTATGCTTCCTGACATTCAAAGTTGTTGGAGCCATGCAAAGAACAGCTAAGTCACCTCAAATATATAGAATTTACAAAATGTCAAAAAAAAAAAGACAATGAAAACCACATTTTGCTAACATGAAGAATGGACAGATTTAATAATCGGCTTATCCAGATCACAATTTTCAGGCATGGGAAAAAGTAAATGGCAGTGGTCATACCACCCTGTGGATTCTTTTCTTGTTCATGACACCCTGTAAAAATAAATGTATCCTGAAGTTTTACTGCCTCCACAGTTCAAGGTAGCAAGGGAAAGAATAATGAACTGTGATGTTCTCTCTCATAAACACCAGACCTTCACCACCTGCTGTCCAGCAGAGCTATTCCAAGAGGAACAAGCAGAAGAAAAGAACAAATGTCAACACGCCCTCACAGTTACTCCCTTGTCATTATTTTAAAGATCCCAAACCAAAAATGCCCCACAGAAAAACTTCAGACCACTCAAGCACATTCTTTTAGAGGACTTTTTTCTCTAGAAGAGTCACTGGAACAGAGAAGCCCCCAAACTCCACCTAACAGTGTACATTAGAGTTAGGAAATATTTTTTCCAAAGTTTCCTTGGGAATAAGAGAAAATGTGAGCATAGTTTTGGTTCCTTATCTGCATTTTTTTCTTCTCTCCATTTCTGTTGACCTTTGAATGTCAAATTAAACTAGTTTGTCTTGCTTTGTGTGTAAGGAACTGGGCAGGCTTTGAGATTCAAGGATCTCCCTTCTTCTTTCTCCCCAGTACAAAATTCAAGCCCTTCTGTTCTTTGGTATGTGAAGAAGGTACTTCAGAGATACACGGAGCCTTTGCTTCAGTGAAATTTTACTATTTGTGCATGGCAACAGAAAGACCTGAGCTGAAGTTTAGATATTAGATGCAGGTTTCCTGCTGCGCTGGCCTTTCAAAGACTGCCTAGGTCATGGCAGTCACAGAGACTCCAGTGAGATCAAGGTCTGAAAATGTATTTGATTGTGTATTGAGTTATTTCCTGACACCAATACAAGCCATAGCAAAATTAATGTATCTAAAGTCTGTCAGCCCCTTTGAAGTACATGACTTATAACCCTCAGGCATCTTCTCCCTGTTTTATTACAATGGCTACAGAAAGACAAAAACAATTTTAAAAGGAAGTTTTATAACATTGAAAACTGAAAGTGAAAGTCCCCCACTGATAATGAGGGTCATCCTAATTCAGGCATGAATGCTTTAAATAGTTCTTTTAAAGACTGAAGTCTGGAATAAAAGCATAAATCAAGCTTGATATAATAAATTAACTGAGGTGTCTAAATCAAAAGCATGTTATTTGCTCAGTTTTAAACATTCTCCCTGTGGTATGTAATAATTAGCATGATACATCTCCATCTTTTGTTATCCTGTGTAAAGCTCCCTCAGTGTGAATCTCCATCTTTACAGGAAAAAATTTCTCTTGACCTAATTGGAATAACATTTGGAATGAAAAATAATGAGTTGAAATCATCTATTTTCTGAAGTTGCAGAAAAACTCTAAATAGCATTTTAGATTCGCCTTAATTTTATAAAATTGCAAATTGCCATATTGATAACATACTCTTTCTTTGGAGGCATATACTTAAAAACAAACTAATTATGCCACTTACCTACTTAAGATATTATTTGTAATTACACAGTTCAGTTTTTAATTGGAAATAAATGACAAAGATAATGACTCGGTAATTAAAGAGTATTTTTATCCATGTTTAATTCTTTAAAAAGGAGGCATCCACCAATGCCCACATTAATTTCACTTTAGAGAAGGAAGGGTGACTTGGGAAAGCAGTTCCTTGTCAGGTTAGGGATAACCTGGGTGAAGGCCTTCAACTCTGATCATACTACCTGGACTATGAGATATGATAGAAGATAGTTGTACTTTCTGTAGCCAATCATGAGCATATAGTGGATGACCATGGTGTCTTGAGCACATTCTCAAGCTTTGGATAAAGACGGTTTTACAATTAATCCTAGCAGAGCAAGACTGGCTTAAGAATCAAGCGATTCCATGAACAAGACTGATGCTAACTCAAGTTAGACAAAATCACAGCATGGAGATAGTGGTGAGCAGGAAAGATCCCCTCTACCCGAGCATCTGGAGATAGATAACTGCCTGGAGAGGGAGAGCTGGTTTCCTCTAAGGGTGTTGCCTCTGGAGGGTTGGCCATGTTTCACTGGATGTCTGCACACCCAGGAATCTATGGGCAACACCACTGTACTTGATGGAAGAAAGAAAGAAGAGAAGACATAAAAGTTGGGTAGGTGAGGAAGGGGTCTTGGGTATGAGAGGAGTGTGAGAAAGGGATGAATATGATCAAAAGGCATAGTACAAAATTATGAAAAAAGACCAATTAAAATCAGCAACAGAAAAAAAAAATCCTAACCTTCAGTCTGTGGGTTGATCACCCAGTGTCCAAATGCACTTAATCAGGTCAAGTCTTGTGAGCTTAAC
Organism: Peromyscus maniculatus bairdii; assembly: GCF_049852395.1. NCBI lineage: Eukaryota > Metazoa > Chordata > Mammalia > Rodentia > Cricetidae > Peromyscus > Peromyscus maniculatus. The sequence goes on from NC_134854.1 coordinate 99,599,833, forward strand.
AAAGAGGAAAGGGTTTTGGTATTTTTCTGAGAAAGTGGTCACCTGACCTCTTCTCCTTCAATTCTCCACATTATTGACCACTTTTCTTACTTGGTTTCATACCCTGGTCTCTGTGTCCTTATCATAATTTACTACCCAGTTCCTAAGGTAAATCTCCCTGTGCATCCCTCAATGGGGGACTCCAGAAACTCCCATTATTTCCTCACTTCTTCCCCCACCTACCCCAGTAAGCAGACAGACCTCAAGGTCTTGCTCTTTATCCTTTGTGGTTTTCTAAGAACTCTGAGAGCTCAACCACTCCCACCCCTTAGTCGACACCTGCTTATGATCAACACAAAGTTCCATGTCTGTCTCTGAGCCTCTTGACACACCACCTGTCACACCAGCCACTAGTCATTACTGAAGGGGTCGTCTACCATCCCCTGCAGGGCAGTGTGGAGCAAAATGTACTTGCCGTTCTCTGTCCTAACAGCACCCAAGACCCTGATTTCTGTGAAAGGAAACAAGAACCCACGGTCTCAATTGATTGCCCTGGAGTGCTCATGAGAACCCAGAAACAGCGAGGTAGTCTCAACTAACATATGAAGTAAGCAGTGCTCAGAAACCACAGATGGCTACCAGAAAGCTGCATGTTTTTTGTTTGTTTGTTTGTTTCAAAAAAATCCCTCACCTTAGGTTTTCTTTTGTCAGAAGACAGGCATCAGTGTGATCTAGCGCTAGAACACACATAGTTTCAGATGTTAAGAACTGGGTGTGCTGTGGTCTAACAATGCCTATTCCAAACTTCAGATCTTCCCAATCTGATAATGTTATGAAGCAGCCCATTTAGGAAGTGATCAGGACCTTCTGGCCCCCTCACAGGTGACACGGGCTTTATAAAAGGGTCTTCATATGTACTGCATTGCTTCCCTCCTCACCTACTGCTGTGTGGAAGTGACATGCTCCCCTCTCCATAGGAGGTAGCAATATGGGGCACCTTGTCAGCAGATGGCAGCTCTCACTACATACAAAAACATGGCAGCATCTCATTTAGACACCTTAGCCACTAGAACTATGAGAAGAACCAATTCTGTTGCTTAAAAGTTGCCCCATCTAGGCATTCTATTGGAGCTATGCAAGGATACCAGGACTCAAGTGGCTTAAATATGGAGCACTCTGGTCACCTAATGTGAAAAGAGGGATAACAGTCATATCTGGGCTCCTAAGTTGTTAAGAAAATTAACTATACCTGAAATACAACTAATTACACCTAAAAGATTAAGCTGTTTCTTTCATCTCATGCTTCAGATTTCTGGGGTCACATTACATTATACATTAACTTCATAATCAGGGTTCCAAATCAGCCTTCTTACTTGTTCAACTACTTGTTTTCTAACACACCATTCTTAAAATTTGTTTATTCTATCTCTCTGTGTGTGGATGTTTTACATGTATGTGAGCACATATGCATGAATGCATGCATGCATGCCTGTGGGGGGAGCACATGTGTGGAGAGAGAGTTCATGTAAGAAATACCACCAAATAGGATGTTTTGTCTTCAGTTTAGTATCTCATGCTGTCTGCTGAAATGTTCCCACATAAGCAATTCATGACTTTATGCTGATTAGCTGATTTAGGGTTTGAAAGTGAACACAATATGTGCAGACAGATGCAGATGAACAGTTAAACGTGTGCATTTCAGTATGCTCTGGTGTCGTTCTTGGCTCAGTGACCTTTAGATTTAGAGTTAATGAAAAGTAGCCTGTCCTGATGGCAGACATCATTCTGCTCACAGTGGGAGGGGAGTCTACCTGAGAGAGTCAGCTCCTCTTGTAGATAAATTTCCACTATCACGATTTATCTAGAAAGGTGGATTACTTTAAATTTTCATAATGTTTGATCCTGACTCACCTAGAAAGGGAACTGCTTTAAAATTCCATGCATTGTAAACGAAACCCACAGGCATTGTGCCAGGGTGTGAACATGAGCATAAAGGGGAGCTCTATGTGAACAGGCAGCTCTCAGTGCAGCAGTAGTGGCACAGTAGCAAAATTTTATGACAATTTGGAAATCTCTCCTGAAGATTTGAGTCAATTAGCGCCTGCCAATGATGGCCTGACAAGGCCTACTGTCTTTTTGTATGGTCTTCAAGCTAAGAATAAATTTTGAAACCTTATTTGTTTGTTTAATAATCTCATGTATTTAAAGCTACTTTCAAACTCATCATGGAGCTTAAAATGAACTTGTGCTTCTGATTGTCTAGCATCCACATCCCTATGCTAGGATTATAGGTATGTGCCTTCATGCCAATATTATTCTGTACTGAGATGGAATCCAAGGCTTCCTTCTGAGCAGCAGCCCAGACATTCTGAAATTTATCATTTCAAGTAGGTGAAAATCATAAGAATGCTGATATATTTCCACCTAAGAGCTTCTCCTTCCTCACATCCATACACAATCAGAAGATAAACAGCCAGAAGGGAAAATGAAGAAATGCCACAGAGTAATTATCAATTGAATCATTCCTTACTGGATTATCAGTGCTTGGAAAATTTAAGTGTAATACTTGTAAAAGCAAACTTCTTATCCCAGAAATCCATTACACCCTGCATCTGTGATTCAGAATCTTAAATTATCCACTTAGAAAGAAAGTCAATTTGTATTTCTCAGAAGCAATTGTGACTTAATTGCTGTTATCAACCTAATAAATTATGAGGTGATTTCCACAAACTGGTTATGCACTCAAATTTCATGTCTGATGAGAGAATAATTGTATCAATATTCTACAAATATGAAAGGGAAATTAGTTCACTGGCCATGGGGAAACACATACACCTTGAACATAAACTCATCTATCTTTTTCTGTCTGTTTTTTAAGCAGGCAAATTAAGATGGGAAAGAAAGAGTTTGTATTCCCCATAATAATGTGCAATGTGTTAATTACTTATCAAGAAGCATCACACGGGTTAGAAATATCCTTTTTGATTAATGAGAATGTCATATTCACTTTTGAACTTCAGAGTTTGATGCAAGTCTGTTTACAATACTTAAATTATATTCACTCTGTGCATTATTGGAAAACATATATCCCAAAAGGTTAAGCTGACCAAAATAATAATATATGCCCATTGAAACATACCAGAGTGTTTACAAAGGTCTGGATAACTACTGTGAAGTAGTTTGTAAAGCAATAGTTCAAACAGTTCAGACATTAATATGCATAAATCAAGTAGTCACTAAAATCAAGTTAACATATGCATTTAAGCATTCATTTATCAGACATTTAGTTTTTGAATAAGATGACAGTTCAGATGAAAGGATTGATGAGCCTGAATAGCCATTGTTATAACACAAATTTGAAGCACATTTGATTTTACTCCTCACATAGCACTGGGTTGATATGGGGGGAAAGTGGTTGAAGCAATCAGAAGAAAGAAAGATAGTTAATCTGGAGATTATACCCAGAGATGTGTAAGAAATCAGTAGGCATATCTCTGTGTATATTTAAGAAGGTATTGCCAGAAAGGATTTATGGAGGCCTCAGAGCTAATGTATGGTTTAACCCATTTATGGATTTAAAATTTCAAGAGATTGCTATAAAGTGGTAAAATCTCTAATTTAGGGTCTGCCATGCTAGGGCACACCTTTAATCATGATAGTTTCCCTTCTCCCTATGTACCTGATATAAGGGTATATCCCTCTCCACCAGGAGGGTCAGAATTGAGAGATAAAGAAAGTCTCTCCTCAGGTGTTTAGGGAATTTAGAAAGGGTCTACACTTGTTTGTACCTTGATCTTGAAAGGGGAATGTCTTTTGCCTCTCCCCTTGCTAGTATATAAAATCCCATTAGGAACAAACTTGAGGAGACTGGGTATTGACCCAGGACCCTCCCATAGCTATCCTGTGTCTCTATCTTTTTCTTTGTCTATGTCTATTGTTTTTTCCTGTCTAACATTTCTCAGTTCCTCACTCCCCTGTTCAAGGACCCTTCACCCTTCGACATGTCAGGGCTGGACCCCGACACTCTCTCCCCCTGTTCTAACCTCCTTTATACTGTTCTTTCTGTACATGTCAGAGAGCTGGAGATAAAAGCTGGAAACAGTAGAAGGGGAAGAATGCTTGTTAGAGCTGTCTCCATTACTGTCACTCCTGCCTCTGCCTCCCAATGCTGGGATTAAAGGTGCGCACTACCACTGACCTGCAACTCTTACTCTTTCTTTATCCAAGTAGTGTCTTGATGGAGAAGATGGAGACTATCACAGAGACCTACAACTTCTCAAAGTATAAAGAATAAGGGGCTATGGGTTGCCCAATACCAACTGAAGCACCTGCAACACAACCCTACATCTAAGGTTCAGGGAAAATCATCAAGGGAGAGTGTAATGCAGGTTATAGGAGACCAGGAAGCCTGTCTTTGAATCATGACAAGGAAGTTGTGTTCATAAAATGACAACAATATGATTACATAACAAGACCTGCATGATGATGCTAGTTGATGGGACAGCAAAACTAGGGAAATTTCACAAGGTTCCACTCCTAGATGAAAAGATGCAGTTTCTGGCTGCTGAAAGAGAGAGAATTACTTTTCATCAGGAATGACAACAGTGATAGGTTATCCAAGGGGTCATGTCCAAACATAAGTTATCCTACTGATATTTATTAGAATTATACATAATATATTTAAATGATAATAATTAAAGAAATATATATATATATATAATGAACATAATTAAAAATAGAGGTCATTAATTTAAAAATACTTGAAAGGGAGTTGTGGGTAGCTGGGAGGAGTTGGAGGGGAAAGAGGGAGAAGGGAAATGATGTAATTATAACACTCATGTTTAAAATTGTCCCCCAAATTAAAAAATAATTCTAAAAAGTAAAAAAAAAAACAGAAAGAAAGTCTCTCCTCTTAACCTGTTTGCTCAGGGATAGTCCAAAGTGTTTTGTTTGTTTGTTTCTTAAAGACTAACATAGGAAGAGTCCTCAAATAAGCTATTTCTGTAAAGTATACACTTAGTATTAAGAGAGGGAACTCTGGCTGAGGAAAGACCATGATGGGCATTATGTGAATTAAAAGTGTGACCATAAATTTGAAGGACGATAAATGACTAGTTATGGAAGAATATAGGACGGGTGCAGAATTGAGGGTGTGAGATGAGATGTACACAAACCCTACTTAAATGATTTGATGCCATGGAGAAAATCTCAAAATCTATGCTTGCAAGTTTACCTTGTCCTCAGAATCACATTCAGAAGGCAGAGGGTGGCTGGGATGAGAATAGGACAGAGAGTGAGGGAGTTGGGATGAGCTGGGAGGACTGAGTGAGGGGTTGAATATACAGAGAAAACTTGCTAGTGAAGGCAGCTGGTGATACATCCTCAAAGGTAGTTTAATTATCTCTCTTGTCCCCCTCCTCTCTCTCTCTCTCTCTCTCTCTCTCTCTCTCTCTCTCTCTCTCTCTCTCTCTCTCTCTCTCTCTCTCTGTGTGTGTGTGTGTGTGTGAAGAAAAGGTATTTTGGATCTGTTAAAGTCATTCATTGTAGTTAGAATAATTTAGAATGTCAAGTGACCAAGTGACCCAGGAAGGAAGCAAGTGAACCCTAAGGCAAATGAGCCTGCAATCTTGAAGTTTTGGAAAATCCAGGAAAAAAGGTACAATGATTTTCACCTAACAACACCAAACATTCATAGGTTGCTTTTCTCATTTTTGCCAATAATTTTTATCCTCTCAATTACTTCCTTTTCCCCCTGAATGTGTTTCCCTGAAGTAAGAAAATCTTCTGACTCAAATAAATGACTGGTTCATCTTGCCTCATCTGGTCCCAAATGTTTATAGAGATCCTATTATATGCCAGGTACAGTGAGGCATTGGAATTCAAAGTTGGCTGCCACAAAATGTGTGGTTCAATGAGATGCATTTCAAAGAATATGAACTAAAACTCACAAAAAACTCAGGCTTCTGCTGCCTCCCCCACCCCACCCCACCCTTTTTTTTTTTTTTTTTTTTTTTTTTTTTTTTTTTTTGCTATTCATGAAAACTCTTTTTGGAAAAATCATGGTTCAAGAGCTGATTGGAAGAGAGAAGACTTCTATTTTTCAGAAATCTGCCGTCTAAGACTGTGCAAGCCTGTTAGATTGCTGGCCTGAACCAATGTTTTTTTTTGCCTATGTGTATAGCACATGTTAGCACAGGCAAATGCTTCTGCTCTCTTCTAGGCCCCTCTTGTCTTTTTCTTGTGGCATCAAGAGTCCCTTCTTTCTCTGTCCAACATCAGTTCCCCTTCCACCCTCTTCTGTCATGGCTCCTACTCCCACTCCACTAGGGCAGCTTATATAAGGCCTGCCTTACAGCTGGACAGGGCTGAATTGCATGAGCTCAAGCTAGTACCATTTATCTGGTCATGTCACAGATCTTTATTCCTAGAGTATTCTACTCTAGCCCAGCAGCAGTTAATTGTTGACAAAAATAGCCTTTCTTCATTATAATTTATTACAGGTTGTGCAATGCTTAATTAAATGGAGCAAAAAGAAAGATACAAGGAATCCCAGTACTTAGGCCACAGCTAATGCCTGCACAGAGATACTGGTTTTTACTTATTCCTTATATCAGGTTTAAACAGTAGTTACTAAGTGTGTTAGTTTGAATTTAGTTGGCCCCCATAATCCCATCATCCCATAATCTCATAAGGAGTGGCACTATTAGAAGGTGTGGCTTTGCTGGAGTGGGTGAGGGCTTGTTGGAGGAAGTGTGTCACTGTAGGGGTGGGCTTTGAGGTTTCATATACTCAGAATACTGCCCAATGTGTGTATCAACTTCCTGTTGCCTGCAAGATGTAGGGCACTCAGCTATTTCTCGAGCACCATGCCTGTCTGTATGCTTCTATGTTCCCCACCACGATGGACTGAACCTGTGAACTGTAAGCAAGCCCCCTCAATGAAATATTATTTATAAGAGTTGCCGTGATCATGATGTCTCTTCACAGCCATAAAAACCCAAACTGAGACAGAAGTTGGTACCAAGGAGGGGTATTTCTGTGATAGACCTGACCATGCTTTTGTTTGGAGAAATTTGGACTTTGTTACTTTGGGTTTGGAAAACAGTGGAATGCTTCAAGCACTGCTTAATGGGGCATGCTTGTAGGAGCAGAGAAGACAAGGGTGCCAATAAAGATTTGAAATGTTGGGAGCTGGTCCGAGAGGTTTCAGAGAAGAATTTTAGTATGTTGCCTAGAAATCTTTCTTGTGATATTTTGGTGAAGAGAGTGGCTGCCTTCTGTCCTTATCTGAAGAGTCTGTCTGAGGCCAAAGTGAGACATATCACTTTCAGCTCCTACACCACTTCGGCTTTCATGGTGCCATGTTCCCCTTCATGATCATAATGGATTGAACTTCTGAAACCATAAATGATCCATCCTCAATTAAATGTTTTCTTTGTTTGAGGTGCCATGTTCATGATGTCTCTTCACAGCAGTAGAATCCTAACTAAGACACTAAGGTATGAATACACAACAGTTATTCTCATGAAAGTATGAAGAACTGATATGTTCAAAGATTTACATCTAGTTTTAATTATGTGCATATGCATGTGTCAGTAAGTGGGTTTATAGGTGTGAGTTCAGTGCCTGTGGAGGCTAGAAGAGGGTGTCAAATCCCCTACAGCTAAAGTTGTAAGTGGTTTCAAGTGTATGGGGGTGCAGCAAGCATGCTACAGTGTTTGTGTGTAGGTCAGAAGATGATGTATGGGAGTCAGTTCTTTCCATTCTCTATGTGAATCCCAGGATCAAACTCAAGTCTTCAGAGTTGATGGCAAGTGCCTTTACCGACTGAGCCATCTTTCCAGCCTGACATCCATTTTCAAAAAGTACTATGGCTAGCATGTATGTACTTTTGTTTTTTCAATCACATCACCATGTATTTTTGTTAATTATTAATTATCACAATAAGCCTAGGGGCCACATTAGCCCCATGATATTTATGAGAAAATGAAATCATAAACAAGGGATGGGGACCAGGTGCCCTGCAGGTGTGAGAAGGGAACTTAGGAAGCTGAGATCCCTCTGCAGAGTCAGGTGCCCTCTGTTCAACAGACTGAGAAGTGAACCTACTGTAGTCAGTGGATTATGTGTAGATGTTTAAACTCCTTGAACAAGCAGAGCAGAAGAGAGACAACTGTGTCTGTGTTTGAAAAAGACAACTTTACTGGCAGCATGAGAGAATGGGCTGAAAGAAGATGAAAAGATGAAAGATAAACCACCAGACAGGGTGTCCTAAGACACAATGACATAGCCCAATCAGCCTTGTAGGATATACGTTAGTTTCTTCTATGCCATGTGTGAAAACTGACCAACAGGGAGACTGCAATGGAATTATCACAACCATGATTTGCCAGTCACATCTTGCAAATAAGTCTTCTCTCTAAGGCTGCCATAACCACAGCATAGACTGATGATGGCAGACAAGTGAGATGCTTTAATAAAAAATGTTAGGAATTTCCATATAAGAGAAAACTTCATTTGTAAGATATATGGCTTTTAACAATTAAAACCAAAATTTGAGCCCAATGATTTACACACACATGTGCACATACATAATACACACACACAACAACAACAACAACAACAACAACAACAACAACAACAACAACCTGTGAAGGAAACAGGCCCTCCTGCCAGAAAAGCTCCAGTAGATAGTTCTATTCATCCTGATTTTAACCTTAAGTACTGTGCTGATTGATTTTTAATCATCAAATTGGCAAAGCCTAGAATCACCTGGACATTTATCGACATCTGGTTGGCCTGTCAGTATATCTGTGGGGGACTGTCTTGACTATAGACTGATATAGGCGCATCTAATCCATAGCAGCAGAAATGAAATTAGAAAAAAAATGATAATTAGTAAAAATGCAAAAAAGGGGAAAACAAAAGTCAATGAAAAACAGTATGAAACATATTCATATACATAGAGAGAGATATACACACATTATGCACACATGTGTGTACACACAAACACACAGGTTAGCATCTTGATTAAGAGTTGTTTCTTTATCTACTCACTGTGGGATCATCTCATAGATGATGCAATAACATAATAAAGACCAGTCTTTGCCTTGCGTCACTTTCGGATTATTGTGCTGCCCCAGATTGCAACAGCTATTCTGGTCTGTAGTCAGAAAAGAATCAGAAGTGATAGCAGCATGTGTCCACCTGTCACAAGCTGTTACACCCTGGGTGCTGATGGCAGATCAAGGACATTACTCTTCCTTGTAAATAAATCTCCACTCCTGAAGATCACTACAAATGTCATCTTTCTTCAAGTCTGTGATGACCTTTGTTTAAAAAAAAAATCTTTGGAAAATGTCTTCCTGCTCAGTGATATTTCTCAGTCTCAATACTGTCTCAAATATAATACTACAGAAATGGGAACTACACAGCTTGGAAATCTTTGTGTCACACATTCAAATTAACTAGTAAAAAAAAAAAGAAAAGAACAACTTCACAGTGATATGGTTCATAAGCATGTTACCTGACAGTGTCAAACATGATCTTGCTTTCAAACAAAGATGATTGCACACCTCTGTGCCCATCTGGTGAGCTTTTCCACCGAGGGGAAGTATTTTAAGAATCACACTGTGGTTCAAGCCAAAAATTGCGAATCAATATGGACCCTCATGTCCCATATATAAACATCTCTTGGAGTAAATTAAGCCATCAAATGTAAGTGCTACAGTTTCTATTTTGATATAGAAATGATGACACTCACCTTATGAATTATTTATGCCCTACCCACAAGTTTATGTTGGAACAAAGGATGTGAAAGCTGGTTTGGGTGTAGTTTAAGAAAATTTGGTTTTATTTTTGTTTTTGAGGCAGGGTTTTATTATGTAGCCTGACTTTGTCTCAAGCTAATGGTTCCTCCTAACTCAGCCTCCTGGGTGCTGGGATTATAAACTTACACACAATGACTAGAAAACTGTTTAACACTGTCCCTCAACAATCCACTGTGATTAAAATTTGGTCTCAGGATGGGACAGTTAAGAGGTGAGTTGGAACTTCTGGGAGGTTGGTCACTGTGGAAGGTCTTAGAGACTAGAGGCACAAACTTGTTCACATGTGGCCTTGACAATTGTCATGTAACATGTAAGTTCTCGTGAAAGGATTCTTTTTTTTTTTTTTTTTTTTTGGTTTTTTCGAGACAGGGTTTCTCTGTGTAGCTTTGCGCCTTTCCTGGAACTCACTTGGTAGCCCAGGCTGGCCTCGAACTCACAAAGATCCGCCTGCCTCTGCCTCCCGAGTGCTGGGATTAAAGGCGTGCGCCACCAACGCCCGGCTGTGAAAGGATTCTTAATTAAAACAAAATAAAACAACAACAACAACAAAAACCCACCAAGGCTGACCTGCTCTGTCTACTTCTTCCCAATGCCTCCTTCAAGATACAATCACCTGATGTTGTGTGTCATATGTTGATACAGACAAAAAACTTTCAAAGCAGATGCTGAGGGGAAGACAAAGAAATAAGAACAAAAAATTTTGTCAAGATAACCACCACTATAGTCTTCAATGTCTGGAGAAGTATGATTAAATTTGTAGGTGATCTCAAGACATTTTTTAAAACTGATGAAAATAATAATTTTCTTGATCTACTAAGATGGGGAAAGTTCCATACATGGGACACAAAGCATCATCTCTGGAACTCATTCTGTAGACAGCACTAGACAGCCCTAGACAAAATAATCAGGACCTTTGTGAGTTATTTATACTTTTACATTTTTAGACACAGGTGTGGCTCCCAGGCTAGCCCCGAACCCCCTATGTAGAGAAGGATGACCTCAAACCTCTGATCTTCCTGCCTCTATTTCTCAGTGACTGGGTTGCAGGCATCAACCCTCAAGCCTAGTTTTATGCAGTACTGAGGACTGAAGCCAGGGCTTCATGCATGAGGCAGGCACTCTACTGACTGAGCATTTCTCCAGGCCTACTAAGAGCCTCCCTGAAGCTCCATGTGTACAAACGGTACTTTATTTTTACCAACATGGCATCATGACTTGCTTCACTATACTACTGAAATTGTATAGCAGATGGAGAAACAAGATCATGAATGGAAAGATGCAGAGCAGGACTAAAAGACAAACCATACTGTGCTCTGCTCTCTAGCACTTGCTAGTATGACCAGGATAACCACAGTGGCCTACATTACAGAGCTATATTCCCAGTAATGGGGTGAGCCTACGGTTTATATGAGGACCTGGGCGGGGGGGGGGGGGGCTGTTTTTCTACAGCTTTAGGACAATGACTGATGAATTACCAAAAAATTTAGGAAATCAGAAATTTTGGAGAAATGAAGGGCTTGATAAGCGATAAAAAAATTTCCCTAATTCATTACTGAAAAACAAGTGTAAGAAGTATCTAAATGAATTTGATTGAAAAGAAATCGAAATACCAAGTTTTAGAAACAAGAATATGAAAGTATGATGTGTGTGTATGTGTGCTGTGCCACTGAGTCAAATTAAATTTTAAAAGATGTAAATAACTACTTAACATAGTTACAGTATATTATTAGGGTAGTACACCTATCCCATAGCAAGAGCATAAAAAGGTTGATCCCTGGAATGCTCATCGAAGGTTAACACTTTCGGTAATGGAGAGATGGGCCACCAGTGACGAACACTTGCTCCTCTTCTAGAGGAGTTTGAACATCAGCACTCATTGTGGGTACCTCACAATTGCCTGTAACTCCAGGGGTTCTTATCCCTTTACTGAGTTCTGTGTGCTCATGATGCACATACAAACAAGCAGACACACACATACATGTAAGTGAAAGTAAGTTTAAAACACTTAAAGGATCAGCACTAATAATGTAAGAGGTAAAATGACAAGTCCAAGTCTGAATAACTGAGCTATTTAAACAGACCACATGGTTTTCCATAATCACTTCATTAGACAAAAGCTCTCATGTCGTTCCCAGTATTGAAACACAACTAATGAATCAGTGAAAATCAAAATTATACTGTTTTCCCATGTGGACAATCTTTAATACATTCATCAACTACATTAGCATTTGGGGTTTCATTTAGCATTAATTATTTGAAATAAAGGTGTACTAATGCCAAAAATTAAAACCTGCCAATCTTCTCAAAAGAGAAAATTAATTACTCATGAAACATACAGATTCTTACACCTTTCTCTGGTAAAAGTACAGAAGATTGGAAGTATAATAGTTTTTTTGTAAAGCTTGAAAGGCAAGGAAACAAGGATTTAAGAGGTAATTATTAAAATATTATTTTAAATCTCATTTTTCTACTTGCTCAGTAATTCACATAATCCACTTTCAGGACTGAAATGTCCAAGATAAAATTAAATTACTCTGGAATATTTCCTTGGAGAAGAAAAATATTGACAGAAGAGTAAATAACAACAGAGCTGGAGATTGCTCAGTTGGTAAAATACTTGCCTCTCAAGTGTGAGAACACAAGCTTGGACTGTTAGGAATTCACATGACAAAAAGAAAAATCATGCCTGTGAAAGACCCCAGCATACTAGCTTAGCCTAACACCATTCCAAGTAAGGTCTGAAAAGCGCGGGGTGTCTACGGCCGGCCTCCTGGCCCCAGAAAAGGGTACTAAAGGTCAGAAAAACAGCTTGGACCCAGACAGCAGGCGTGTCAAGCTCGGGGAAAAACCACGAGCTGCCCTGAGTTTGAACCCGGCCTCATTTGAATCATCCAATCAGAACCCTGTAAACCATGAGCTGCCCTGAGCTTGAACCCGCCCCCCTCGTGCTCCTGCTGCCCGACCCTATAAAAACCCTCCGCTCCAGCCCGTGGGCGCGCCAGTCTCTTGAGCTTCTTGAGGGACTGTGTTGCCCCGGGTACCCGTGTTCCTGAATAAAGCCTCTTGCTGTTTGCATCTGACTTGTGGTCTCGTGTGATCTCTGGGCGAGGGTCTCTCCAGAGGGAAGACTGCCTTCGGGGGTCTTTCATTTGGGGGCTCGTCCGGGATTAGAGACCCCCGCCTCGGGACCACCGACCCACTGTCAGGAGGTAAGCCGGCCGGCCTTGGTGTATGTCGTTTCTGTCCTGTCAGAGTGTTGTCGGTTTATCTGAATGTTATCTGTTTGCGCGCCTGAATCGGTCTGGAGTCAGTGGGGCTGAAGGAGCTGACGAGCTCGGACTTCGCCACTGCGACCATGGAAGACGTTCCACGGGTCTCTGAAGTCCCCTTCGGGGGCACGGGAAGTCCCCTTCGGGGGCACGGAAAGTGTTGTCGGTTTGTCTGAATGTTGAATGTTGTCTGTTTGCGCGCCTGAATCGGTCTGGAGTCAGTGGGGCTGAAGGAGCTGACGAGCTCGGACTTCGCCACTGCGACCATGGAAGACGTTCCACGGGTCTCTGAAGTCCCCTTCGGGGGCACGGGAAGTCCCCTTCTGGGGCACGGTCTGAAGTCCCCTCTGGGGCACGGTTTTTCGGGGCCACCCCCGTATCAGAAGGATACGTGGTGCTGGCAGGGGACGGAGAATTCAAACACTCCGTGTCCCCATCTGAGTTTTTGCTTTCGGTTTTACACCGGAGCCGCGCAGCGAAACTGTTTCTTGTTTGTGGTGTCGGTTTGTTTTGCGTTCTTTGTCTAATCCTTCTCCATCCAGGCGCGGCGCCTCCTGTCACGGCGCCGGCCGCGATCCCGGCGGCTGCGCTCGCGGCGCCTCCTGTCATGGCGCCGGCCGCGACCACCCCAGCGGCTGCGCTCGCAGCGGCTCCTGTCACTGCGCTCGCAGCGGCTCCTGTCACTGCGCTCGCGGCGGCTCCTGTCAAGGCTGCACTCGCGGCGGCTCCTGTCACGGCGCCGGCCGCGACCTTCCCGGCGGCCGCCCCCCCCCATGATGACCCCGCTCGCGGGGGACTCGGAGGAAGAAGAAAAGCAGAGAGTTTTCCTGGAGGCCCGGAAGCAGGTTCTGGGCGATGACGAGAGGCCAACCCAACTCCCAAATATCATCGATGCCTCTTTTCCCTTGACCCGCCCAGACTGGAACTTCAATACACCTGAAGGTAGGGAGCATCTACGTCTCTATCGCCAGTTGCTCTTAGCGGGTCTCCGAGCGGCCGCCAGAAGGCCTACCAATTTGGCTCAGGAAAGGAAAAAGAAAAAGGAAAGGAAAGGAAAGGAAAGGAAAGGAAAGGAAAGGAAAGGAAAGAAAAAGGAAAGGAAGAATCACCCGCTGCATTTTTAGAGAGGCTGAAGGAGGCTTATAGGATGTACACTCCGTATGATCCAGATACCAGTCTAGCTCAGATATCCGAACCAAATTGCAGCGGTTGGAAAGTTTGCAAGCGCTAGGTTTGCCAGATTTATTGAAGGAAGCAGAGAAAGTGTTCAATAAGAGAGAAACTCCTGAGGAGCGTGAGGAAAGGAGATGGCAGAAAAGTGAGGAAAGGGACAAGAAACAACATAGGGAGATGAAAAAGGTTTTGGCCGCCGTTGTGTCTCAGGGACAGCGGAGAGAGGGAGATAGGTCGGGAGAGCGAAGGAGGCCACCCCTTGATAAAGATCAATGTGCTTACTGTAAGAAGAAGGGACCAAGAGTCACAGGTCCTAAAGGAGACCCCCTACTTACCATCAGGCCTTACTGCTGGACTCAGACCGGGTAAATTTCGGGACCACAGCCTGAGAGAGACCCCGTGCCCTATAGCCCAGAAGACCATGAGCTAGCAAAGAAAATGGGGGCGGACTGGGAACAAAGAAGACAGGCATATATACTAGGGGACCGGATGGTCATGCCAACCTCCCATACCCGATATATGCTGAGATTCCTCCATGCATTGACCCCTTTGAGCAAAAACAAGATGAAGACCCTATTAGACAGAGAAAACACCTGGGCAGTGCTGCTGAACCAGGATCAGGTACTCCAGCAGGTAACTTCTACCTGCCCAGCCTGTGCTCAAGTCAACGCAGGAAAGGTTCATCTAAACAAGGGGGCCCGCCAAAGAGGCCATCGTCCTGGTGTTCATGGGGAAATAGACTTTCCAACCAAGAATGAGACGGCTAACGTGGTAACAAAGAAACTGTTGGAAGAAATCTTCCCCAAGTATGGGATGCCTCAAATATTGGGGTCGGATAACAGGCCTGCCTTCGTCTCCCAGATAAGTCAGAAGGTGGCCAAACTATTGGGGGTTGATTGGAAACTCTATTGTGCGTACCGCCCCCAGAGCTCAGGACAGGTAGAACGAGCTAATAGAACAATTAAGGAGACTCTAACCAAATTAACGCTTGCAACTGGCACTAGAGATTGGGTGCTCCTACTTCCCTTAGCTCTCTATCGAGCCCGAAATACCCCCGGCCCACACGGCCTAACCCCTTTTGAGATCATATATGGGGCCCCACCTCCTGTTGTAGACTTTCTCCATCCTGATATTTCCTCTCTTGCCACCACCCCTACTTTAGAAGCACATCTTCAAGCCCTCCAGTTGGTGCAGAGGGAGGTCTAGAAGCCCCTGGCCAAGGCTTATCAGGAGCAGCTAGACAAGCCGGTGGTGCCCCACCCCTTCCAGATCGGGGACTCCATGTGGGTCCGACGACACCAGACCAAGAGCCTGGAATCACGGTGGAAGGGGCCCTACACTGTCTTGCTGACCACCCCCACTGCACTCAAGGTCGACGGGATTGCTGCATGGATCCACGCCTCTCATGTGAAGGCTGCCAGGGAACCCGACCCAGCAGGATCCAGAAAGTCAACATGGACAGTGCGCCATACACAAAACCCCTTAAAAATAAGGTTGACCCGCGGCTCCTCTTCCTCCCCCTCCTCTTAATCTCTACCTATCCCCAGGGGACTAGGGCGGCAGAGAGCCCGCACCTAGCTAAGAGGCTCACTTGGCAGGTCATTTCACAAACTGGGGAGACGGTCTGGCAAACGACCGCCTTTCACACCCCCTTTACATGGTGGCCTAACTTACATCCAGATCTCTGCCAGTTAGCAGCAGGGTCAGAGGAATGGGACATCCCTACCACTGACCCCATGAACCCCAGAGCACCAGACGTCTGTCAGGATGGTAAGGGAACTTGCAAATGTAGTGACGGGAGATACGGATGTGGCCACCCTGAAGCCAGGGCAGCCCTGTCACAACTATCCTTCTACGTCTGCCCCCGGGATGGTAGGGACAGAAAGCTGATTAGCCAATGTGGGGGTTATGAAAGTTACTTCTGTAAAGCATGGGGATGTGAAACAACTGGCAATACCTATTGGAAGCCTTCATCCACTTGGGACCTCATTAGGGTAAAAAGGACTACCCAAGGGGAAAGCCGCACATGGCGCCCACTCACCCGAGCACATTGTTGGGGTTTCCCAGGCGAGCTTAGTACATACTGGGAGGGGGAGGGCCCCTGTATAAACTTCACCTGCAACCCCCTAAACATATCCTTTACTCAGAAAGGAAGGGGGATGGCACAAGATTGGATTAAAGGAAAAACATGGGGACTTAGATTTTTCATGACAGGACAGGACCAGGGATTTACCTTTATGATTAAACTTAAAATTGAGGAGCCCTCCGCCTCTATAGGCCCCAACCAGGTTCTCTCTGACCAAAAGCGCCCCTCTTTACCTGCTCCAGCACCCCCGAGGGCTACCACCCGACCCAATTCGGCCATTCGCCCAAGCACGGCTCCGAACGCCGCTGTAACCCCAGTCACCCTCCAACCACCCAGACCCGGTACGGGAGACCGGTTATTGAATCTTATAGAGGGCGCTTACTCAGCCCTCAATGTTACTAGCCCAAATCGGACTCAGGAGTGCTGGTTATGCCTAGTTCCCGCACCTCCCTATTATGAGGGGGTGGCCGTAGTCGGAAGCTTCACCAATTCTTCTTCACCCCCATCAGGATGTGCCTCGACACCTCAGCATAAGCTCACAATCTCCGAGGTGTCAGGACAAGGACTATGTCTGGGGACAGTACCCTACACCCATCAACACCTGTGTAATTGCACCCAGGTACTTGTTCCAGGACTCCATTATCTCGTGGCCCCCAACGGAACTTACTGGGCCTGTAGCACTGGGCTTACACCATGCCTCTCCCCCTCAATACTAGCTAACACGGCCGATTATTGTGTGCTCATAGAACTGTACCCCAGGATAGTCTACCATACACCTGAAGATATCTATGCCCGATATGAAATAGGGGTCCCCCGTATAAAAAGAGAGCCAGTCTCACTAACCCTGGCCTTAATACTAGGTGGATTAACTATGGGAGGAATCGCCACCGGAATAGGCACAGGTACCACTGCCCTCATGGAAACCAACCAGTTCAGACAACTCCAGGTTGCCATGCATACCGATATCCAGGCACTGGAGGAATCCGTGAGTGCCTTGGAAAAGTCACTCACCTCCCTGTCTGAGGTAGTTCTGCAGAACCGGAGGGGATTAGACCTCCTCTTCCTGCAGGAAGGGGGGTTATGTGTTGCCCTTAAAGAAGAATGTTGCTTCTATGCGGATCATACTGGGGTAGTGAGAGATAGCATGGCTAAGTTAAGAAAGAGACTAGAACAAAGACAAAAACTCTTTAAAGAACAGCAGGGGTGGTTTGAAGGATGGTTCGGAAGGTCCCCCTGGCTCACCACCCTCATCTCCACCCTTATAGGGCCCCTTCTGATTTTATTGCTCCTCCTGACGCTCGGGCCCTGCATCCTAAACAGACTTGTCCAATTTATCAGGGAACGTGTTTCTATAGTTCAGACCTTGGTATTGACCCAACAATACCAACGACTCAACCAGGTGGAAATGGAGCCACATCCCTATTCTTCCCCATGAATGGAGGATTCCATTCCCTGAGATAAGAAAATGGGGGAATGAAAGACCCCAGCATACTAGCTTAGCCTAACACCATTCCAAGTAAGGTCTGAAAAGCGCGGGGTGTCTACGGCCGGCCTCCTGGCCCCAGAAAAGGGTACTAAAGGTCAGAAAAACAGCTTGGACCCAGACAGCAGGCGTGTCAAGCTCGGGGAAAAACCACGAGCTGCCCTGAGTTTGAACCCGGCCTCATTTGAATCATCCAATCAGAACCCTGTAAACCATGAGCTGCCCTGAGCTTGAACCCGCCCCCCTCGTGCTCCTGCTGCCCGACCCTATAAAAACCCTCTGCTCCAGCCCGTGGGCGCGCCAGTCTCTTGAGCTTCTTGAGGGACTGTGTTGCCCCGGGTACCCGTGTTCCTGAATAAAGCCTCTTGCTGTTTGCATCTGACTTGTGGTCTCCTGTGATCTCTGGGCGAGGGTCTCTCCAGAGGGAAGACTGCCTTCGGGGGTCTTTCACCTGTAATCTCAAAGATGGTAATATGGGAAATAGGTAGGTCCCTGGAGTTCAGGGCTCAGTTAGCATGAACTACTTGCTAAAGCTCCAGGCTAATGAAAGACTTTGTCCCAAACAAAAAAAATGAGAAGGTGGCTGAGAATCAACACTGGAAGCTATCCTCTATTCTCCACATGTATGCATGTATACCAAGACAGGCATGCATGAACATTCCACACACTCAAACATGCATGGACAAACGTGTGTGTGTGTGTGTGTGTGTGTGTGTGTGTGTGTGTGTGTGTGTGTGTGTATCTTCACCCTCTCTGCCGCATAGGAAAGTAAACACTTCTGTCATAACTTATGCTGAGGTGGATAAATCCTTAAAAGAAAAATCATTCAGAAGCAAGGTGAGAGGAGTCTGCCTCCCACAGCATAGCTTTTGGATTGTGGGTGATTGTACCTGGTGAGGGGGTCTAATGGAGAAAAGGCAGGGAAGAGGATTGTCTAATAAACTTGGTCGTCTGTGTCCCACAGCCTCCCTCTGCTCCATCCAGGTTTCCATGAGAGGCTCTCCATTCAGAGCTACACCAGTCTTAACTACTATTCCATGGCTCTAGACACTTACAGAAAGTATTAAGTACTTATATTTCATAATACTTATGTACAAAGCACATCAAACACTTTCTGAGGTGAGTTCACAATGAGGGAGTATAGACACTTGCATCTCTGGGATTTGGACTTAAATCATGGTCTATATTGATAAGGATAAAAAGTACCACTGTAGTGTTTGGCCACCAGATGTCAGTGTACGATAAAGAATGCTAGAACATTGTTTAACTACATAGGATGTAGTGATTAAGGAGGAGCAGATAGATTGAGAAGCACTTCACCTAGAGAAGGCAAGTGACTGAAAATTGCAGAATCCTGCAGTAAGTTATTCATACTAGGTTTTCTTATTGTTTTTATTTATTTGTTTGGTTCTTTTTTTTCCCGATGTTACGTAAGAACCAGATTTGATGGCACATACCTGTAACCCCAGCACACAGAAGGTTCAAAGGAATGGGAATCCTATCTGGGGTTATAGAGTGAGGCTCTATCTCAATCAAATATGGAAACAATTTCTTTTAAAGATAAGTTGAAAGAGCACACCAGCACATTGAAGAAGCTCAAAACAACAGCTTAGCCTAAACTAGAAAATCACAGATGTGGAATTTGTTATCAATTTTTAAATCATAGATCTGCATACATTTTTAGCCATTTGATAACAGTCCAAGGTTAAGGGGACTTGGTCTTGCAGAACACCTTAGTTCATATCCCTGCACCTACATTAGGCTGCTCACAAACACCTCTAAATCCTGCTCCAGGGAATTCAATCCACTCTTCTGCCTTCTGTGTGCTCCTAAATGCAACACATACATGCATGTGCGTGCATACAGACACACACAAATAACTAAATATTTTCTTTTCAAAGTTTATTCTTAACCTTTGTTTATAGCTTATGATCATTTCTTTAAGGAATCCATCCACTACTCCACCCTTCCTTCACCACACTGCACACGCGTGCGCACATACACACATACACACACAATTTAATAGCACATAATTCACCCAAATGCATACAATACATTAATGCTCTGCAGTAACTAACTCTACTAAGTAAGCATTTTCTCTTTTATGAACTGTACATCTTTGATGTTATATCTCATTTCTACCCTGTTCACTCTCTGTGAAAGATCTAAGCTATCTTACAGCTAAACTTTACACTAAGACTGAAGCACAAAATATGACACCTCAGTACCTGTGATTACACAGTTATCTAGAGCTTGGAGTAAGTCGCCAGGCTCCTGAATCCAAGGCCTGCATTTGCCCCAGGGTCCCAGAGTTCTTATGATACCCATTCATTTTGATAGACAGAGATCAGAGAGTGTGATTAAAAGCTATTGATAGATGTAATAAAGAAAAGCAGGTGTGGGAAGGGCAACAATGCATGTGTTGAATATTGGCACTACTCAGAGAGAAAATCCTTCACCCTGCTGTCTAGGTAAAGTTAGGTCAGGGGCTCACATCTATTACCTCAAAGATCTCTGATGAAGGATCCTAAAGATGCTAAGACTTTTTGAGTAGTGCAATAAACCCCCTATTCCATTGTTTTGCAGACTGGATAGATGTTCCTATGGATGCTCCAGTCCCTCAAAGAGCCAGGAGCCAAAGCTCTGGCTAGCTTAGGAATTCTCAAAGGCATGTACCAGGAACAGTAAATTGTCCTAATGTAGGGCATGGTCCTAGGTTTGTTTACTGGCTTTCATTATTATGCATTTGTCCTCTACTTTTCTAATTGCTTTCAAACAGTTATAGCTTGCATTTCCCTCATGAATACATTTATAGTATTTAGATAGGACCTTCTGTTCTCCTCTCTCTTCATTCTTATGTAGATTAATTAGAATGAAACTAATTAAGGATCTTCACCACTTAATGTGGGGTTTCCCAGATGTTGTCCCCAGAATGATCTCAAAGGAGATATGTAGTGTGGAAGCCTCCTAGTGCAGAAAAAACTTGGTAGCTATGACAAATGAAGGGATATAACCAAGAAGGGACTGGAGAAGGAGCTTATTGTAAAAGTTCTTATCTCTATGGAAATCCATTCATCTTTCCTTGTGGTTGCAGAAAACCAAAATCCAGAGATTCTGAGAATCCCTGATCTGTCCAGAGCTTTGGTTCACAGCTTAGGGGGACCAGAGTGCCCATATGACATCCACTTGGTCTTTGGAACAATGGAAAAGAGGATTCCTTCATTACTCAAAAAGATCTTAACTTCTTCAGACTCTTTCAACAGAAATCATTGAGGTCATGTATCTGAACCCCTGACCTAACTTACCTAAAGAGAATTTCCATTCGCTACTGAAACTACCTTCTAACTCCAGGTCTCCAAAATCTAGTCTGGAGTTGAGAATAGTCATAGACATCCAGAACTCTCTTCTCTGTGTTCTGTAAGGGCACATTCCTTAAATGAGCTTCTGCAATTGAAACCCTGTACTGAACCACATTTTTTTAGGATGGGGCTAGATAACAATCATGAGCACTGAAGAAGCCTAGAGAGGGGATATCCTTTGGTCAGTGACTACTACAGCACAATAATGCTCCCTGCTCACCCACCTACCCACCCACCCAAGTGACAGTAGCAGCATTATGGCCCAGGGACCTGGTTCTTTTCAGGCATAGCTGCTTTTATCTTCCTGGTCTGTGTCTGTCGCTGATGCTTAATCCCAAGCACTCATATCCATTGAACAACAAGGCAGAAACACTAATTACAGTTTAATCAAGAATAAAAAAAAACATACTGAAAAAACACAAAAATAAAATGGAGAAGGAAAATCTAAAGGAGTAAAAATGGGTGTGAAAAACCAAGGACAACTTGTATGGACTTGGGATGTTTAGGTAACTGTTCAGGTCTATGTGACTGAGAATACATTGTCTCAATTCTCCACTGCAGACTTACAAGGCACAGCAGTAGTAAAAACAAAGCAAGATGCTGCATGGTCAGTACCACAGTGTCCCTTCTCCCCAAGTGGAAGCATTAAAACTCTTGAAAGGCATGCACATAGATTTCATGAGTGAAGATAGTGTTGGAAGCAATTTGGAACAGTGTCACAGGCTGGGAGGGGCCAGAGCAGAGGTGGTATACTGAAGCTTTGGGCTGTCAGGGGACATGGGAAGGGCCCAGAACCTATGGAACAAGCTTTGAAAGTGAAAGAAAAGAAATGGCAGGTGACAGAATGCAGCCAAAACAAACAACAAACAAAACCCAAAAAACAATCACAGGTTCATTTTTGTGTAGGCATGGAACACACAGCATGGAACAAGAAAAGAAGAAATGAAGCATGTCAGAATGAGAGATTACCCATCAGACAAATGGAAAACAAAGTCATGGCAAAAGCTAAGCATAGGGGAGGTCAATGACGCACTCACGATTTTATTTAAAATAGTAAATATTTAAATATGTGAGTGACTGATTTCATTCATAAAGTTCACGTGTGTTTGCAGATGTGAGTGTAGCTGCCTGTGGAGGCCAGAAGGTGTTAGATCTTCTGGAGCTGGGGTTACAGCAGTGGCAAGTCATGTAACATGGGGGCTGAGAATGGAATTCGGGTCTTCTGCAAGAACAGCAACCACTCTTAACTGCTGGGCCATGTCTCTGGCCCCTTTTACTTTAAGTAATTTGGTTATTTGACAGTTTCGTTTGAGGTGGGATGGTGATGTATCCTAGCACTAGGGAGGCTGAAGCAGGAGGGCTGTGAGGTTATGGTCAACCAATGTCACATAATGACTTAAAGGCCAATGTAGAAAAAAAAAAACATATTTTTAAAGAGAGAAATAGTTTTGTATTTTAAATATGAATTTAAATCCATACTTAAATTTATGAATTCATGAAAATAAAATTCATGAATAGCATCAATGTCCATGTTCACAGTGATAACCTCTATAGATAAGGTGTTAAAGGATAAAGTTTCCCAAAGTATATTCATTTCATTTATTTACACAAAAGAATTACATAAAAACATCTGGAGTATTCTCTTCCACTCTCCTTTTTTTAAAGTGAGATCTCACTCTGGCTGACCTGGAAATTGAGCCATTCCGCTGTAACAGGCATGAGCATGGTCAACTTAATAAAAAATCCTGCATTACCTTCTAAGGTTATCTCCACTCTCACAAGTTTCCCAGCAATCAAAGCTGATCTTGTAATTTGACTTACACATGAGAAGTCATTACTTGTGAAAAATAATCTGCCCAGAATTCCTCAGTGGACACTGTCACAGGACTGAATTAACTTCCCCCAGTTCCCACGATCGAAACCTTGATGATTTTCCCATTGATCAGCAATCATTTTACTTTTGTGGCCACATGATTAGAGGCTCTCTTGGCAATTCCTAATTGTTACAATACTGGTTTTGGACCCTTGATTATTTTTCTCTGTCAATCACTGCATTGATTTTTTTCTTTTCTTTTCTTTTTTTTAATATATATAAGCAGGCTCGGTGGTGACAGAAGACAGGTGGCCAAGCACTGAGCCCTAATTCTAACCTCCTTACAAACCAATCCTATGGTTTTTAAACAGATGGAGGTAAAAAATATCAACTTCCCCTGATTCTGAGTAACTATAAAGTTTGTGTGTGTGTGTGTGCTCATGGATGAGCATGCATGTGTGTGTGTGCATATGTGCAGGCCAGGGGACAACATCTGGTATCTTCTTCAGTCATTCTCTACCTTTCCATTTTTTTGTTTTTGAATTTTTGAGATAGGGTCTTCGCTCAACATGGAGGCCCCTGAATTAGCTGGACCAGGTAGTCAGTAAGCTCTAAGACTCTTCCTGTGTCTACCCACAACTCCATCAATAGCGCTGAGGCTCCAGGTGTACATTGTTGGTCTAGTCTCTTTACATGGATACTGGCCTTTGAATTCAGCTCCTCATGCTGGCACAATAAGCAGTTGACTGACTAAAATGGTTCCCCAGACCTAACTATAAGACTTTAAGGCACATCTCCATCCACTCTCCCATGAAAGTTAAAATGGACATTCATAACTACTAGTACAGATTGCCTCTCTAATTCAAATTTAAGACAAGAGAAATATGGACTGGGAAACTCTGTCTTGTATTCACACAGTTCTTCTCACTTCAGCATTGCAGAGATGTAACTTCGACTATTTCGATTTGACTATTTAAACTGTCACTGCATTCAACAGCCAATGGGTCATTTATCAACATGGTTTATTACCAGGAAAGTCAGTAACAGGGCATTAGAGTTTTTCCACTGAGTGAAATGCCATGGTTTAAGTGTCTGTGGTATGATTTGGATAAGTGTCCTCTAAAGACCATGTGTCTAGGTTTAGAGCCCCACCTGGGGTGCTGATGGGAGCTGGTGGGTATGACCTTGATGGGATATTGGGTCCTTGGTCTCTCCTCTCTCCTTTTCACTTACTTATCATGCTGAGGTGAACATCTTGTTCCATCATGTACTCCTGCCATTCTTTACTGCCTCATCACAGGCCCCAACAAGAATCCAATTAGCCTGGCATTAGAATTTCTGAACATGGAGGCCAAAGCAATCACTCTTTCCTTTTGTAAAATTATTAGTTTTCTTTATCGTCTCTATCTTTATTTATAAGTCCAGAAGAGCATCAGGTCCCCTAGAGCTGGAGTTGTAGGTACTGGTGAGCCACCTGACTTGGGTACTGGGAACTACTAACTTTGGTCATCTGAAAGAAAAGCAAGTACTCCTCACTACTGAGACATTTTGCTTACACCAGACTTTCCTTTTTGGTGGAGATTATTTCAAGTATGTTGTTACAGCTATAAGAGGCTGACTAACACATTCTGCAAACAGCATGGGGTTTTTAGAGAAAGTGCCTATAAATTCTAAATTGATTTCAAGTATGGAATACCTGGAGAATAACAAAGGCCAGACCAACTCTCATCCCATTTATAAGTGTTCCATAAAGAGAAGCAGTCTGTTGATTTTAGTGAAAGAATTTCAAATATTAAGGGATCTAGGTTTATTGACATAAAAAATTACTGAAAATCTACAAGTAATTAGTTATACTGTATTCCTTTAAAATTTAATAGTAACACTGGTACTGACCAGAAAGTTCTGAAAACAACTTTCATTTACCCGGGAGCAGCTGTTAGGCAGACACACAAATGTGGCTGCTGTTCTGGATTGCAGCTCAGACAGCTACACACATAAATTTTTATTAACCTTTGAAAATAAAATGTGAAACATTGGGTCATTGTTACATAATTTTCATTGCTTACAAACAAATAACCACTAATGATAAAGAACTGGTGGGTATGAGTCATTAACATAGTTCAAAGTTGTCTCATTAATGCATAATGTCCTTAGTTAACATTATGATCAATGAAATGAATTAATCCATAACTCATTGAACTAATGAAATTAAATCAACAGATTAATCAGTCTGCTCTACTCATTCTAATTCCCTGGGGCCTTTTGCCCCTAAATAAGAAGGTAACACTGTGGTAAATGAAAGGTGTTAAAGGTTCAAGGTGTGGACATACTTCACAATTTGAATCTTCTTAGATGACCTCAAATTTGATTTTATGAATCTGAAGCCTTTTGCAAAATCACAGTGATGCTTCAAGTGGTGTGCTTGTGGTGAAAGCTGAAGTTGACAATGGTCTGGAACCAGAAGGAAAGAAGGGGACCGGAGCCATCCCACTGCTGGACAGAAGATGGCAGCAGCTGACAGGCCTGCTGTGAGCCAATTCCCTGTTCTCTTCCCACCACTTTTCCCTGCTTACTATTCAATCACAAAAGAAATGATTATGTAACAAAAAGGATGGGATCAAATTTGGCTAAGCAACAAATCCCTTCTTAACTAATTTTTCTTACTGCCCTATTTAAAAAAAATATTTTTGCATTTTAGATTGTGACTTTTTACTGTTTTAAAAGTGAGACATTTTTGTTTTAAGTTAAAGTAGCAATATACCATGTATTAATGTCTGAATGCATCATCTACTCTTTTCCTTCCTAATATATTGTTTTATTCATTTTTCTTATTCCAGAAAGAAAACTTTATCATCACTTTAATGAGCTTGAAAGATCTATCAGCATTTTTTATTGCTCATGCCTGGATGGTACTGAAGGAGTCAATGTCTTCCTGTCCTGTATCACAGAGTTACTCACCACAGAGTGAAGTCTGACCGTCAATAGAGAAAACCTATTCTTTTTTTTGGCACTGCACATCTATATTTGGTGTATTGTAGCACATGTGAGGAAATTAAAATAAGGAACAAAATAAAGTGAACAGCTTTACTGATTTTCATGAAAGTTTTACAAACATTATGTTAAACTTAATTCATTTTGGAAAATTGAGAGCTACCTGCTGAAGTGTTGCACATGGAATTAGATAGTGCTGAGTCCCCATTTCTGTAATAAATTCATTCAATTTATTATTAAATTTGGATTTAATTCTTACATAAAACCTGATAATGGACTGGAGAGATTGGTCAGGAGTTAAAAGCACATGCTGCACTTGTAGAGTACCTAAGTTTGGTTCCCAGCACTCTTGTTGGGTGACCCAAGTGCCTGTAACTCCAGCTTCAGGGGATAGAGCTCCTCTGGCTTCTGTAGTCTCTTACACTCACGTGCACATACTCACACAGAGACACACAAACATATACATAATTAAAAAATAGCCCCTTTTTAAAAATCCAATAAAGTCACTATTTGGTGTGAGTAAATATATATACACTTATGAATATGAGTATATGTATAAGAATGTGTCCATCTACACAGTCACAGAGACTGTTGAATTAAGAGAGAAGAAAAGATCTCAGAGCCTCCAGAATACACAGTATTACAATTATTCCTCAACAATATTCTCCACTTCACACCTTGGGCACACACTGCTTTCCTCAGGATCCTCCCTTCTGACCACTAGCTAATGATTGTTTTCTGCCAAAAGCTCATGTCCACTCCCCTAAGAGCAAGCCTCCATCTTTTTCAACAGCTTCTAACTGACAGAGTTTTTTTTTTTCTCTTGTGAATTCTGCTCTATCCCTTTTTCTACCATTCCCATGTCCACTGTGTAACAAAATACTCATGAATGCAGACCACGGGAATTTCCGAGTCTCCATGTCTTTTTCAGCGTATGAGGATCACAGCCTGGGGGATAAATGACTGCCCAGATGAGCCCATTCATGTCTGATCTTGGAGGTGTGTTTTCATCCTTGGCTGCTGATGACTACACCCTCTCATGCACTTACATGCAAGGCATGGGAAGTCTCCTGGGTCCCCTTCTAGGATATCCCATCAGCAAGAGCAAATGCAGTAGGTAGGTCTTTCATGGGATTTGCACCCAGCACTCCTGAGAGGAGGCATGCAAATAAAGACTAGATTCCCATATAGGGTTTAGGGTAGTAGGGTTTGCTTGTCACTGACTTAAACTGAAGGTATTCAGGGCAATTTCCCACTGAGACAGAGTATAGATGCAATCTAACGCCAGCAGCTTATAACATTTATCCCCTTTGTAATGAAATTGATTACCCAAATGACTTGGAGGTAAGGTATTCCTTCTACCTGGCAGCGATCAGATCTTTTAAACATGGTTGCTACATTCTATAAAGATTAGTCTAGGATGTTCTCCCAATATTTTAGATTTCCAATAACAGCAACACACACCATACAGTTTATCTTCCTGTCAAAAAATTCTGAGAAGAAAATCAATATATAATATTATGTGATTATGTGCCTGTAACTTATGGTGTTCCTTAAATAATGTAAATTATGGTATCATTTTATGCACACATTTGTATACTGTATATATAGTACATAAAAGTGTGTGTGTGTGTGTGTGTGTGTGTTAGGGTAAGTGTACACTCTGTAGGTATCAGCCAGGTGCTTACATCAAACTCATTCAGGGCTGCAGCCAGCTCGCCAATCCCTGTATGGCCTTTGGCTTCATCGGTGGGTGAGGTGGCCTGAGCAGCACTGGAAATTCCAGCTATGGCCTCTTGGACTTGTTTGAATACATAATCTCGGTTGGCTCTGGTAGCAGCAACATCTGGGTGGCGGAGGAAGGCTTGGGAGGCTGTGTATAGCATGGTGGCATTCTTCTTCAGGGCTCCACGGGCAGCAGCCATTTCATCCCTACAGTGAGGGTCCTTCAGCTCCTGTGAAAAAGTGGAACATGCATAAGGCTTGTGTACAAGTGTTTGCAGGGATACTTGCAGCCTCAGGCACATGGACACATTATGGATTTTAGAAACACTCCTTCCCTTCTGCAATTTGTAGCTGCCAGAGTGACTCAAAACTGCTCTTTCTTCATGAAATGTCTAAGTCAGTGGCTGATTTAAAGCCAAGTTTTTTTTAATCAAAATTTTAAAACCAAGTTACTAACCAATCCATCAAGGTGTCTTCTTCCACAAGACCCTGCACCCTTATCCTATCATCAGCGCTCATCGGACATTACTATAATGACTTTGTAAGTATGCATGGCTCCCACATAGTTTCTCTCATAGTGGGTCCTGTCTATCTTGATATTGCTGACTCCTTAATCATCAGCACAGTATCTG
Organism: Peromyscus maniculatus bairdii; assembly: GCF_049852395.1. NCBI lineage: Eukaryota > Metazoa > Chordata > Mammalia > Rodentia > Cricetidae > Peromyscus > Peromyscus maniculatus. Next base: position 99,628,173 of record NC_134854.1, read on the forward strand.
CCAGCTCAGAGATATTTAATACACAAATATCACTGAAGGAATGCAAACCCCAGGAGACCACCAAGTGAAGTGGGCTTTCGACATCATAGGATTTGCCCTCAGCAAATGGGAAACCTGAAATCAGTCACCTAGGACCTGTTGACTTCTGTTTAATTACATTTATAAAACAGGAAATCCAACATTATTACTTCATGTATCCATTCCACTTCACTTTCACTTCCAGAAGTTTTCTTTAACTTAACTGTGGCAAGCAAGTTGTTTCTTACAAGTACAAACCATAAGATAAATGTTGACTGAGCCCTTGCCTAGAATGTGTCAGGCCTGATTTTGATTAAGACCATGGGGAAAAGATGAAACAAAATAATGAGGTGCACATGGTAACAATCATAGAGTTGCAGTGACTTTATCAAAAGGAGGCGGAAAATGCCATATGCTGAAAAGTTAGCAATGCATTTTTGAGTGCACTTTATTTCTTTTTGCTAAATTTTACAGTAGAAGTCTGAATTAGTGGGTAATTAAAAAGAAGGCATTTTGGAGAAAAACCTGAGCTGTGTTATTAGATTTCTCATAGGAATGTCCATATCATCAGTGGTCTGATACCAGCTCCTGACCAACAGTCTGCTTCAGTCTCCAGTCTGCTATTTCCCTTCTATCTGATACTTCAGTGTGGATGTTTTAAGCATCTCAAAGCCATGCCTGTAAATACCACATACTGAATTCTAACCCTAATTAGGGCTCTTTCAATCTTCCGCACGCCAATCAAACTACTGCCTTCTACTTATTTGCTTACACCAGAGCTTTGAAGGAAACTCGCTGCTGTCAGTCACGCACTTCTCACCTCTGAAGCAGAGACAGCTTTTCAAAATATATTTCATCCCCTATATCTTTCCCCCACTTTCATTGCTTCTCACTGATGGAGACCACCATTGTCTACTATTGAGTCCACTCACACCCATCTACTGTCTGTTTCTCTTCAACTCTGGTTCTTTTTCAGCAAAATATTGACAATGATGCTAATATGTAAAGCTTAGCCATGGATACTGGACTTGGAACCTGTTTACAATAAGATCTAAATACCCTGTAACAAGACCAGATACCATGGCCTGAATTTCTAACTTCCCTCTCCCCTGCCTTCCTATTGGTTCTCTGCTATCCAAGCACTGGAATGAGTTGTTTCACTGAGAGAAAGCCATCTAGCCACCACCACCTGCTTCCACACACTTAAGAGCAATTACCCACTGGACAGACAGCAAGCAACGAAGATTTATATAGGTAAAACTAAAAATAACTACACAAACGAAAGTCCTGTTTAAGTGGCTGCTCCATACAGGACATTTGTCATTCCAGCATCACTTCAGCCAGGCATAGAGTGGATACTCAACTGCTACTGGGGATAAAACTTTTCTGTTGGTGAAAGATATTATAGTGTTCCTCCAAATGTGAGGAATTCTGGGAGCAGTTGAGAGGACTGGTGGAGACGACAGTAACAGATGCTCCCAAGTACAGAGGTGTTTCTCTGTGGGTTTGCTTGTTTGTGTTTTAAAATATAATGATACTCTTTGGGAACAATGAACTCTTTGGATACTCTTCGGGAATTCCAAAGGCATCCCGCAAACAGCTAAAACTAAGGGATCTAAGTCTCGACAGAGGGGATATGGGGCAGATCCTAGGCCATTCATCACCATTGTTATGGCTGCTTGTCACCAGTGTCCTTTCTTCCCTCTTCTTTCTCTCTCCCACTTGCTCTCCCTCTCACTCTGTCCATGCTTCCTTCTCTTTTATGAACATTTTGCTGCATGCGTGATGGTGCACCCTGTGTATGCATCATCTGGTTTACACAGAACTAAGAGATTCAGTTTGGGAGCAGACCATGACCTCCAAGAGTGTACGGCACCACATCTCAGTCTGCTTTCTTTTCACTTGACCTCAAGCACTGGACAGAAGGTTCAAGTGTGGTGGGACATGAAACCCGTTCTCATCACTGAGAACTGGTAGTCTGTGATCTATTCATAGGCAGTAACCGGACAGTACCCAGGGCACCATGTGGAGGCACTGATGGTCAAAGCAGGACACGGACTTTGTGATAGGTTCTTGGAGCATTAGTCACAAGCAGAGGCAACTGGTCCGTGTTTCAGGCCTACAGAGACGCAGTTGCTTAGACTCAGCCATCCCCAGCAACATCTCCAAACCTTCCCACCTGTTGTCGCCTCGCTGCCACATAGTTCAGTTTCACCATTTCTTTCCCAAACTCTTTAAAGCGGTTTGCAAGATCTTGCTCATTTGTAGCATTCTTGACAGCTTCCAGAGCCTCCTCAACCTGAATTTAAAAAATACACAGCATATTAATTAGAAGATAGTACTTAAATATTAAACATGCTATAAACGGTAACTTGTAAAGAAACCATGAATATGTATTAACATCGAAACAGTAGGCAAAATCATACCTAATAACTACCTATAGTCAAAATAGCATTTTCCCCAAAAAATTTATAGAACAGGGGCCTAAGAGTTGAGTTGAGAGTAAAAAGCACATACTGCTCTCATAGAAAACCTGAGTTTTGTCCCCTGCACACACGCTGGGTAGCTCACAACCACCTATAACTCCTGATTTGCTGGACCTGGCACCTCGGCAGCCACAGGTACCTTAATTCACATGCATGTACTCTGACACATGCATATAAACATAACTAAAATATTTTATGTAAATGAAACTAGAGACTGAATTCCCAAAGCACACACAAAACCTCTCCATGGTGTATTTTACTGAATTATGATTGTGGTAAGGATATAGGATTCCAATATAAAATAGAAACACCAAGGATACACACACATGGGGAAAGGGGTATGGAAATTTAAGACAAATTCTCCTAGCTCTCCTAGGTTGCAGAAACTCCTGGGCAGCTGAAAAATTTGTAAAGACAGAATCTCCAGCCTCTCTTTTCAAGACCACTAAATCCGGGACTCAAGCTGGGTTGCACAGTTTGGCATTGCCATGTCAAGGGGAGACAACACCCATCTGGAAGCAAGTGGAATTCAAATGCTGCTGTCACTTGCAGGTGGCATCCAGCAGAGTGGAGTGGAAGTCGGCAGAACGACCACAGCCATGCCAACCTAATGATGTGTGTGCCTCCAGATTCCCACAGCCTCCCTCAGCCAGGCTTAGCTTAGTCCCATTGGACCTGAACTATCAATTTCACCACAACTGTCTCAAATAATATGTGAAATATTTGGAGGCACCAAAGTTTCCACATCTGTCAAACCACCTGAATTTTAATATGATGTGGACACAACTGGTAATAGTCTCCATGTGATCCCTGTGGACTGGATTAAAATGAAGTGCTGAGAATAGGTGACTATTGGTTGCCTTGTTCTAAACAGGATATCTATATTACACCCCAAGGTCCAGACAACATTGGAGGAGATGGGGGAGAAAGAATGTAAGACATGAAGGATTGGGAGAAGAGCTGTTAAATAACGCTGCCCCCTAAACATGACATGGCTCACAGCATCTGCAGTTACCTGCCCAATGCCAGGTCTACTAATGTTCCTTGAAGAATTGGGGAATGGACTCATGAGGGCTTTCTTCTTCCTGACTGGCGGTCAATGACGGATGGATAAAGGGGAGATGTTTTCTTCAGTTAAATAGGCACTGGTAATTTGGGGTCTCAGATAAATATGCTCCCACAATCTCAAGTGAGTCAGATAAATGCATTAAAAATGATGACATGTAGAAGGGGGAGGCAGTTAGGCATATGAAGTGTTCTCTGTGAGAAGTGTTCACAAGAGAAGCTAACGGAAGTAAATGTGATAAAGTATTTTATATACATTTTATATATAATACCAAAAATTATCAGTAAATATTTAAAAACTTCAAAGAATGATCCATGGAGCCACTGTCTGGTGATATCTTTGTAGAAATCAGCTAAAAACACAGCCCTGAGTGGATAGGACACAGGATAGTATCATTCTCAAAGTCAAAAGGTTTTAAACATGAAAGGGATCTGATTTATTTTGTGTGAACTGAACATCTCCAGCTCCATACATTTTCTTGCAAATGTGATTTCATTCTTGTTCACAGCTGAGTAAAACTCTATTTTGGGCATGAACTAGATTTTCTTTATCTGTCCATCTGGGGATGGACATCTAGACTGCTTCTATATCTTTGCTCTTGTGAACAGTGACACTGTAAACATGAGCATGTATCTCTGTAGGTGTTGTCTTAGAGTCTAGTGGTTATATACCCATGGAATAATCCAGATAGAAAAAGATAAAGAGCCCATATTTTACCTAATATTTGGGGCCTAGATTTAAATTTATAATTATACCTGTATAAATATGTGTATGAAAATTAGTAGGAGATCATGAGAGGAGGAAAAAGTCAAAAGGAGAGTGGGAAGGGGAAACAAGGAAGAATAATGGGATGTTTATGAGATGAATGTACAGAAAAGGTTGGTAAAAAAAGGAGGCTCTGTCAGGACAATGGTAGATGAGAACAAAGGATAATGATACACTGTATGAGTGAGTCATAATGAAATACACTGTCTTGTATACTAAGTAAAAAATAAATTTAAAATATGTGAAAAGACTACTAGTGGGTGTGGAGCCCCATGGGACTAGACTAGGCCCTCTGGATACGGAAGATATTTGTTTGGCTCAAACTGTTTGGGGAGCACTCAGGCAGGGGGATCGGGATCTGTCCCTGGTGCATGGGCAGGCTTTTGGGAGCCCGGTGCCTGTGGTGTGACACCTTGCACAGCCTTGGTGCAGTGGGGAGGGGCTTGGATTTGCCTAGGCTCAGTGTGCTCGGCTCTGCTGACTCCACATGGGAGACCTTGATTTGGGGGATGTGGGGATGTGGGGTGGCTAAGGAGGGAGGGCTGGAGGGTGGGAAGAGGGAGGAGGGGGGATCTGTGGGTGGTATGTAGAGTGAGTAGAAAGTTTCTTAATAAAGAAAAATGAAAAAAAGAAAGGAAAATAACTAAAAAGAAAAGAAAAGAGTCAGATACAGAAGTCCTGGCAAATGCAGGCTTCTGAGAGAGGCATGTGGATTCTAAAAGACTGACATACAGAAAACGTAGATCAGAATGCTAGTAGGCTGAAGGAATTTTATATAGTCAAGTCACAGTATACCTAAACAGGTTGTGTCTTTGTAATCTTGAGATTCAAATGAGCACACATATGTCTGGGGAAAGTAAGGTGTGATCCATTCTGAATTCTGGGACTTCGGTTCTGTTTAAGACACTCTCACACAGGTGGCTGAGGCACAGTGCTTATCAAGTGTCACTAGGTGAGGGACCAACACAGAGCCCATAAGCCAGTGATAACAGATATCAGCAAGCCTGTTATTCCAGAGGTGTGATGGAGCCTTTCAATTCACCCCACAGGCAACCTCATTCAGTAAGGAAAGCTTGGCAGGGGGGAAACCAATTTTCAATAATAATGAATGCATGGCAACCGGGCTTCAGTCTGGAGTCTACAAAAAAAAAAATCACTTTTATCTACAGAAATTCTACATAATCCCCTTCCTAATTATAAACATGTAAAATGGTAATTAAACTCATCAGAGTCACCGGTTTTTTTCCATTCTGTCCAGGCTCTAACAACACACGAGGGAAAGAATGAAATACAGTTGAATGGAGGCCGCTGTGTGGGGTTTTCTTAGGCACTCAAACCAAATTGCATTTTATTGCACTGAATGGCCTGTTTAACATATTGGCATAGGTTAATGAGATGCTCATGCCTTAAATCTATACAATAATGAACCAGCAATGCCTCTCCTTTCTAATAGATTTATAATAATTTAAATTTTGCCATCAATAGCACCATGGAGTGGACATTCTTGGCAGCTGTGATGTCCCTGCTGCTTATGTAAGATGTAAATCGTTTCTTGAGACATTAAAATCTGGTTCCAAGGATAGAAAAGAATAATTATCACAGAGGGTGTTAAATCCAGGAATGGTTTTCTAATACGATACCCCGGGATTCTTACCAGTTGTTAGATAGCCCAATTTAGAATATTTATTTCACTCTGTTATACATAATTTTTCTTATTGTTTTTCTTTGAAGAATCCAGATGCCCTTTAGAATTTATAATAATTATTAAACTTATAATTTAATGAAGTACTTTTGAGGAAAAAAAAGCCACTAATCATGTGGTCTGTTCATGAACAGGTAGATTTAGTCATACTTTGTTTGAATCCTAGAAGGGTCTGGAGTTTCAGCTAGCCAAAGTTTCATGGAGAAGCCCTGCTCAAAACATATACCATATTCCATAAAAATAGAGGAAATGGAATGAAAGTCTGATCTGTGGGTCAGTCCATCAAAGTCAGTGATAGAAGAGATAGGAAGGTAGGTTGATCAAACCATAGATCCATGGATGGGTGGATATATAGTCAGATGATAGGCAGACAGACAGACATGATAGATAGATAGATAGATAGATAGATAGATAGATAGATAGATAGATAGATAGATAGATGATAGATAAATGTGCAGAAGAATTGAAAAAGAAGGCCAGAGACTAGGCATTTTTGTCAAACTCAAAATTAATTTAAAAAACAAGTTTTTATTTTTGAAAAGAGCCAAATTTTGGATGACTATGGAAAGGAAATTGGCTCCTAAGAACCAAATAAATGCCTTATTCTCAAATATTTACTGGCCACTGGGGATCTGAGGATACCAGCTGAGTAAAGGGCAATTCTTATACTGTAGAAGAGATGGGAATACTATCCAAATGCACCTGCCTAGAATTCAGGTGTGGAGAGGGCCATGGATGTGTGATCAAATTGATTTGGATTTGAACCCATATTTTAAAGAAAGATTCCTCTTATCCAGGGATGTCTGCTGGTGAGGGGACCAGGAGGTAGAAAGGAAGCTGCGGAGAGCATACAGGCTTCTTAAGACTCCTCTGGAAAGGCTGGGATATTCATGGCCAGAGAGACCTTTGTACAGGGTACATTGGGAAGGAAATGTACTGTATTGGAAACTAACTTCCAACAGGAGGACATGAAGATACCTAGCAGTAGCTGTCACTCTTCCTCATTAAAGGCCCCCATCATCTGGGGTATCACAGACATCCATTCCTCTCCTACAGCACAGGTCAAAGTGAGAGCATCTAAGCAAAGTATTCCTTGTCCTTCATGGTTGTAATCTGTGCAGAGATGATAGAAAAGACTGAAAGTTCTAGAGAGGGCATTAAAATCTGTTCAGTAATTGGTGTGTTTAGATGTTATTATCAGAGTTTTTCATTTAGAATTCTTCAAGGTCTCCTCTGTGGTTTTATAGCAACCAGGTGGTGTCATTCAGGCATATGATCTGCAATGGAGTTCCAGAACTAATAGGGCATTGAGAAATAATACATCACCAGGCCACATTAAAAAGAGCATAGATAACACTAAGTTACACTGTGTTCTAGTTTTGTTTTTAATTGTGGTGATAAAACACTCTCCCAAACTCACAAGGGTTAATTTTTCCTTGCAAATTACAGTCCATCATCACAGAAAACTAGGGGACGAACTGAAGGCAGAAGAAGCTTGAAACAGACCATAGAGCTACACTGCTTGCTGGCTTGCTTCCATGATCATAGTTAGCTGGATTTCTTATACAGCCCAGGTCTACCTTCCTAGTTTTGGTACTTCCCTCAACGAGCTAGGCCTTCCAGCATTAATTATCAGTCATAAAAATGCACATGGATGGCCAGGCGGTGGTGGCGCATGCCTTTAATCCCAGCACTCGGGAGGCAGAGCCAGGCGGATCTCTGTGAGTTCGAGGCCAGCCTGGGCTACCAAGTGAGTTTCAAGAAAAGGCGCAAAGCTACACAGAGAAACTCTGTCTCGAAACCCCCCCCCCCCAAAAAAAAAATGCACATGGACACATCCACAGGCCAGTCTGAAGGAACCAGTTCTTCACTTGAGGTTTCCCCTTCCAAGATGTGTCAAGTTGACAATCAATATTAGCCACCAGTCCATGTGTGTTGTCAATGTTCCCAAACGATGGGGCATCTGAATTCCATCTGGCCCCCAGGAGTCAACAAGAAATTAAGACTCCCTTAAGAAACTGACCAAGTATTTACTGTTTTATAGTTTATTACTTTATTTTTGAGAAAGAAATTAACTGATAGCCAAGACCTTCGTTTTAGAGAGACTGGATTGGGACTAGAGAGAAAGTGTTTGTTTTCCTGGAGTACATGTGTCTAGATGAGTTTAAGTATAAGACTATCACTCATGCAAACAACGTGACAATATAATCTGATTACATTAACTCAGAGCCTCAGGGAAATTATTGCCCCTCGTCACCATCACTGATTAAAATCTGGGATTTCCTTTAAAATCCTGAAACGGCGAATATCAATGTAGTACACTGACAGTGTCAATTGACTTTATGACATGCCAGGTGTCTGGGTAAGAAATGAGTCCCCAGCAACTTCAGCAGCAGAAGTGATTACTATCACACAGTATTCTCAATAGTGTCTGATGAACAACTGATTAGCTTTGTTCGGCACATCCATTCCTCAAGTGAGTGCTAACTGAGCTTTGGAACTATGTCACCCACTGATTACAACTGCCCTTCTGAATCTGGGGTGGCGGCAGCAGCAGCAGAAGAACCTTTTGGCATTCCTGTGGATCTTTAACATAAACAGGAGGAGAGGACTGTTCTAGAAAAGCACATACAGGCATCTGCATGGGAGAATAGAGGCCTTACTAGGGACAACTCAAATGCCTGTACTTAAAGCCAAAGGATTCCTCAGTAGCCACATACACTACTCTATGGGGCAGCAGAATACTGTGCAATCTCTCAGAGCCTCTAGGACTTCACTAATTTTTAGAAGCTTGCCTGGCATTTGCTCAAAACCACTCAATTTCCCAGTAATTACATATTTGGGTATGAAGCAGAAGATGATGTTGGGTGTTTTAGAAAAATAAATCAACGATCTTTCAGATACTTAGTGAATTATTTATGGAACAACATAACCAGGAGTTTCTGATGAGAGGCCAAATCCCTCTCAGTTCCTGTAAGTTACTAGGTAGGGAGAAGAATTCCTATCTGGAAAGGATGAACATCAACAAATTTTGGCACAGGGCCTAAAAGTAATGTGTAATGCTTGAGGTAAAATAGCCATTAGCAGGTAACACTGCAGGGGGGTTGTGGGTATTCTTCAGTTCTGAGCCAACAGAAAAATGGAATGACTTCTTGACTCTGATGAAAAAAACACCTGTTGTGGCTCCAATGGGAGTTGTTCTCCTACAGGCTCCAGAGTTGGCACATTTGCTTCCCAGTTAATGATGGTGCTTTGGAAGGTGGTGGGACCTTTAGGAGGTGGGGCCTCATTGGTGGAAATGGTCACTAGGGAGTGGGCATGAGGTTTTATAGCCTATCCCTAGTTCCTAACAACCCCATATTTCCTGTTCCATGATGTGAGGTCAAGAGACCCAATGGCAGCTGCACACACTTGTTAATCATGGAGTCAACTGCAGCTGTATCTTCCCCTCCGTGATGGACTGTATACCCTCAAACTGTGAGCCAAAATAAGCCTTTCCTCCCTCAAGTGACTGCTTGCCAGTTACTCGGTCACATCATCATCATCATCAACAACAACAACAAGAGCAAGAAATACAGAACCTGACAGTCTTTTATCTGTGTTGTATTACTATGTGCTAAAGAGACTTGCTTATTTGGGGGAAAAAAAGTGAAAAAGATGCAGACTGATAGTTTCTAACCCACTGCATTAACACATGCACAAACACTGCTGTTGTGTTGTGGGTTTGTTTGTTCAGTTGTTTTTTTTTCTTTTTATATTGTTTGAGAACTCCATACATGCATACAGTGTACTTTATCAAGTCTGCCCACCCTTTCCTTCCTCTCCTCTCCCCCATAACCCTAATCCTTTCCATTTAATGTGGTCTTTGTTAAAACCCAGAGTCCACTTAGTGTGCATGGGTGTAGGATAATCTATTGGAAGGTTGCATCCATCAAGGAAACTGATGCTTTCCTCTGGAAGCCACTGATTGCAAGATCTCCTCAGCAGGTGGTGAGACTTTATTTTCTCTGCCCCCCCCCCATATCCCTGTGCGGGGATTTTGGCTAGTTGATCTTGTACATACACTTTTGTGTTTAAATTTGTTTTGAGTCTTTGAGAATCTCATACATATTTAACATAATTTTATCATATCTTTATCATATTTACACTCCACTCCTGCCTCTACCTCCTCCCAGACATTCCTCACTATGGAACCCTCTCCTATCTTCATGGCCTCTGGTTTTAAGCCACTTAGTCTAACTAGTGCTGCTTGTATGTGCATGAGTCTGGAGCCATGCACTGGAACATGGGCAATCTACCAGGATCCCCATCTGAAGAAAGTTGGCTTTCTCTCCCCCAGCAGTCATTAGCTAGCATCTCTTTATATTTTTAATCTTAAGTTTACAAAATAAATAGATGTTTGCAATATCTCAAGAGTCTATGCTTTTTTTATTTAAGAAAAAATTATTAATTTTACACACCGACCACAGATTCCCCCTCTCATCCCTTCTCCAGCTCCCCCCAACACACCCTCCATCCCTTCCTCCAAAAGGGTAGAGGATCCCATGGGCAGTCAGCAAAGTTGAGGCAGGACCAAGCCCCTCCCCCCTGCATCAAGGCTGAGCAAGGCATCCCACCATGGCTCCTAAAAGCCTGTTCATGTACCAGGGATAGATCTTGATCCCACTGCCAGGGGCTCCTCAAACAGACCAAGCTACACAACTGTCTCCTGTATGCACAGGGCCTAGTGCAGTCCCATGCAGGCTCCACAGCTGTTGGTTTATAGTTTGTAAGCCCCCACAATCTTGGTTCATTTGTCTCTGTAGATTTCCCCATTATGATCTTGACTCCCTTTGCTCCCTTTTCCCTCTCTTTGACTAGACTCCTGGAGACTGGTGCTTGGCCATGAATCTTTGCATCTGCTTCCATCAGTTACTGGATGAAGGCTCTATGATGACAGTTAGGGTATTTACCAATCTGATTACCAGGGTAAGCCAGTTCAGATACCTTCTCCACTATTGTTAGTAGTCTAAGCTGGGGTCATCCTTGTGGATTCCCGGGAATTTTCCTAGCACCAGAGGCTATGCTTTTTACTAGCAAAATATGAAGGAAACACACACACACACACACACACACACACACACACACACACACACACACACACACACACACACCATGCTTATTTATAAAGATTTTTGTCCATATGTGCCAGCTTTTCCATGGGGGTTTGACTTGAGAGGGTAGTTCCATGCAATGACACCAGGCCTGATCTGAACTCAAGGTGGGACACGGCCCCCACCCTTGTACTAGCCCTAGATACTGCAGTTCTCTGTATATCCACAAGATGGAGACATTCCACTTTCTCTGTTACTGTGGTTTGAGAACAAATGCATTATCTAGTCCATGGTCATTTTTAATTTTACTACTGACAGTCTGACAGACCTGCTTAACGTTGCTGGGTTGACCTTTGCATGATTTTGTGCTAAATCCTTTTCTTAACTTCCTTCACTGCTATGTGGAGGACAGAACACAACTGACTTTACAATTGGCTGGAGAGGTGTCAGTCAACAGCAGTGGCCAAAAGAGCTGGAGGGAGAGAGGGAGAGAGGAGAGAGGGAAAGAAGGGTGGGGGGTCTGGAGTTGTAGATAGTGTCACAGACTTGGGTTTATTTATTTAATTGTATTTCTTTATTTATCTTTTTATTTAGAGATAGAGTCTCCTGCATCCCAGGCTGGCCCCGAGCTTTAGATTTATCTGACCTTGAACTTCTGATCCTAATGCTTTCCTAAGAGCTGTGTCCCATGCCAGTTTTATGTGGTGCTAGAGAGTAAACCCAGAGCATTCTGTACACTAGGTAAACACTCTGTCAACTGAACCTCAGGCCCAATACATAGGCACGGAGATACTGATTGCTGGAGCAGTTATAGACTCCAGAGGGAAACCCATTAATTGACATATTCTTATTCTAGTATAATTTCTAACTGCTTTCCACACATCTAATCTTATAGCCACAGGTAAGTTTAACTCTTATCTTAATCAAAGAAAGTTCTTTTTCAACAGACAGAGAACATTACGGAGATGGACCACTGGGCAAAATGCAGAGAGTAAGTGACTGTGGGTTGCTCAGCACCAATTGCTGCAGCTGCAGTCTCTATACCTAAGTTTCAGGGAAGATAAAGGGAAATTTAGGAGACTAAGAGACAGGATACTGCAGGGTATTTCCAGAAAGAGGAGATTGGAAAAGTCAGAGGACCAGGTAAGGATGTCTGCTTAGTGTCAAATAGGGAAGTGGTACCCTTGAAATCACAAAAATATGGTTGTCTCAATGAGACCTGCATATTTCAAAAGATAGTGCCCTTAGATGTAGAGATTCATTAGATTGTGGCTGTTACAGGAGAATTGGTCTTCTCCAAGGACAAGCACCCTGATAGGTTATCCAATCCCAAGTGATCAGCGTATGTGCATGTGTATATAAACATGTACATATAAAAATGTGCATATAAATGACACTAAATGAACATAGTAGGTTATCTGCTGTCTATCTTTCTACCTATCCACACAAACAAGTGTGTGTGTGTGTGTGTGTGTGTGTGTGTGTGTGTGTGTGTGTGTGTAACAAAAATAATTGAAGAAAAGGCCATAAATTTAAAAAGTGGGGGTCAAGAGAGGATTTGGAAGGTATAGAGGGAAGGGTAAAAATAATGTAAAGACAGTACTCATGTATCAAACATCATGAAATTTCCAGGCAAATGGATGGAACTAGAAAATATCATCCTGAGTGAGGTAACCAAGCTCAGAAGGACAAACATGGTATATACCCATTCATAAGTGGATACTAGAAGTAAAGCAAAGGATAACTAGACAACAATCCACAACTCCAGAGAAGCTAGCTAACAAGGAATATCCAAAGAGGGATACATAAATCACCCTGGGAAGGGGAAATAGATGAAATCTTCATTAGTGAACTGGGGGAGAGAGGTGGGCAATGGAGGGTAGGGCATGGGGGATGAGAACATAAGGTAATGGGATGGTCAAGCTGGAACAGGGATGGAATAGGAAAGCAATGAGATACCATGATATGGAGAGATATCACAGGGATAGAGAGAAACCTGGTGCTAGGGAATTTGCCAGGAATCCCCAAGGATGACCGCAGCTTGGACTATTAGAAATAGTAGACAGGGTGCCTGAACTGAACTGGCTTGCCCCAGTGATCAGATCAGTGAATACCCTAACTGTCATCAAAAAACTTTTCTCCAATGACTGATGGAGGCAGATGCAGAGATCCACAGCCTAACACCAGGCAGAGCTTCAAGAGTCCAGTAGGAGAGAGAGAGGAGGGATTCTATGAGCAAGTACATCAGGATCATGATCAGGAAACTTGCGGAGATGACTAAACTAAACTAGAGGGAACTCATGAAAGTTGGATCAATTGCTGTGGAGCCTGCATGGGACTGGACTAGGCCCTCTGCATGGGGAGGCAATTGTGTAGCATGATCTGCTTGGGGGGACCGCTGGTGGTAGATTTAGAATCCATCCCTGGTGCATGGGGGGAGGGGTTGGGAGCCCACTACCTATGATGGGACACCTCTTGCAGCCTTGAGGCAGGGGAAGGGCTTGGACTTGCCTCTGCTGGATGTGCCTCCCCATGGGAGGCCTTGCCTTTTGTGGGGGGAGGGGGATGAGTTGGGAGGAGGCTGGGGGTGAGAGGAGGGAAGAGGGAGATCTTTGATTGGTGTGTAAAATAAATGAAAACATTTTCTTAATAAAAAAATAATCAAATTTTCAAAATATAAACAGCATGTTTCTCATGTGGGCTGCCCACCATCATGTCCCCAAGAGATGGGGAACAGCATTGCTTACAGTGAAAATGGGGTACATCATTAATATATTTTGTTTCAGTCCCATTGACCCACTGTTGAGAAAGACTTCTGTCAGAACTGTATTTTCCTTAATGTTGCCTTTGAACTCTGAGTCATGTGTAAGGTAAAGATCATAAAGCCTTTTCTCCACCACAGTTCAGTACAAAGTATTAGTATTATAAAAGGTTCATCTAACAGACAAGGGGCTGGAGGACTGGCAGCCAGTGCTGCATCTTACAAAGGCTCCAGGGACATCACCATGCATGGTCAGGCAGCATTTATGTTGGGCACCAAACAGATAGCAAGCTGAATGCACACACTTGGATTAAACCATGTTAGTTAGAATCCAGTGGCCAAACAGCTCATCTTAACATTGTATTGTTGCCCTAACTTTCTTTTCTTGAAAAGCTAGTTCTTTCTTGAATTGTATACCCCATGCAGTTTGCAACAGCCTTTCATAGCATTTGAGGGTCTATTCTTTGAGAAAAATTCAACAACCTGCCCCCAAGCACATTGTTTTGTGTCCCTTGGCTTCTCGGGGACCTGAGAAAACATGAAATATTTCACCCTATTTTAGGGTTGAAAATCACAGATTTCAAAGAGAAAACCAGAATTCAAGATTTTGGGGAAAAAAATTTGAGGAGTTTGTGCATAAACTGAGAGTCTTGGGCCTTATGCTGGGATCTAATCTAGTAAATTCTATACATGATTTCTTGACAGGTAACACTTAGAACTTAAATATTATGATGTCTTGATCGGCTCCAATTAAACAAGTCTGACACAGGTGAGGTGAGATGACCTCTTATTACTCACCTCCTGTATCACTTTGCCCCATCACAACTTGTTCTCTTCATTGCCAAATACTAGAAGACCCTAACAGAAGTAGGGAGGGCCAGGATGAGCTAGTATTTTCCAATTATGAAGCCCAGCCTGCCATCATATGGTTCCTGGGGAAACCCTGTGCTTTGCACCTTATCAACTAAAGACTGGGAGAAAAATCCAGGGTTTGTGACAGTTGTCAGGGACTTCGGAGTCTCTGGAAAGAGATATGAACTGGGCACTGTTTTATCACCAGACTACAATAGGTTCAGATATATATATATATATATATTAATATATATATTAACATGTACACAAATGCATAAGCATATACCAGGCTCTTTCATTTTATGTACACTATGCCACGTACTCCACAAAGCAACAAATACAAGCTCTATGCTTAGAGGCAGGGAGATGACTCAGACGAAATTTAGCTTTTTGAATGCTCTATAGGTTATAAATGAGCTATTAGAAAAATTTGGTGCTATACTAGGAAGCGAGTTTAATCAGGCGATCCACGAGCAGTGGAGCATGTCTAATCCTTCCCAGCTGTTCCCCCACCCAGAGGTTCTCATGAGGCCTATATACGTACAATTTTCAGATGAGATAAAAGTCTCATGACATCTGCCATATCAGCCAGGATTAGCAAGCGTGTCACAGCTGATAGCAGTGCCCGTGCTGCCCGCACCATGGTGCCACGCTTGACCGAAGAGCAAGGGTCATCAGCAAACTCGGAGGAGGCGATCCGCATTGTCTCACCTGCAAGACAAACACAGAGAGCCAGGTGGGTTGTGAGGATGCTGAGAGCACAGTGAACTTAGGGATTTGTGGGTAGCCAATGCTGACCTCCAATACTGACCTAACTGCAAAGCTGGCATTTCTGAAATGCCAGTATCATACCAGAGCTGGTGGACAAAGGAAGGTATTATTTCATACTACAGTGCAAAATCATGCTTTTAACACCAATAAAAAAGTCATTTAAGACATTTGATCTGACAGCTGGGATTAAATTACCCTAAGCTTAACTCTTTTATCTCTTCATTTCCTTGGAGCCAAAGCCTATTCCTAGGCAACTAGTTCAGGCAACTGACATCCAGATTTCGAAGTCAGCTGCTTTGTAGGTTGCTTTCTGCTACTGCAATAAACACCATGACCATAAGCAACTTGGGGAAGGAAGGGATTTCTTTCACTTATATTTCCAGGACATAATCCATCATTCACAAAGATTAGGGCAGGAAACTCAAGCACAAACCAAATCAGAAACCATGAAAGAGGAACACGGCTTACTGGCTTATGTTCTCACTCATACTACACTAGCTGTTTTATATAGCCTAGAACTATTGGTGTAGGGATGGTACAACTCACAGTTGGGCCAGACTACCCCACATTAATCATCAGTTATGAAGATCTCTCACAGACATGTCCACAGGCCAATCTGGTAGAGACAGCTCTTCAATTAAGGTTCACTCACCCTACGTGCCTCCAGGTTATGTTAAGTTGACAATAAACAGTATCCAGGGCAGCCATCCATGGAGAACTGACTCTTAAAACAATGAACTTTTTTTTAAAGACGACTTTTATGAGGCTAAGAGAGCCGAAATTTTGGAAGAGAGCTGAAATTCTAGGCTAGGTAAGCCTGCATAGCAAGATCATCTCAAAAAAAAAAAAAAGTGAAATAGAAAGAATATACTCATAAAAAACTAATCTTTTAACTGGGCTAACAAGAAAAAAATGAGTATACAGAAACCCAAGATCCATGCTTCCAACCTTCTCTGGAAGCTTCCTCTTTAATGTGGAGAACATTTAGAAAACGTGTCTGCATTTGACACTTGCTACATTCTGAAATGGGCTTTGGAATTTACACAGTATCTAGGAATATCTATCCCATCCTAAGGAGCTTGCTGTGGGATGTTCTGTATGTCAAATTGCTCTGATTGGTCAATAAATAAAACATTGATTGGCCAGTAGCCAGGCAGGAAGTAGGTGGGAAAAGGAGAGAGGAGAATTCTGGGAAGCGGAAGGCTGAGGCAGAGAGACACTGCCAGCTGCCGCCATGACCAGCAGCATGTGAAGACACCGGTAAGCCACCAGCCACGTGGCAAGGTATAGATTTATGGAAATGGATTAATTTAAGATATAAGAACAGTTAGCAAGAAGCCTGCCACGGCCATACAGTTTGTAAGCAATGTAAGTCTCTATGTTTACTTGGTCGGGTCTGAGCGGCTGTGGGACTGAAGGGTGACAAAGATTTGTCCTGACTGTGGGCAAGGCAGGAAAACTCTAGCTACAGGAGCTCACTCTCTCAGAGGAAAGCAGGCTTTTAAACACATAGCAGAGTCCAGTAATGATGTGTCAGATGCATGAGCAAGAATGAAGGTGATGGAGAGAAAGTAATGACTTCCTCATTTAGTACAAGAGTGTGTTATGAGGGAGGGAAGCCTTCTTTCCTGAGCTGTGACAAAAAAGGGCCCTCCCACTGAGGGACAAAGATGTACACTGTTCGGAACTGAGACTGAGGCTGAAGATTGGGAACTGTGGAGGCATTGAAGGGTATGCAGGAAGGGAGCTGTGACACCACACCACACAAGAGATTTCCACTGCACCACTGTCAGAGAGAAAATGACTCGAATAGCTCCTTAGTTTTGGAAGATATATTAGCCATATGATGTAAACTTGAGTTGGAGGGGAATGGTTATGACCAGGAAAGATACCCCAGGTAACAGGACAAAGGCAGTCAGAGTAAGAGGAGTAAGGAAGGTATAAATGGAGCCACATGAAGAGGAGGAAGAAGTGTGACAGAGGTCTTTGAAATAACGGCCAGTAAATTTTGTAAAGAGAAGTTGGAGCTGATGATGACCAACGAAGATAGAGGAGTCAGGTATACATGTGCTTAGAGGGATGCAAGAGGTGGACAACAAAGGGTGTGATTAGCTATGGTAAGCCTGATACTGTACCGGAGATGAACACCCAATGGGGGAAAAGGGCTGGTAGGAAGCATAAACAAAGCTTTGTATAGTAAAGCATCCAAGATATAGAAGACCTTCAATAAACATGAGAAATGCAGTTGATAGAACCAACTGTTTGATTGGTAATGAAACAGTTTATTAAATGGTGTAATAGAAATGATTATGGTTCTCTTCTTCAGCAAAATCCAACCAATTTATATCAAACCAATGATAGTTTGAGTATGTCCATTCTGTCATTTGTGCTAAGACACAAGGGGAAAGAAACCAATAATTTTATAGGCAGGTCAAAATAGCCTGCAATTCTCTTAATTGGAAGTATAGCTCATTCATCCTTCATAGCAGTCTGATTTTCTATTGAGAGTGGGCATGCAGGAAATGTGGGCATGTAGGAAAATGTATTATATCATTGGGCCCTTGAAAGACTCTATATCACCTAAAAAAGTCCATTTTCCTACTTGTCTGCTTAGACTTTATGCACAACCCGTGATGTACAACAAGAACTTGGGAGAAACTTAAAATTTCATTTTTGTGTCAGTACAATGGTGAACTGCTAAGACACACAATCCTTGGAAGTATAATATAAATTTCAATTAGAAGTGGCAATTTTTTTTTTATTTTTTTTATTTAATCATTTTTTATTTATTTTACAATACTATTCAGTTCTACATAATAGCCACAGATTCCCTTGTTCTCTCCCTTCCTGCCCCCCTCCCCTTCCCCCCAGCACACCTCCCATTCCCACCTCCTCCAGATCAAGGTCTCCCCCGAGGACTGGGATCGACCTGATAGACTCAGTCCAGGCAGGTCCAGTCCCCTCCTCCCAGATTGAGCCAAGCGTCCCTGCATAAGTCCCAGGTTTCAAACAGCTAACTCATGCAACGAGCCCAGGACCTGGTACCTAGATGCCTCCCAAACAGATCAAGCCAATCGACTGTCTCACCTATTCAGAGGGCCTGATCCAGTTGGGGGCCCCTCAGAGAGGCTGCAATTATTAAATGCTTATTAAGTACACATGTCCCATGCTTCACACACACACACACACACACACACACACACACACACACACACACACACAGACAGATAGACAGACAGACAGACAGAGACACAGAAACACAGAGACAGAGACAGACATATGAAATTTCTTTTTTGGCCACCCTAAGTGAAAGTCATTGCAAAATACATATGTATAAGGGAGAAGAAAACCAACTTATATTCACTCTTTTCAATGTAGTAGGAAAGACCACTATACCCCAATGCAAATCCAAAGAGGATGACCATATAGAAAGCTAGCTAACTTTGTCTAAATTATCAGTGGGAAGCTACTCGCTGTGGAATAGACTTTATTATTCATAGAAAAGTAAGAATTCTCTCTCTCTCTTTTTCTCTCTCACTCTCTCTATTACACACACACACACACACACAGAGAGAGAGAGAGAGAGAGAGAGAGAGAGAGAGAGAGAGAGAGAGAGAGAGAGAGAGAGAGAGAGAGAGAGAGAGAGCTAGGGAGCTACTTGGATGATTCTAATTTCTACAGGTTAAACTGGTGTGAGCGCTACCTTGGGTAAGAGGAGACCACTAGGATAGGTTTATTCACAGGACAGATGACCTCCAAATGACAATTTAGTTCATCTCCTCTCAGCACATGCAGGGGGAGTGTAGTTAAACAAATTAGGTTTTCCAGTTCAGATATTCAAACAGTGGATCAGGGCAACCTTGTAACACTAGTCCACGAATGTGCTGGCTACCGGGTGACCAATTGTGTGTCAAAGCCGATGGGTGACAGGGTATCAGAATAGAGTTCCAGTCAATCAACCTGAGGCCCACACAGGCACTATTGGTAAGGCAGGATGTCAGGGAGGACAGAGAGGGCTGTAAAGCCTCATAGGAAGGATTCAGAACTAACACATAAAAACAAACTCATAAGCCAGGTGGTGGTGGTGCACGCCTTTAATCCCAGCACTCGGGAGGCAGAGGCAGGCAGATCTCCATAGTTCAAGGCCAGTCTGGGCTACCAAGTGAGTTCCAGGAAAGGCGCAAAGCTACACAGAGAAACCCTGTCTCGAAAAACCAAAAAAAAAAAAAAAAAACACCTCACAATGAGCAAAGCTGGAACTTTTTCCATCTCCCCACAAAGGCTGACTAAAATGTACAGTGGCATTCCAGAGTGTCTGAAATCAACTTCTGGCTTATTATAATACTAACTGTACGGATTAAATGTGCACAGGGTGGAGAAAATGACTAGTGTGAGAAAACAGGGAGCGAGCCATAAAGGTCTAGGAGAAGGCCCAGACTCCAGCGTATGCCTGCCTGTAAAGGAAGGTGGGAGGGAAGCCTGCCATCCAGAAAGGTTCAGGGCCACAAGGAGCCCTGGAGCCAAAACTGGTAGACAGAAGACAAAAAAAAAAAAAAAAAAAAAAAAAAAAAAAAAAGGAAGAAAGAAAGAAAAGAAAAGAAAAAAAATACTAACTGTACACCCCTAGAAGGGGATTTAAGACAAAGGGTTGAGACTGTAGTTTAACTAATGATTATTTGTACAGCATGCACAAGGTCCTGGTGTTGATTTCCAGCACTGCTAAATAAATACTTCTGATGTCAAGATGGCTCAGTGGGTAGAGGAGTTTGTCATGAAACCTGATGATCTGAGTTGGATTGCCCATGGTGGAAGGAACCAATTCCTGAAAGACATCCTCTGACCTCCCCGTGTTTGCTGTGGCACATGTACATGCACCTACTCCAAAGCACTAAGTAAATAAATTAAAATATAATAGGATACTAACGGAGCATATGACCCACAAGGTTACTCACTGTAAAAGACAGAGTACGAGTGAGAAGACCTATGCTATAACTATGAGCTAAGAAAGCTAAAGTCACATAAAAGTCCTAACTTTCAGTGCAGCCTAGCCCTCAAGATGGTCAAGTATGTCCCTGCTCTGGACTGCTCCCCCTTGAAAGACGGTCTATTCTTCATAGACTGCCCCTGCTTCTCTGTTAACTGTGGGTCTCTTTTCAAGTCCATGTGCAGAAGCACAAGAACCCGGAAGCTCCCCTGAGACGCCCTACAAATCCCAGTCTTAGTCACTGTTACAGGCAGTGAAGAGTCTGATGGATGCTCAGTAGAGACGACAGAGAAAAGAAAGGAGGAGTAAAAAGAGACCGATACAGATAAAGAAAGAGAGGGAGTGGTGAAAACAGACAGAAGAAAAACAGAAGCAGATGGAGAAAGAAGAAAGGGGAAGGACAGAGGGATGGTTAGAAGGAGGGAGGGAGAGTGAAGAGAGAGAGAGAGAGAGAGAGAGAGAGAGAGAGAGAGAGAGAGAGAGAGAGAGAGAGAGAGAGAGAGAGAACACTCTCAAATGAGAAAATGTAAGTTTGCAAATGTGAATCTCAGGCTAAGTTCTAAGAGTACTCTGAGATAAACAGCAGGTAATTTCATTCAGTTTAAATTAAAAACTAAAAGCCCATTCTGAGCAGATACAAATAATCTCACGTTGTTAAAGATTCCGAAGGAAGGCCACTGTGAAGTCAGTGATAACACTAATGTGTCTTATATCCCTGTAGCATTAGGATTACTGGGACAAAACGGAAATCTATATTACAAAATGATAGGCAAGTTTATCACTATAAAATTAGCTATTTTCCCAGGGAACTGCTTTTTTATAAGACTGAAAGAATCAGCTGGGAAATGGCAGTGTTTAGGCTAGCAGATGGGCACTGGAGAGAAGAAAACAGGGATTTCCTGGTTGTGTGTGTGTGTGTGTGTGTGTGTGTGTGTGTGTCTAAATATTCAATCTCAGTTACTTGACTATAGATCTAACTGGAGCCATACTGCCTTGTGAAGTCTCTGATCTTCTGAAGATCCCATCACCTGCTGGAAAGACAAGTAGCTGAAAGACAAGTAGCATGAGTGATGGGTTAGAAGCAGCCAGTCACGTGTAGTTCTTTCCCATGGAAGATTATGACAGGAGCATCTATCTAAAACCTCCACATATTTTAACTCATGGATTACAGGTGAAAAGCCTTCACCTATATGTACAGCCCTGTGTATGTATGTGTGTAAATTACAAGGTGGAATCTGCATATGCGAGAAAACAATCAAACATTTGTCTTTCTGAGTTTGAAACACCAAAAATAATAGTTTACTTTCTAGATCTGAGGACACCTGTGATATAAAAACAGAAAGGAAGCCAGGAAGGAAGAGGACTACAGAAGGGGGCCAAGAAGGAAGAAGAAATAGAGGAGGGCACCAGGAAGTGAGGGGGAGGAAAATCAAGTGAAGTACATTAGTTTGAAAATGCCATAATTGTGTCTAATAACCTGTACAATAATTTAAAAATTAAAAACCGATTTGAAAAAAGAGAATAGAAGTTTAAAATCAGTAAGATCCAGGTTCTCACTCAAATGTTGTTAAATACATGAGCTCAGTGCTCATGAGATCGTGATGTTTATATCCCTCAACTGCAAAGTGAGGGTGAAAATAATGTTAATTCCCTCACAGAGTGTTAGTAGGGTTATTAAAGATGGTATACTCAAGACTCTGACGTAAGCATGTGCCTATAATGGGCTGCTATGGTTTGAATGGACCATGTCTGCCATGGGCTCATGTGCTTGAAGGGTTGGTGCACAGCTGGAGGTCCTATTTTGGAAGCTTGTGAAACCTTTAGAAGGTAGAGCCTGCATGGATGAAGTGGGTCACAAGGGGGCAGGCCTTGAGGCTTTACAGCCTGGCCTCACTTCCTGATCATACTGTCTCCTGACTGCAACTGCAATGTGGCCACAGAGCTTCCTGCTCCTGTGTCCTTGCCTTACTGCCTGCTGCCACGTCTTCCCTGACATGATGGACTGTATCTCTTTGGAACCACAAGACAACATAAACCTTTTTTTTCTCTTAGGTTGCTGTTGATGGCTCATTTTTTTTTTTCACAGCAATATAAAGGTAACCAATATTGATGGCATGGTTATTATTATTATTATTATGATTAATGCAATTTCTAACTCCATTGTTCGATTTTCTCAATACATTAAAAGTAGTTGAAATACTGGTTACAGACTAGGAAGCATATTTTTGGATGGTCTAGGTTCTTGTGCTTCTTGCTCAAAAGCAAGAAAATATCTGTCATTCTCCATGTTCTGGTAGATGGTTCCATACCTGTGTACATACAGGCAGCAGTAAATTGACTTGGAGAGTATTACTTTAAAGGTACTAAGTTAAAGGAAAGCAAAAGAGTTGGGAAGGAAAAGTGGGTGGGGGATGGGAAGGAATTGGAGAGGAGGGAATTAGGTAGATTTGGTCAAAATATACCTTATGCATGTATGAATATGATATACATTCATATATGGTGAAAGTATTTTTTGTTATAAGTCAGGATATATGTTTAAATGTTACTAGGCTTGAAAATAAAAGATGCTTACTTTGGAACTCAAACTACCCTGGAGGCATCAGGCTTTGTATGCACAACCGAGCATAATCTTGAGGTAATGTGCACTAATATTGAACAATGAACCAGAGTGATAATGCACAGAATGGGTAGGTACTAAATCAAAATCCAAAATGGCCCAAGAACACAGCTCATTATTTGGAGCGTGGTCTGCATGTAAAGAAGCACTTTTTAAATATTTGATCTCTGAAGTACTAAAAAACTGTGAAGTGAGGCTCAGAAAGTACAAGACAATGGGATGGACAACACAAATGGTTGCCAGCCTGCCGCACTAAAGGTTTAACTCAGAGTTTCTTTGTCTCCTCTTAGCAGTGGCATCCAAGGGTCTTACTCCCTAAATTCACACCAATGAAATGGAAATGAAGAAAAACTCAAGCTGCAGAGTAAACACTGCAAAACAACTAAAATAACAGCCCACAATGAACCAGGAAGCCAAGGGGAGTGAGACATTCCAATGACCTTCATATGCTTGATGTGGTGACATGCATTGAAACTATTTTCATTACTACGTACACAGGTGGGCTATATGAGGACTGAAAACAAGACAATTCAAAGGAACCAAACATAACATCCATAGTTCTAACTTAAGACCAATCACCAGGGGACATCTGATGAACTGCCTTCTGGAAAGTTCTTTAAATCTGTATTTTTGCCAACAATTAAACTGTTTGATCATATCATGACCCTTTGTCTAACTGCATAAAATATTGACAGTTAATAAAGTTTTTTCTCCTTTTTCCAACACAGAACTCCTAAATAAAGTAAGAAAAAAAGGAACAAAAGTCTCCATCTCCCATCGTCTTAACTCTATCTGTCAGTGTTTCTTTCTGTCTGTCTCATCCATCTCTCAGCTGTTGTTTCCTGAGAAAGACTTTCCTGCATCTCAGATTGATGTAGGATTTGCTGCTGAGCAAAGGATGACTTTTTGAATGCTACATCCTCCTTTCCCCTTTCTAAGCACTGAGAATACAGGTGGGGTTGTCCTCCGGGGAGCTATTAGTTCCCTTTACATGATACACTATGAATCAAGTTTTACACATATTCTCTTTAAGGTACAACTCTCTAAGACTATTGAAAAATGAGTACTCTTTAGCCGTGCAACAATCACAAACAATGTTGCTTTTGCAGAATAAAATAAGAAATAAGATTATACAGTTAAGTACTTCACTACCAGTTTCTGTAAGCCTTGGCCAATTCAGCCATTTGAACTACATATTAGCATAGAGGAAAATATCTTCACTTGCGATAAAGCAAACTGAGATGAGTAAATGGCCAAGGTGGAGAAAAATACAGAATTGTGAGGTTTCCCTAGTGGGATCTTACCACCTGATACCTGCCCTGCATCCTGTCTGGGGGTGGGTGGGGTCAATTCTCATTTCACAGGAAACATCCTGAGTTGGTTGATGATTTGAGAGGATCCATGGAGGAGCCATTGATTTAGCTGAGGACCTCTGAGTTAAGCAAATGCAAGGATATCTTGGTGAGAGGGTTCCATGAGTGGGAGCTGCTGCTGCCAGAAGGCTCATGATTTCTTCTGTTTTACAGACCCATTAGTTCCTGAGTATATAGACTTCATGACTCTTTCCATCTTAGGATCATTTGCATTTGTCTCAGTACGATAACATGGTTATAAGTGGTTCTCTCTCTTTCCAATTATAAGAAATATTGTTCTTTTAAGAGGTCAAGATGTTCCAAGTTCTATTCAGAAAGTTTTAGCTGTACCAGTGCATGAATGCTGGGGAAATTCTGGTGGGGTAGGTACTCTCATGCCATCATTTATCCCGGAACAACTGAGGAGTGAAAGAGAAGCTTACTTGACCAAGGTCAACTGCATGGTAAGTGGCAGGGTGAGTGCTTAAAGCCAGCTAGCTCTAGAAAGAACCCCTAGTTAAAAAATAGCACTTAATATCTACTTGCTCCATTGAAGTATCAATTGGCATATTTCTTCTGAGTGGCCTGAAATTAGACGTTGAAGACCCATCTACATGTTTATTTGGCCAGTTGAGCATTGGAAAGTAGAAAAGAAAAAAAGGAGTAAGAAAGAGAAGAAAGGATAGGAAAAGAGACGGGGAGGGAGAGGAATAGAGGGAAGGAAGGAAGAAGAGATGAAAGCAGTAGGGAGGAAGGACCTAAGCAGGATTATTTCCAAAAATTATTCCCGGGCATGCTGCTTCCTTCTGTTACAGCAGGACTGAGTTGCAACTGCCTCTACCTTGCTTTAGTCTGGAAGTTGGCCAGTGTAGAAGCCATGATTGCAACACATTACTTCCTCTGCCCCTGACATGAAGGCATTTTAGATGATGTGGTGATGCCTTATTATGAAACTATCTCTTCCATTCTAAGGGCCTGGAAATCTGGCTGGACCTCATGGCCAGAGTTAACAACACACCTTGAAGTAAGGAAGACTGCTCTTTTTCTGTGTACTGAGTCTGTTTGTGTAACCTGCTTTTAAGAGAACTCAGCAACTCATCTTACTTCCCTTGGATTCCCCATGTAATCAGCTTTTACAACCTTTGCTAATGCATAGCTCTAATCTTAAATTATGTCCTCTTCCACACCCCCAACCTGAACTAATACATGTGTGCTTGCATGTTATGATAGACAGTGTAAAAATAACAAATAGGTTGAAAACAGCCTTATAAAATAAATACCGTACATGTTGGAAGTCACATGGTTGTGAGTTTAGACATTTGTTTACAGTAGTGGCTACAGTACTGTTTGTTATCTAGGCCAGTTGGGGGCAGATGCAATCAGGGAAGTTTCATCCCTTGTGAACTATGCTAAAGGTTTCTACACAGGATCTCTCATGCCTTCCCACATGATCTTTTCTCTGCTGTTGAAGAAGAAGAAGAAGGAGAAGGAGAAGGAGAAGGAGAAGGAGAAGGAGAAGGAGAAGGAGAAGAAGAAGAAAATCCCTTGGTGGAAAACACAGACACAGGGACAGACTGACTTAAGAGCCAGCATCTAGGTAGGCAGAGATTCAGTCTCAGACAAAAGACAGACAGAAAAAGTCAGAAGACACAGGCAGGGAGAGAGAAGTAGAAGATTCAAATATGAACTTGCTCTTTGTCAAATTACTCCAAGGTGAAGTTCTTTCAATTTTTCCCCTTAATGTGACACCGATACTTTATTGGCAACTCTGAGTTATCATTAATGCATTCAAACCAGAGCATGACAAGGTATGCCTTTACTCAGCAAATGCTGGGACGAGGAAAGAAAAACTTGCCGAGGTCACCTCTGAACTACATAAAGTTATACTGAAGGGAGGGGAAAAGTTCAATGATGGTTCAAAATTTATTGAGCTTCATAATGGTATAATTTGATTTCCCTTTTTATTTATTTTAAGTCAGTACACAAGTTCAGGAAGTACCATGAGACTGTAATATTTGAGAAAAGCAGGTGCCAGGGAAAGCGGTGGCTCCTTCCTTCTTTGTTCTGCCCACACAGAAAGTTGCTACAAAAGGAGAGAAACCTTAAAACATTTCTTTTTAAATGGCAAAGAATATGAAAGGCAAGATATGCATTTCACTCCAGGGTGGTTATGATTCAAGTCCATGATTAGGGAAAAGGTCAGCAATTCACAATCAGATTTCCCTCTGAGGACCAGCAGTGGTTAAAGACAGTATTTTCTATGGCAAAAATCTACATTAAAATGAGCTTCCTCCATGAGCATTTCAAACACTGAACACCTACTGTGGCACTGGCACAGGTCACCTCCTGAGATCCACAGTCTCACAAGAATGCTTTCTTGGTTAAACTTAAAAATCAGAGATGGGCTAGGGAGATGGTTTGGTGGAGAAGAGCAGAGTTCAGATGCCAGAACCCATCTCAAGAGCTGGGTGTGGTCATGCTTGTACCTGTGTGTGTGTATGAGGGTGGGTGGAGGTCATGCTTGTACCTGTGTGTGTGTATGAGGGTGGGTGGAGGTCATGCTTGTACCTGTGTGTGTGTATGAGGGTGGGTGGAGGTCATGCTTGTACCTGTGTGTGTGTATGAGGGTGGGTCGATGTCATGCTTGTACATGTGTGTGTGTGTAAGGGTGGGTGGAGGTGGAGACAGGAGGATTGCTGGAGCTTGCTTGCTACCTGTCTAGCTTCCAGTTCAGTGATGGACTCATCTCCAGTGAAAGTGGTGGAAAGTGACAGAGGGTATTTAACATCCTCTTCTGTCCTTTACTCATAACACACACACACACACACACACACACACACACACACACACACACACACACACACACACACACACACAGCCCTTTACCCAAACCACATCAAGACTAAATCAGTATTACAAAGTAAGAAAGCAGCCTCTCCCTGTATCACTCCAGAAAAGGGAGTAGGCTGGCTCTGAGATCATTTGTTCATTTGTTAGTTTCCTTTTCTCAAGTATCTCTCTGAGAACACAAGAAATTAGGTAGAAAGTCTCAGAGATCTGTTGGCTGGCATCAATGTCCTTGAAGTGACTGTAAAACTGGGGAAGTTATGGTCCTGATGAGACCCCCCTCCACACTTTCATCTTTAGTCTAAGTGCACCTGAAGGGTGCCTGGTATCTGGTGGAGGCCAGCATCTCAGTCTCTACTAGAGGTACCAATGGAAAGCTCTGGTCACTGTACTCCAGGCTGTGAAACCCACAATGTGTCAGGAACCTATAACAATAGTTTCACTAACAAAATGCCTATTCAGCCACATGACCTTTCCCCAGACTGGTTTGAGAGGCTCCAACATTCTAGTTCACATTTGGTCACCCCAGCACTCTTTAACAAGGGCTGATCATGGTTCCAAGGCTGTTCTCCCTCTCTGGAGATGCATTCAGTATGCAAGAACCACAACAAACGTCAGTAACTGATGATTAAGTGTATTGAGCGTTATGAGCTATTAAACATCGTTAGAAACGGTAATGCACCACCTTGCAGAAAGCACAGATCATTAAGCATATGGATTTTAATTATTTCAGCTATAGCCTTCTCCAGGGTTGGAAGGAGAGGGTGAAAGCTAATTTTACATTGTGGTAGCCAGTGAGACTATCAAGCTGCAATGTGGTACACTTCCCAAACGAGGCTTTTGCAAAGACCTGTTAAATATAGCAATTGCCACGTTCCATAAAAAGGAGATTATCATCTTGGGCTGGAGTGCAATAAAAGACCATAAACTTGGAGATGTTAAAAGTGATGTGCTAATCTTAGGAGAAAAATGGAATTCAGTGGATCATTAAATAAGTTGCACAGTTTTTCATTGTATATACATGCAGGTATGTGTGTATGAGTATCTTTGTGAGTAGATGTGTGTGTATATATCAGTGGTGCATGCCTGTGTAAGAGTTTGTGTGTGTTTTTAAATGTGGGGGGATGTAGAAACTAGAGGTCATCATGGAGTATGTTCTGCTGTTTTTCTCTGCCTTACTTTTGGAAATAAGCTCTGCCCTTGAAGGTGGACCTCACCAGTTATATCAGACTAGCTGGTGACCAAGTCCCATTGAGCCTCGTGTGTGTCAGACTAGCTGGTGACCAAGCCCCATTGAGCCTCCTGTCTATGTCTATGGAGCACTAGGGTTACAGGATCATTCTGCAGGTCCCAACTATGTATGTGAGTGTTTGGAATTGAACTCAGGTCCTTATACTTGCACTGCAAGAACTTTATCATCTGAGTCTTCTCCTCAGCCAGTCAGTCAGCTTATATTTTTATTAAATAAGGAGAAAATAAGTGACAGGTATATACAATTGATTGTGGAGTAAATGCATCCCTAGTAAGTAATCTAGCCTGTATTTTATGTATTTTTACTGAAAATAATTTTTATTTTTATTTGTTAAATATATTCTGATCAGTTTCCCCTCTCCCCACTTCTCTCAGATTTTGCCCCTTTCTATCTATCCACCTCCAAGCCCCCTCTTTCTCTCTCTTTAGAAAACAAACAGCTAAGTAAATAAATAAATAGAATTTTTAAAAATGAGAGGAAAGAAAAAAGCATAGAAACGCATGCATATGCTATAAATTAGTTTGCAAAGCTAGAAGTATAAAAAAATTAACATTTGTATGACCTCAACGTTTTAAACATCAAAAATATGTAAGGCAAGACTATCTATAAAGAGTATGTTGTTGTCTTATTTGTATTCTTGCCAATAAAGTATTCTCTGGCTCAGCTTTCTATTCTTCTCACAACCATGACACAAATCAAACCCATTAAAATGTCAGCACCCTGGTAACAGTGATCCATAGCTGCTAGATGAAGTGTGCCTTCCAGACTCTTTGAATATGATAAAGAAAACAAGGAACCACACCATAGTTTGCAGCAGGAATACTCAGGTAAATCAACATGATTATCAAAAATGCTACCAAAAATGCAAAAAACTTGAGTTTAATACCAAGGGACACATGACAGAAGGAGAGAACAGACTCTTACAAGTTGTTCTCTGACATCTACATGCATGCTGAAGCATATATGTTTACACACAACATACACATACACACACACAGATGCACACTCACAAAAGCATACAAATACACACATTCAATAAATGAATGTAATATATTTTTAAATGTTAGCTCTACATCTGACTGGGCTCAGACAGCATCCAGAATCAACAATCTCAACATGTAAATGCACAGGGCACTATGCTCACTCCTGCTGAAAAAAATATAGTTTGAGTCAGTGCAGAGTAGGAGGGGTGGACTTCATGCCTACATTCTAGAATGTAATCACACATATACCTGCCTGTTCCTATTGCATAAAACCAACTTAACTTTACAAAATAAGACAAGATCTGGGCTGGAGAGATGGCTCAGAGGTTAAGAGTACTGCTTGCTCTTCCAAAGGTCCTGAGTTCAATTCCCAGCAACCACATGGTGGCTCACAACCATCTGTAATGAGATCTGGTGCCCTCTTCTGGCCTGCAGGCATACATGCAGACAGAACACTGTATACATAATAAATAAATAAAATCTTTAAAAAAAAAAAAAAAAAGACAAGATCTAAGCAATTGCTCTCAGGCTTCCAGCTAATGGTGCTATAAAATTCCAGCTCAGTGGTCTGCAGGATAGCGCTGTGTAGCAAAATGCTTGCGGTATTCCACAGCCAAACTAGTAGCAGAGGTCAAATCTAGCTATGACTTTTAGCACAGAAAAGCCTTCCTCTTCATGGGAATCATTCCAATTGGAAATCTAAGATGTCAGCTTTCTGCTATTGTTCTTTGTGTTCTTTCTTTTTTTATATACTATTTGGTATTTATATGCCCTTTTAGAGCACATATAAAATTATAATCTACTTTATATTAGGATAGATCTCATGAGAAAATGTTTAATGTCCTGCTAGGAGAAGAGAAATGAATACTGATGGGGTGTTTCCAAGGAACTAATGAGCTCTGTGTTGGAAAAGGGGCCAGGAACAAAAAAAAAAAAATGAAGAAATAGCTCCTCTAGAATTCTAGGTCTTCCGAGGCAACATTCAGGCTAAGATGATTGGTTTGCTTTTGCATGCTTTTGAGTCTTTTGAGCAAACTAATGTGTGATATAAAAGGTGTTCCTTGTTGGCTTTGGATGGAGCAAAGCTGGTTCCTGGCATGGTTACAGGGTAATTGTAAGTCCCTCTGAGCAACTTCAGCATCTGAACTATGTCATGCATCTCTAAATCCTGACTAAGGGTATTGATGGACCCTAATCCCTCAATTTTACAAGACAACTCTGAGGACATTCAAGTTCAGTTTCACCCAGCTGACAAGGGGTGGGGTCTAGACCAGAGGCTGAGTCTCTCACCTTTGGCTTGAGATTCATGCATATTTCCACTGAATTTCTCTTGGGCTAAAGTCTACTATACTGTTGGAAAAAAACTTTTTTTCCCATATACTTTTTACAAATTCACAGCTACCTTTCACCAAGTCAGTTCTCATAATTGAAAACATTTCAGATCAGCTTAGATGCCTTGGTATTGTACTTATGTGGATGTATATTTCAGTTCCTATGGCATCAGTTTTGTCATTGGTAAAAATAAATAGCAGTTCTATCTCTGATCTCCTGTCTGCTGAAATATATATATAAAAGTAAATGGAAAGTATTCCAAAGCACATTACATAATTCATATTATACAAATTTCAGCAAGATAAACTAGGCTTGAAATTGCTATACAGGAAAAAACAAGTGAACTTAACTTTTCCTAATGTTGTTGTCCTTGGCAAAGAAAATAAAACAGGAACAATTCCAAAAATGAGAAAGGTGGTTAATGATAGAAAATTCTACCTTTCATTTCACATTTCAAAATTAGAAATAAAACAAAACAAGATCCAAGTAATTGCTCTCACAATCACAACTAACAAAAATTCCAAATCAAAGGCCAGCAGGATGGCTCCATGGTGGGGTAAAGCATTTACTATTCAAGCCTGACATCTGGAATTGGATTCCAGGACTCAAATGGTGGAAGGACATATCCAGCTCTCAAGAGTTGTCTTCTGAACTCCACATTCATACTATCCACATGACAATAAAAATAAAATCCCAGCTTGGTTAATCTATATTTTAAAATGTAACATGGAAAAATGATTTTATTCACTGGTTTCTTCTAGGATTACATTGTCATAGTCTCTGCTTTAATATATGATTGCCATTGAGTTCCCATCAATCATAGAAAAGGCAGTCTCTTCCATATGATTATAGTTATGTTCTCTTTACAGACATGACAGGAGGTGACTGTGATTAACATTCTGTTTCATATATATATATATATATATATATATATATATACAGATATATTTAATATCTACACCCACATTGGGATATCAACCATAAGACACATTATATACATATGTATATACATAGAGCAGTTGTTGCATGAATTATTAGGTCTTGTTAATAAAAACAAACTCAAGGCCAGTTACTGGGTTGAATGCTGGAAGATCAGAGAAACAGATCAAGCCACAGCCAATTCCTCAGCTGATCCTGTTTCCTCAGACTGAAAGCTTCTGAGTCCTCATCCAAATGGATCTCAGCTGAACTGCTTCTCGAAAGCCTGAAGCTTAACCAGACTCTAGTTCCTCGTCCTCTCGCCTTAAATACCTTTCTGCTTCCTGCCATCACTTCCTGGGATTAAAGGCTCTTGTTACCATGCCTAGCTGTTTCCAGTGTGGCTTTGAACTCACAGAGATCCAAATGGATCTCTTCCTTCAGAATGCTAGGTTTAAAGGTGTGAGTGCCACCATTTTCTGGCCTCTGTATCTAGCGGCTGTTCTGTTTTCTGACCCTAGATAAGTTTATTAGGGTGCACAATATTTTGAGGAACACACAATATCACCACAAGCAGTGGCTCCAGTAACTAGTAGTGAAGAAGATCAATTTGAGGTAATGCAAAATCCTCAATCCAAACCAACAAACAATCAAAGGTACTAATCATTGCTTGTATCATTTCCATGATGAATAGTTCATCTCTTTGGTCATGATAGCTCTCAAACAACCTTCCCTCCTTCCAAATCAAGAGGACATTTTTTAAAAACATGTCAAGTAGAAAAATAAACAAGAAACTTGGAAGAAATAAAAAGGTCCTAACAAGGTGATGTAAGTGGAAGGAAAGTTATAGCCTTGGAGGTAGGAGCTGATCATCCTCTGCTATCTTGGTTTGCAGAGTTGAGAATATAATCATATCTATAAATATGCAATATGTGTAAAATATGAGAAGGGATGTATTATTTCATTTATCCTTCTGTGAGCATGTGTTAGGCATCAGCTATGTGGCAAACACTTATTAGGTCCAACATACTCAAGATGAAATTCCTATCTCTACAAGCTTGTAGCCTAATGGTTCTGAAAGATTCAGTAGAACAGAAACAAGGATCATCTGTAGAAAAATGGCCACTTAGTGAGTACTTGGAAATTGAGAAAAAAATGAGTAAGTCAATTTAAAAAATTGGGAACCATAATGTGTAAGGGTGTTTAGTCAGTTCAAATTCAACAGAAGGTAGGAGCAGACAAAAAGTACTTATAAACAATATATGTTAAGTTTAAAGTTTTTTTTCCTTTTTTACTGCCAATATGACTTTCAGCTGTGACTTTGAAGCAGGGCAGGAGTCAGTCACTGGCTACTCCACACTCCCAGCTACACTGCCAGCAGCAGCATGCTGACAGAAATTTCCCAGACAGCACTCTTCATCACGAAGCAGATCTTTAATGCATATTGAACCACCCCGATCAATGATTAGATGTTAGGTTGCTCTAACTAAGTCCTAATAGCAAGCCTCAAATGAATAATGGTAAAAGGGTGAAACCCTATTCTGTTTTTCATTATGTTTCCCAAAGATAAAACAGCCTCATTTTTAAAATCACACAAGTTGACTGAAATAGAAGAAAAGGGAGAAAAGGTGAATGAAAAAATTAAGAATACCTCCCACCAAAAATCAATGAATTTTAAGTTTCTCTCTGTCTTATAATGGTTTCCTTTAACCCTCTCCATCTTACCTCCTGAGACAGGGTCTGTTTATGAACCTGGAGCTAGGCTGGCAGCCAGCAAGTATCAGAGATCCCCTGCTGGTCCCTCTCCACCCCAACAGTACAGAAGTGATAGGTACACTTTTGACCATGCCCAGCTTTTTATATGGGTTCTGGGATTTGAACTTAGACCTTCATGCTTATACTACATGCCCTCCTACCCACAGAGCCCTCTCACAAGTCCGTTTTCTCTCTTTCCAAAGGAAAAGTGACTCACTGTCTCAACCAAAATAAGATAAGGTATCTAAAATGTCAGAAATCATAGGAGAAAATTACTTCTTAAAACATCCACATCAGATTTTTCAAGTAATAAGCACAATATTTTCCCACTGACCAGCTACTATTTACTTCAAATAAAGTACAACAAAGTTAAAGCAAGTGTCCAGATGTTAACTTTGATAGAACAAATAGCCCATCTGTTTCTTATGTGTAGACTTCTTAGATTCATTGTCAGATCACCTTGTGACTGAGTCCTTCTCATCTTTAAAGCTGCTTCCAAGCAGAAGGGACCACACTCATTTTGTTTCCTTTAGAGGAGAATATAAAAACACTGAAGGGCAGCTTGGAAACTGAATGCCATGTGCCTGTCAGTGAGAGGTGTATAGTCCCTAGGTAAGCATTTTTCTTTCCGCAAATTAATATGCTCACACTTGAAGGATAATTTACCTTCTCACACAGGTCTCTTTATGAGAGAATCAAATGCAGGCCATGGCCAAGTTTAAGAACTCAAAAGCTAGTGTAGGTTTTTCCAGCCATGTACACCTGGTTCCTTAACACTCTCATTTATACATTATAGATTTCCAGTGACTTAGCAGCAGTTGCCTTGGGATTTTGTTGGCAGATGTCTGACTATGGGAAGTATAGGAGTGTGTATAAACATTAAACATGGGTTAATTTTTACTCCTACTTTGGATAGCTAGTGACCTTTTTCACTCAAAGGAACTGAAAGGCATGGATGAATCAGAAAACAAATACCAAAGAAGATGTCAAGGTATTAGAGACTAGAGAACTGAAGTTATATTGAGAAATATCTGGGACTATTAATGTGTCTTTAATCCCTGCTCAGAGACATGTGGTATGAGTCAGACACTCCAGCAGTATTGACAAGGGACAAAAGCAGGCCAGGTAGAACCAGTCTAAACCACTGTCCTGTCATACTAGTCCCAGGATAGTACTAAGGTAAGAAAGTAGGCCAGGTCTGAATTCACCATACAACTATCACAGGTTCCCTAAATAAACAGTGGGAAGTCAACTATATTTAATTGTCATGCACAAATATAGGTTCAGTACATTTTACTTGGTATCTCTGTTATCAACACAGAGTTCTGTAAAAAGTCCTGTGAGGTGTAAATGCATACAATGTGTGTTCATGCCACATAAATACTTCACCCAAGGGCATCCTGGCTATATTGTCCGCTCATGGCTTTGGCATTGGAAGTGAGAAAACACATGAAAATCCCATTTGTAGAACAGTGTCTAAGGGTCCCTTTTGCTTCATTGTGCTTTCCTTGGGAATTCCCAACCTCATATCTGTAATAATGCCAGATATGGCTACAGACAATATAAAACGGCAGCACTGCAAAACCGATTCTGTTCTTTTTCGTGTGGATCTCTTTCATTTTAACCAATACCAATCCCTCATCTCTAGTTACTTTTTGTACATTTGCTCTTCCCCAGACATTAGGAATAAGTGACCTGTCAACAATATAGCTGCATATTGTTGAAGAAGATGACCTACAGGATGACCACACTAATCAACATGGAGGAAAATGTTACAAGACCCCGTCCTTGGATGAAGAGTTATAGATATTCAATGGCTGCTGAGAAAAACAGTTTACTACAAGGACA
Organism: Peromyscus maniculatus bairdii; assembly: GCF_049852395.1. Taxonomy (NCBI): domain Eukaryota; kingdom Metazoa; phylum Chordata; class Mammalia; order Rodentia; family Cricetidae; genus Peromyscus; species Peromyscus maniculatus. The sequence continues at coordinate 99,663,575 of NC_134854.1, forward strand.
AGCCCTTGATTGGTTTTTCAACCCTTAGTGGTTAGCATGACCACACTGGAAACATTAATTGGACTCAGTAGTTTTGCACACGCGTATGTGTGTGTGCGTGCACGTGTGTGTGTGTGTGTGTGTGTGTGTGTGTGTGTGTGAGATGTATATAATAATTATAGAAGAAGCCATGAATTTAAGGGCAGTGATGGGGAAATAGAAGGCAAATCAGAGTTGGAAAAGTGTGGGTGGAAAGGATGTAAACACAATGTACTCATGTGTGAAATTACAAAAAATTAAAATACAATACATATTTTAAAAGAATAAATTAACAGCCATCCTGATTATCCCTTCCCATTCTAATTTTAAAATATAATTATGGCGGGAATGAGTAAGTGAGTTAGAGTGTACCATGCACACCGGAAAGCACTTTCCACATAAAAACTCTCAATAAGATAGAGACTATTGAGCTTCATTTCAAAGATTAAACAAAACAAATACTGCGGCTTAGTCAAGAAGATTAATCAGTGTGCCCAATGCCACACAGCTACTCAGCCTCACCCCTGAGACTGGGATCAAAGCTTGCTTGATCCAAAGCTGTGATTTCAGTAACAGACGAAAGGAGAAGCTCCATGCTGGTGGAAGAACCTAGAACAAAATGAAATAATGATGGTGGTGATAGGACAGTAAGGGTAACAGTAGCAGCCAATCCTGACAGCCTGTGTCCTGTTCCAGAATCTGATACAAACATCACATCTATTGATTGACCAGTCATAGAAAACCTATCAGACAGATACTATTCTCATTTTGTTGATGAAGAAATTGAAGCATAGAAAGTTTAATAAATTTAAGAAAGGCTACAAAACATTAGATCAATGAATTATGGTTTCATTTTGGCAAGTTTAGCTATAGAATTTGGTCTTTAAACACTTTTAAAATAATACATTCACAACAATGAAATACAATAAAAATTAGTCAAAACATCAAAAGTAAATGTTCACATTTATAATAACTTTATGTCTATTTTTCAAAACTATCTTTTCATCACTTTTAATTTATTTATTTTTTGTGTATGGATGTTTTGCTTGCACATATGTCTGTGTAACCACATGAGTGCCTGGTGCCCATGGAGATCAGAAGAGGCATCAGATCCTCTGGAACTGGAGTCACAGATGGGTTGTGAGCCACCACATGGGCCTTGAAATTGAACCTAAATCTTCTGGGAGAGCATCAAGTTCTCTTAACTGCAAAAGCATTTTTCCAGTCCTATAGCTAACATTTTAAATAAAATCTACACATTAGGAGCTGGAGAGATGGTTTGTCAATTAAGGGTACATAGTATCCCTGAAGGGGACCTAAGTTTGGTTCCCAGTATCCGTATCAAGTGCTTCACTCCTACTGATATCCACAACACCAGGAAATCTGACATCCTCCTCTGGCTTCTGTGCTCATCTGTATTCATGTGCAGGTGAACACACAGACACACACGCACATGATTAAAAATAAAATTAATCTTTAAAAAAAATACTAAAAATGTGTGCACTAAATTGATATGCCATTACTATAGTCCCAGCCCTGCATTTTCCCCTTCCATCCTTCAGCCCTGTTCTGGGCTCTGTACTCACCATCCCTTCACTATTTTTTTTTCATGGTCAACATTCTCTCCACTGACTTAAACTGCTTATGCATTTCGCTGATGTGTGGAAAGCCATGTTACAGAATTCTAGACACCGCACAAAATATAGTAATTAACTCATTTTGTTACACCTTAACATTCCTTAAAATCTCAGTGAAAGTTTAAAAAAATTTAAAAAGTATAATTTAATATTGAACACATGTTCTTATTTTCTAATCCTTATGTAACAATAGCTTAATTACTAAATAAATTTAACTCTAAGAAGTCGAATGACTTTAAAAATAAATATCTATTTAAATATGTTTTGAAATTGTATTTACATGTATTTTTTGTGTATGGGTGTTTTGCCTGCATATATGTCTGTGTACTATGTGCAGTGCCCTTGAAGATCCCAAAGAAGGTGTTGGATCTCCTGAAAACCACTATAAGTGTGTTGGCAGTGGAACCCAGGTCCTCTGCAAGAGCAGCCAGTGCTCTTAACTGCTAAACCATCTCTCCAGTCTCATAAGTATCATTTTTTCAAGTGACTTGGACAGCAGAAAAATAGCACTACAGAGAACTAAGCTCTGTATTATCACATTAAGTATTTCTAATGAACGTTAACCATTACCATCTTAGGATATCACCTTTTATAACACTGCCATGTATTTCTTAAACTGGAGAGTTCTCTAAAAAAGAAAATAAACTGTGTAGAAAAGTTACAAAAGTCTGAATAATAAAAGCAGAGATCATGTGGAAGAGCTGTCTTATTTCCTCATAGACTAAAATTATCAGCTATAATTCCAAACACTAACTCCTTAAACAACACTTTCTGATTTCTAACAATGTATGATAAACTGAGGTTATATGCTAGGCACCGAGAAGTAAAATATAATGAATGGGATAGAGGAGAAAAACGGTTTTTTTTTTCCTGCCTGCAAAGTCCTACTCTCCAGTACCTATGAACATGATCGTACCTAGAAATGGTATTTTCTTACTCAATTAAATCAGAATGAAGCCTTATTCAACTGGGTTGTGGCCTGGTCCTATGTGACTAGTCTCACAAGCGAAGAAACCACTCATAGATACAAAAACATGAGACTATTAGGTGAAGATGAAGCAGAGAGTGACTTATTTGGAATGAAAGTCCAGGAACAGTGCTGGCCGCAGATCACCAGCAGCTGGAAAGCATTGAGGAAGAATTACAACTACATGTTTTAGACAAAGTAATGTCCTGTCAATACCTAGTTTGGGGAACTTAGGACCCTCAGAACTGTCCTAAGAGTAAATTTTGGTTGTTTTTAAGTACCTTGCTGTATCGGTCTGTCTTTACAGCATCCCCAGAAGATAAATATCATGAGGCATACATATACCCTATTTATGGAAAATGGTGCATTATACCTATATCATGAACAATACATACACTGTCTGTCTGTCTGTCTGTCTCTCTCTCTCTCAATATATATATATATATATATAGACACATACATTTCTAAATGTAGTTTTATTAAAAAAACATGACTCTGCTACATTTTCTGTGACTACTTTTGTTAGACATAATTAAGAGTTACAACACAGACAATATGGCAAAAGTATTTTTATATACTTTTACTCTCAAGTTGTTAGGCACTGAAAAAAAAAACACTCAACCACCAAGATGCATTACTAAGAATTTGAGAAAATGGCATTAAAATTGATACTAGGAAAAATTTTAGTGTGCCAAGGACCAACTTTCCAGAATGTTTGGTTTCTCTAATGACTCTTGACTTGAAATTACTAAGGAAAAAAATGTAGCCAATTTAGTGACAGCAGAGGAAAAGAAGTATTCTTGAGTGCTGAAGGAGAGAGGGATGGATGGATGGATGGATGGATGGATGGATGGATGGATGGATGGATGGATAGATGGATGGAAAGAGGGAGGGAACAGGGGGGAGACTGCTCAGAGGATCTGATGCTCCAAAGGCTAAACTGAATGGGTCTTAAGTATTTGCCATGCTCTGATTGGCAGGAATTGTCTGTGGAATATGTTTTCACTTAAGGAAAGGAAGTATACCAGAGAGGAAGGAGATCCACAGTGGTGCTGTCCAGCAAGTGGTAGATAAGGTGAGGTGCAAGTCATTGATGAGAGAAGAGAGGAAGGGGGAAGAAAATCAAACTAAGAAGTGTCAAGGAGCCTCTGGCTCTATTATCTAATAGGACCACCGAAGGCTTAGCACCAGCAGGATGACACGCCTAGAAGCTGCTGAAATCCTAGCCACTTGGACAACCAACATACACTAAGGGGGCATCAAACATCCAGTGTCTTACTGCTTTGGGTAACTCTAGTCGTGAGTTCTAGAAGACTGAACATCAACTGAAATGCTCCATCATTTTCCTTTCCTTGGCGTGGAACTGGGTGATTCTATCTATAAATCTCAATGCTATTTTAAATATGAATAAAATCAAGTTATATTTCTGCTTTAATAAAATGTAAATAAAAATAAAAATACTAGTCATCCTTGTTCCACATCTAGCATCTTCCTATGAGTGAGTACATACCATATTTATCTTTCTGAGTCTAGGTTACATCACTCAGGATGATTTTTTTCTAGATCCATCCATTTGCCTGCAAACCTCATGATGTCATTGTTTTTCTCTGCTGAGTAGTATTCCATTGTGTATATGTGCCACAATTTCTTTATCCATTCTTCAGTTGAAGGGCATCTAGGTTGTTTCCAGGTCTGGGCTATTACAAACAATGCTGATATGAACATAGCTGAGCAAGTGCTCTTGTGGTATGATTGAGCATTTCTTGGGTATATGCCCAGGAGTGGTATAGCTGGATCTTGGGGGAGATTGATTCCCAATTTTCTAAGAAAGCGCCATATTGATTTCCAAAGTGGTTGTACAAGCTTGCATTCCCACCAGCAGTGGAGGAGAGTTCCCCTAGTTCCACATCCTCTCCAGCATAAAGTGTCTTCAGTGTTTTTTATCTTAGCCATTCTGACAGGCGTAAGGTGATATCTCAGAGTTGTTTTGATTTGCATTTCCCTGATGATTAGCTACTCACATCACCAGTGAGGCTACCTGGAAAACGGGACCCCAAGAAAGACACGGAGAAATGGATGAGATCTACATGAACAGCCTGGACATGAGTGGGAGCAATGAAGTGCGAGGGTCAAGGGAAAGAGAGCGGGAGATCCTAGCTGGATCAAGAAAAGAGAGGGAGAACAAGGAATAGGAGACCATGGTAAATGAAGACCACATGAGAAAAGGAAGAAACAAAGAGCTAAAGAGGCCCACAGAAATCCACAAAGATACCCCCACAAAAGACTGCTGGCAATGGTCGAGAGACAGCCGGGACTGACCTACTCTGGTGATGGGATGGCCAAACACACTAATAGTTGTGCCAGAAACCCCATCCAAGGACTGAGGAATTTGGATGCAGACATCCATGGCTAGGCCCCTGGTGGAGTGCTGGGAGTCTAATTAGTGAGAAAGAGGAGGGTCTATATGAGCAAGAATTGTTGAAACCAAGGTTGGATAAAGCACAGGGACAAATAACCAAATGAATGGAAACACATGAACTATGAACCAAAGGCTGAGGGGCCCCCAACTGGATCAGGCCCTCTGAATAGGTGAGACAGTCGATTGGCTTGATCTGTTTGGGAGGCATCTAGGCAGTGGTACCAGGTCCTGGGCTTGTTGCATAAGTTAGCTGTTTGAAACCTGGGACTTATGCAGGGACGCTTGGCTCAATCTGGGAGGAGGGGACTGGACCTGCCTGGACTGAGTCTATCAGGTCGATCCCAGTCCTCGGGGGAGGCCTTGATCTGGAGGAGGTGGGAATGGGGGATGGGCTGGGGGGAAGGGGAGGGGGGCAGGAAGGGAGAGAGCAAGGGAATCTGTAGCTATTATGTAGAACTGAATAGTATTGTAAAATAAATAAAAAAAATATAAAAATAAATAAATAAATAAAAATACTATTCATTTTTTCCAGCCTGAAAGAAAAAACAAAAAGACAAATATTTAATTGCAAACTGTTATCCTTGTCTCCCAAAATCAAGTTTCATCTTTTGAGCTGTAGTTGTTTAACATCTTTACTTTCAGGAATACAACCTGTGACAGTGTCACAGCTGGTTCATGCAGTGAGGCTAGTCTGCCAGTTTTGAGAAAACGATGGAGCCCTTTATCAAATCCAGTACTAAGAAGTGACCTGGGGCTAGTAAGACAAGCCTGGATTCAAGCCTTTCATTTAAAAAGAAAACTCCAATTTAGTAAATAATATTTCTAATATAATATCATTAATGTAACTATCAAATTCTAAACAATGGGGCATATATACATATATATGAAAATTAAATCAAAGGACTCAATGACAAGACTACCCTCTGATTCATTATTGCTTTCTGGCTGGTAATAAAAAGATGATTTGGGGTGCAGTAACATGAGAACACTGGCTTTTCTGGATGACAGTCAATCAAGAGCATGAGCTCAAACCTTAGTCACTGGAGTGATTGCCCCTCCCTCCCATCCCAAAAAGGTCACCTTTGCTCCCTGAGTTGGTGGCAGTCTCACTGTACAAACCTTATTCTTGAAGTTTTTGAAGAATGTGTTGTCTGGAAAAGTTTACAATTTCTGAAATCAGTTCCTAATTTAAAAGGTTCACTAAGATCTACAAAGAATGAGAGGGTGGATAACATACTGTGCTTGATTGCTCAAGGATTTTCACAAAGATGGGGATTCCTGTGTTGTGAAAGGGAAGGGAAAAGGCATAGCTGGAGATGTAGAGAGCTAGATTTGCACATGCTAGGTTCCTGATGGATGGGAGAAAGGAAGATAGGTGGGATGGAGGGAGGGATGGATGGATGAAGGGAGGGGGGAAGAAGGGAGGAAGGATAGGAAGGGAAGGAAGGAAGAGAGAGAGAGAGAGAGAGAGAGAGAGAGAGAGAGAGAGAGAGAGAGAGAGAGAGAGAGAGAGAGAGAGAGAGAAACTAAGGTCCTGGCTATTTAGAATATGAAACAGATATGTTACCAGTAATATAAAACTTCATTTCTGCAAAGGTAGAAATGAAGACAAGTGCCCTAAGAGACAAACTTTACATGTCACATGGAGCCCAGGCTGGCCTAAAACACACTATATAAGAAGACAACCTTGAACTCTTGACTCTTCTTGCCTCTGCTTCCTGAAATTGGCATTATAAAAATGGCCACTGTGATGGTAAGTTTTAATTGTTATGTAAAATAATCTAGAAGGATCTGGGAAGACAGTTTCAAAGAGAGGCTATCTAGGTCAGGTTGGGCTGTGGGCATATCTGTGGGCATTATCTTCATTGCATTTATTGAGATTGGAAGTCCAGCCCACTGCTGGTTTCACCGTTCCTAGAAGTCTAATAGATTTTGAATTGTATATGAGTGGAGAATCCAGCTGAGCATGGGGATTCATGCATCTGTTTCTCTCTTCTTCTGACTTTGTATGTAAGGAGATGGTTCTCCAAAGCCTCTGCTCAAGTGTCATCTCTGCTATAATTACAACCTGGAACCATACACTGTAACTAATCTCTGCTGTGATGGACTGCAACCTGAAACTCTAGACTACAGTTAACCTCTTCTCCCCTAGGTTGCTTTTCTTGTGCAATTTTATCTCATCAGAAAATGAAGCTAACAAAGTCAGCATAAACAGTTTATGCAAGTGAGGATCGAAACCAATGTCTTATGCATTTTAGGCAAGAGCGCTCCCAATGAGTTCATATCTCCATGTTCCAACTTATTTTTTAGATGTAACCTCAATTATAGCTACAGTAAAAATTATGACAAATCAGTGGAATTGAGTTCAGTGCTAAAGTTTGGAAAATTGCAACTTGTCAAATAATAGTTCCAATATGTTACCAGTAATATAAAACTTACCAAAATGCCACATAATTTGAATATACAAGTTTGTGGAGTAATATGTCAAATTATAACATGGGAAGAAGGTCCATTCTGTTCGTCTTTGTATTGGTGAGATTTTTAGTTGGCATACTTGTGAATATATTTAAAAATTCACCCATCTTAAGGTTTGGAAATATTGGGCTAACATGTGAATTAGGTTCATTTCTCCTGAACCAAGTAAGAAAAAAAAATAATGGGAGGGATTTTAATTGGCAGCAAAAGAAAATAGGTAAAGTTTCAAATTTTCAAGGATAGCTAAATAAAGATGTCTGATGGCTCAATCTAGTATATACAGGGCCACATCTGGCACGGGGTCTTGTGCCTTACAGAGATGCTCCTTCCTGCTTAATATTCATTGTTTCAGGAGTGCATTGGAGTGGAGCTAAACGCTGCAATACCTGTTCTTTTTTTATTTGTTTTGTTGTTGCTATTGTTGTTGTTGTTGCTGTTGTTGAATGCACATGAAGACAAATGATGAAGCTGCCTCTCTTCCAGCAAAACAAAGCAAGGCACCTCCCATACTGAGCAGATGGCCAGAAACCACACAGCAGAGAATTGCAAGGTATGGAAGGTAAAGACACAAGCCAGGCCATGTCAATGTAAGTAGCATAATGTTTATGACAGGAAGCATACGTGTAATAAAATTACTGTAAGAAAATTAGATATGAAGGTGGACATTAAGAAAAAGCTCAGGAAGTTGTGTTAGTGGGAAGATTCTGCTAGGGAACAGAGGTTTCTGGATTAGGGCATGCTTTGTAAAGAACAGTCAAGCCCTAGTCCAAAGCTAGAGTGTTCACCATGGAGGATTAGCCATGTATTGTTTCAGATAATAGCTACAGAACATTCTAGTCCCTCTGGGCAATGGAGGAGTTCTTCCATTCATGGTTTGATGCCTATCACACCTAGCTATGGGCAACACGGACCAATTATTTTAGAACTTTTCCAAGTGATAAATGAAGCTGAAACGGAGTATGAAAGGCTTAACAAGATGATGGCCAGAGGCAGCTCAGTTTACTGGCAGGAATTTAAGTCAAAGCCAAATAAATGCTTAAAATAATACATGAATTAGGCTTTGGTTTGGTGTCCCAAGAACATTGTTGAAGAAAACTGGAAATGTTGAGGTACCAAATAGAAAAACAAAACCCTCACAAATAGCAGAACTTGCTAGCGATGTATCCAAAACTGTTTGGAGTATTTGTCATGCATCAGAGGTCAAAATCGGCAAGGAGAGAGTTAAAGTGAGCTCTTGAATGCAAACACTTTTCAATTTCAGGGTAGAGAAAAGAAACTGCTCTGGTAATGATTTTCCTTTAAAAGAATGTCCACTCAGTGAATACACACTGAGAACAGAAGAATCTGTCTAGGAAAAATGACAGCTGCAGTTGATGACGACGAGGCACAGAAAATAGCAAAATTACCAATTACCTCCCAATAAGCATTATGAAGAAAAAGCTGGACCATTACCCAAACGAATTAGCATATTTCCTGATATGATTTCAGAATCAAATTGTATTAAGGAAAAATGGTGAAGAGATTTAATGCTTTCCATGCTATGCAAAACACTGCAGCCAGAAGAAATACCTTGTTTGTGTAAAAATAAAAAAAAAATGTGGAGGTGTCTGCAAAGAAATCCTGAGCCATTCGAGTTAAGACCTGGAATGATTCAAGATATTAACCTGAAAACATTGTAAATATGATTATGTTTCTGGTAGCAAAAAGAAGAGAAAAATGAAAATCAAGTTAAAAGTACCTGAAGAAAAAAATATTCTCATTTTTCTTTTCAAACCAATATCACTCTATTTCTCAGTCTTAAGACTAAACACAAAGTAAAACAACTCTTATAAAAATATCTTAGGGCCAGAGAGATGGCTTGGCAGTTCAGAGTGCTTGCTGCTCTTGCAGAGGACCCAGGTTCAGTTCCCAGCAATGTCATCTGGTGGCTCTCAGCATCTGGTAACTGTTGCTCCAGGGTATCTGACACTCTGTTCTTGCCTCTTTGAGCAGAAGTTCTCCCCACGACCCCATCTCTCATACGTGCACAATACACAAATAAAATGTTCAAAAACTTAAATTTACTGAGAGGTACTTGTAAATTTATTTAAGAAGTCAAAAATTATAATGATTTTTATCTCAAAAATTAAATCAAGTGGAATAATTTGGGCCATTGAAGTCCATATGAGTTACTGATGTATGATTTTTCAAAATCCTGCTTTGAGATGAGAATAAAGGAAGGTAATGCTAGGTATTTTGTGACAGCTCATTACATTTGTAATTAAAAGCTGTCAAAGTCAAGCCATCTACACCAGCTCCTTTTCTACCCATCATGAAATAATATGCTAATATTTATGACACATCTTCTGCTTTGGCAGACCTTGCATTGGTTGTTTGGGGGCAGCTGCAAGACAGGAGGGTAGCTCTGAAGACTCCTGGGGAAACTCCGTGGGAAGCCTTGATACCCAGCAACAAGAATGGGCACCGCATCAAAACCATGCAGGTTGCATCTGATTTGTAGCCTCCATACACACCAGGGCCACCCTCTTTACAGCCAACATTTATCATTTTGAATGGAAGCCTAGAGCTCCAGTTTTCTGCTTCCGACATCTAGACCAGCTTGTCAGACACCTCAGGTGAGGAGCCATGTTACTTTCATTATCTTCCTGGGGTAGATCACAATGTCAAATACAGGTGAATGTTAAATAACTGCTCATGGATGACGAGTGCCAGCACTGTACCTGGGAAAAAAACTGTGGAACAAATGCTTCAATTTGGGAGGCTCAGGAGTGGCTCCCTTTAGATGTCTATTGTTTTGGGTTATAGAAGGCCATTTTGTGAAAGTAAACAATATATTTTGAACATCTGTCCTTGATCCTCCTATAAGTACCCTTCCGATTAGTTCCCTTAGTTCCCTTAGAAGATTTTGCTTCTATTTTCAGGTTTTCTGTGCATATGTGATTTTAAGACTCTCTTAAGCTTAAGATCTACAATTGACAGAAAATATGATGTTTGTCTTTCTGAGAATGACTTTATTTACTTAATGCAAATATCTTCAGTTGCATATATTGCCCTGAAAACAGCAGACATTCATTCTTCTATGTGGATGAAAAAATAATATACTGTGAATATAAACCATGTTTTCTGTAACAATTCCTTACTTCCTGAACACCTAGGTTGTTTCCACAACATTAGCCATGGCAAACAATGATGAAGTCAGCAAGTGTTTCTGGAATGCTGACTTGGACTCCTTTGGGTACATACCCAGGAGTGGTTTAGTCTGGTCATTTGTAGGTATTTGAGGAACCTCCACACCAATTTCCATAGTGACTAGACTAGGTTACATTCCGACCAGCAGTGTATACCACATCCCCTTCGGTTCAAGTCCAGAGCGTTTGTTTTCATGATGACTGCTGTTCTGACTGGGACCTGAAGGAATCTGAATATAGTTCTAATTTGCATTAATATGATGGCCAGCACATCCACTCTCCTGAAGTTCCTATTCACCCTCATTCCCTTTACGACTTCCACCATGAAGCAGGTACTTTCATGCCCTACCCTTCATCTCACCCTGCATGGTATGGCCAAGGTCTTTTTCAGACACTCCTACTATATCTATATCCTTCAAGTCCTCAATTATATCCAGGAATTATTGTTGTCACTCTACCCTTGCCTGTCTTTGTCTCCAGGGTCCCACTAGGGTTTCCTAGGATCTTGTTCTAACTGATGGACTTGTCCTAGAATTCTTGACCAGAATCAGCTTTCTGGGACACTGAAATAGGCTCCAGTCAAAATCGTGTTTTAGGAAGTAATAGACCCCTTAAACCACAGCATGTGTTTTACATCATGATTATGTATTTCTTAAGAATTAGCATTTTAAGCCCCAAGGGAATAGAAACTATTCTTTGGAAAGCAGGCATGAAGGGCTAGAGAAACCGTACAGCAGATAAGAGCACTTGCTGCTCTTGCAGAGAACCAGAATCCTTTTCCCATTACCTGCATGATGTCTCACAACTGTCTGCAACTCCTGCTCCATGTGAAACACAATGTCTGCCTCAACAAAGGACGGAAGTGTTATTAAATATTAACACATTCATTCAGGGTGACTGGATAAGGAGCTGGTATAGAAAGCTTGTTTTTGAATGCTTTTAATTAAAAATGTAATGAATTGATCCTCAACCTCTTTTATTCTTTTCTCTGTGTAGAAATTTGAAAGTCATTCATCAGTGTCATTTTAACCCACATAGAGTTCACAGACCAAAATTACTCTACTCGACTTAATTATTTTATTTTTAAAAAAGAAATGATTCTATTTCCTCCTTGTAAACAAATGTGAAAATATCTCCAGGCTTATCAGGATAAGTTTTCAATCTGGCTGAAAGAATGCCACAATTCAGTATAAAGGAGATAATCATGTCACATGCAGACTGAGGATGATGACTAGTCATCATTAGTCTATCATCACAGATGTTCACTGTAGTAAAGACAGCCACCCTTCCAAAGACATAGATACACATGTTTCAGACAATCCTGTATTTTTCTGAACATGGAAAACTGTGATTTTTAAAGTGCCATCATGACTTTAAGACATTTCTCAAATAACAGTTATTTATAACCTTATCATTTTTAAACAAAGGTAAATAATGAAGCAAGACATTTTGATAAAAACAAAGTTCACTTGTTATAGAGATGGAAATGAGCAAGTGGTGTTATCTGTGACCTACGAAGGCTTAGGGTAATTTAAGATAGCATGATGCCAACAGAAAAATTTGTCCAAAAAAGCAGTGGGACAGCACACAGTTCACAAAGAGGCTTGTGTCAAGGGCAATTTCTTTCCAAGTGCCTGAAAGTGGTCTCTGTGATTATATATATATATATATATATATATATATATATATATATATATATATATATGTGTGTGTGTGTGTGTGTGTGAGTGTGTGTGTGTGTGATATCATATATATCACACATATATATGATAACCTCAGGTGACATCCTTAAGAATGTTGATCATCTCCTTTAAAAAAGCATCTCTCATTGGTTAGAAACTAGCCTAGTGGTCTAAGGCAGCCTACCAATGAGCAATAGGGTTCCATTTGTCCACACTTGCCCAGTACTGGAGTCATGATCAGGAATCACCATGCCAGGTACTTTGATGTGGGCTGTGGGAATAGACTCAGGTATTTCTGCTTTTGAGGTAAGTGCTTTCCTGAATGAGCCATCCTCCCAGCTGAACATTGTATCTTTTGATATTCTACGTTTCCTTAGATCCCAGAAGACCCAGGGATGGAAACTGTAGTGGCTACATGTGGTCTAGAAGCCTGTGAGTTTTTAGTGTGGTTGAGGCCAAATCTCTGAGATGTAGATTCTGGTATCTATCCATTATTCCAAGTGCTGGACAATGGCACTGTGGGGGATGCTAAGAAACTACTTTATGTAGCTTTAGCCTAAAACTGTTTTCTGATATAATGCCTTCTGTTCATTTTGCATTCTGGAGAGGAAGACCGCTCTGACCATGGTTCAGTTTCTATGGGCACAACTGAACCTCAGATTGTAACTGCCTCTGAAAGTAACATTTATGGAAGGAATACACTGCATAGATGGTCCATGATTGAACACCAGGGACTCAACCAGCAACTTTGTTTTTTTCTTCTTACTTTTATTGGTTATTACAGATATTCAGCTGTAGGAAAGGAAATGGACTAAACATATTTAACATCTTTTTTATTTGTAATATATATGCCACTTTATGTCTATGATGTATTCATAATAACTCACTGTTCTTCATATTTTAGGAAAATAAGTTCAAGGGATTCAAACAGTACTTTGCAAAGTGTAGCTCTTCCAGCACAGTACTTAGAGCATAACAAGCAATGATTTCCATCCCCGTGGTTTCACTCTCTATAGATTCAATTACTTGTGTTTAATCACAACTCCAAACTATTAAATGGAATGCTACAAATAAAGAACTCGCTATTTTAAAGATTTATTTTTGTTATATTTTATTTATGGGTATGTATGTCCATGTGTTTATATGTGGCTGTGTATGTGTGTGGCTATGTGTGTGAATGCACATACCTGTGGAGACCAGAAGCCTGCAGCAGATTCCTTAACTTGATCTCTTACTCCATCTACAGCAGACTTACATGATACACTAAAGCACACACACGACTTCTTAAAAGCCTTCTTTCTCAGGATGTTTCCTCTGTCTACATGTGGTTCTGTCCCTGTTCTTGCCATAGCTGGCTTCCTCAGTCTTGAGATTCCATGTTGAATCCACCTCCTACCTCCTGTCGGTGGCCATGCCCACAGGCAACTCTCTTCTTTTTCAAAGTTACAATTACTCCCTTCCTTTTCGTCACCCCACGGATCACCCAATGTTGCTTACTTGTTCAACATCTGTCTCTGCTCAACCAGCTTCCAGCAGGGGCAGGGGAGGATCAATTTGTGTCACATTCATCAGTGTCACCCTTGCCGGGAGAATGTTCAACATACAGTAGACACTTGATAATGAAAATATCCAAGTAATGAGTATGAGGTGGTAATTACAGAATTATTAACATATTAGCATGTCTTAATGTAAAAAGCCTCTCTTAGTGCTTAGTGTATTTAATATACATATAGTTTTATTATTAAAGTCTGATCCAAATTTGCATGCTAATGAGATGGCCACTCTTGTTCTTATATGAAGGATCAAATCTTGACTGAATGTTGAATACTATAGGACATAGAGCATCTTAAATGCTCTTCACAGTTGATCAACGTTTTCAATTTATAATCACTATTGCTGAGAATGTCACTTTACACAAATACATAGCACAAACTGGCAGAAATAGCATTAGGGCCATTTCAGAGACTGTTGGCAACTCTTTCCTAATCTCAAGTCAAACTTCATTTAATGATCTTTTAAAGGATATTCTTTTAGGAAATTAAAACAAAACCTTTCATAAGTAAGCATTCTAACAAAAAGCCATCTGGACATAGTAATTTGAAGCAGACTGAGGAATAATGGGAGGCAGAAAATCTCTGTTTTCTGTAATCGAGCCATTATTTCTATGAAAGCAGAAAAGTTTTGTGTACAATAAAGACACTGTAGTTCATAACACAGAGCATGCTGGTATCTCATCCTGGGTTTCATGCAGCCCCATCATTGGCATTGCATGGTGTGAGGGTATGTACAAAATCAAGTGCTCGTGTTGTGAGTTCAGAAGTGAGGGGGCAGGGAAGTCACACAATGTAGCCTGGTGAACAATGTCATAAGCATTTCAGATTCCTTATGTTTGCTTTTGAATTAACTTTTATTCGCTATACATCCAGAAACCTTTTACTGTTGACAACTTATTTGAGCACTCAAACGCAGTGAATCATGTGGCATCATGGCCAACAGTTTGAGAACCCAAGTCGCAGCCTCATAACCTCTGCTGCTAGTCATACTGCTTTGCAACACTTTAAACATAAAGGTGAATAAAATTAACAAATCCAAGGGTAGATTAAAACAAACAAGAAATCCAAATTCATAAAATACAAAACCAAACCTGAGAATAATAAAGAATCAATGACATGCAAAGGCAACTTTCAATGATAATAATTAAGGGAATTTTTTTTTTAGTGATTTGTGAGGCATATCAGGGTCACATGTATCTTCATGTTATCTTCATGTTTCATAATGGTTACTCAGCATACATTCAATAATAGATCATAGAATACATGTGTGCAGTCTCAATTGATCCTATGAAGCACAGTCAATAAATATACATGAGAACATTTAGATTAAGTTTTATTTTTACATAAATTGCAATGGTATAAAAAGTCACCTGCCTGGGGAAAAAAATGGGCCATGTTTAGATAAGATGGTGATGTTAGAAATAAAGAATGGCTTTCAGACTCATCTTGACCTGCAATCTGGAGATATGAGACACAAGTCTTACCATTTCCAAATTGTTGTCTCATCCTAAGTTTGATTACTGCTTCTCTTAAAGTTATTCATGCAATACCCCACAATACCTAGAAATGAACTCTGTGAACTACAATAACGCCCAAACTGGCAAGACAGGCCCATTCGTGCAGCAGTGGTATAAATGTCATGGGGGAACCAGCCATTTTCTGATTGGATTTCAGACATTCCCCATTCCACGGGGGAACACGCATGCCTCATACCATAAATCTGGCCACGAAGCAGTGGCTGGGCAGTGCATAGGCACTAGGGAGAACCTACTACTGTTATTTGACTAATGGCTTAAGGAACACTGTAAAAGCGTCATGGAGAGACTATAAGGGCAAAGGTTAGGAAGCACTGCTATAAAAGAATGCCTTCAGGACACAAAAGACCCATTGTACTTGTAAACTTACAGTTGCCTGCACAAGACATGGAAAAGATGAAGTCAGTCAAAATTCCAGGATAGGTGGGTTAAAGGGTTCATAAAGCCCTACTCCTAGCTGAGGAGCTATTGACCAATGGCTGACAGGGGAGGAAGAACCTGTTTTCTATAGAGGTGTGGCCAATGGTTGGTTGCCCATGCTCAAGGGGATGCTCCTATACTCGTGTGCATACAGGCAGCACTAATTGTACTGAATAGATTATTTAAAAAAAAAATAAAAAGACATGAATGTGGGGAGGGGATGTAGTGAGGGATCTGGAAAGAGCTGTAAAGGATGAGAAGGGAGTGGACACGATCAAAATACATTATTCTATATATGCATGAAATATATGTATATTTTAGAAGAATAATGAATATATGGTTTTAAAAAATTCACCATTGATCCCCCTGAGAATACTAATTTACTGACTAAAGATACTACTAAACATTATTTCTAACTATGGTGACCCATGCTTAAGGCTGGGTCAAAATAAACTGACTGTGAAGTAAATTGAAAAAGAAAAAGAAGAAAGGACTATGATACTTGGCTTGTGGGTATTTCTGAGAAACCATATCTGGCAGGAGACAAGTTGTGAAAACAGCATTTATCAACATCAAAAGTAGACTCCAGGGGAGATCTGATATAGACACCATTATTTGGGCTCTCAGATGTTCAGAACTTGAAGCATAGTAGATTGCTATAAAAGATAAACGCTGGGATATGCCTCCTTTCATTTCCCCTACATGCTTTGGGGATCTTATCTAATTTCCTTTCTCTCTTTTAAGTATGACTGTCTTGAATTTAGTGCTATTTGGCTTCTGAGAAGTCTTTATATTTAATCTGCAGGGACATACAAACTTTTAAAATCCCTGCAAGAAAAAGTCTAAATATGAAATCTGGTCTTAAGGTTGTTATCAACCCAGAGCAATTGGTGACATTTGGAACATGGGGTCGGGAAGGTGATGGGAAAATGGCACTCAACTCTATTTCCTCTTTTTCTGTAACTGGTAATGTACACAGTGGCACCTCAGTATTGCTAAGGTGATGAAAGTATAATGAATTTGTGGCTATATGGTGACATTCTTCAGGGTCAGTACTAAGCCTACATAACAGTGATTTGTTAACATACATGAAATTTAAGCTTTAATACTTTTGACTGTTGAAGAGATACACCATATAAACACTCCATGAGATGACTTGTCTGTCTCTTATGCAGTTCATGATCATAGCTTTATTATTTACATATTTAACGATATGTTTATCTTATGTATGTAAGTAATTTGTTCACATGTATGTCTGTGCATAATGTGTGTGTTTGATGCCTGTGAAATTCAGAGAGTGGGCTTCAGATACCCTGCTGCTGGAGTTACGTGCAGTTGTGAGCTACCATATAGGTGCTGGGAACGTACCTTGTCTTCCATAAGAACAAGTTCTCTTAACTTCTGTACCATCTCTCCATGCCCCTGAGTATAATTTTTAACAAATCATCTTCATAATTCAAAGGTATATCATATATTAATCAGTTACATATTATTCTTAAAACTAGTCCTTCACATAGGCATTAAAATAATACAGAAATAGTATATAGAGACATGGTTTATGTAGTCCTAGACCCCCCTATCTACTTAGGAAGGAAGATACATATGGATGGATAGATATATATGGTATAGATATGCACACATACAATATGTAAGCAAAAAAAAAAAAAACAAATTAATCCCATGAACTGTTCCAGACAAAGCTATACTACTACAAGACTCTAACAGTACAATCTAAGCCAGGTAGGGCTGTCAAGGAACACTTACAAGAGGAAATGACATCATATAGATGAGGAAAGGAAAACAAATAGCAAAAGACCAGCCTGTGGCAGGATGCAGTCTGTTAAGTCAGGTATGGACATTTTCTGAAATCATGATCTGAACGTGATCCTGTTGGATGAGGGGGTAACTAGAGAGACCAGAAGGAGACAAGTCACACAGGGCCTTATGTTGTAAACAGCAAGAACCACCTCTAATGTTTTCAACATGAGGGCCAGGTAACGTGATCTACACCTTGGGAAGATCCTACCTGTGCAGTACAGAGGAGCCTGAAGGGGCCAGAATGTATAGACACAGCCTGGGTAGAGTCTATTACAATTTCCTAGGGCACAAATGGGGTTTTAGACCAGGGAATATGAGAGTGGCCACTGGAAGAAGGGATTGAGGAATACTGTGGCAAAATGAACCAGATATGGGGAAGACTGAGAAGCAGGGGAGGAAGAGACGGAGTGACAAGAGGTATCTTTCACACCATTCCATTTAATTAAAAAAGGGAAATCATATTAGCACACAGAAAGGATGTAATTTGTTACAGTTATTTGATCAAATAAAAAAAGTTCAATGAATTCAGCTGGCACGAATGTGCTAGTTAGATTTTGTCAAATAGACACAAAAGTTACCAGGAAAGAGGGAACCTCAATTGAAGAACTGACCACATCACATTGGCCTGTGGACAAATATGTGTGGCATTTTCTTAATTGCCAATTGATGCATGAGGGCTCAGCCCACTGTGGGCAGTGCTATCCCTAGGCAAATATATATATATATATATATATATATGATATGAGTGAGCAAGCAGCTTTTTTTCTGTGGGCTGTGTTTCAGTTCCTGTCTCCGAGTTCTTGCCTTGTGCTTCTGCCCTGGCTTCCCCAGACTGTAACCTGAATGCTGAAACAAAGTCTGTCCTCCTCCAGTTTTATTTGTCATAATATTCATCAATGCAACAAAGAAGCAAACCAGGACATGCATGGAAGCCAGCATGCTTGTTTAAAATAGCTCTGTGAAAAATGACAAGCACTGATTCTATTGTTTGAAATTGTAATATATATGGTGATGTTTTATTTGTGCTGAAATGTGATTTTTATTTGTATGTTAATAAATAAATTTGCCTAGGGATGAGAGTTAAAAGCAAGCCATTTAGCAGAAGTCCGGTGGTGGTGGCACACACCCTTAACATGATCACATGGCAGGCAGAATCTGTGTTGTCAGGGACACAGCCAAGTGGTGACACGAACTTTTAATCCCAGTACCAACCATAGAGACCTGGAGGTCTGTATAGACAGGCAGTGACCAGGAGGTCAGGTGGTTGGGTTTAGAGCCAATGAGAAGGTATAACAGAAAGGCAATAAAAAGACATTCACACAGGAAGAAGGTCTTTCTCAGGGGAAGGATGGCAGTGACTGGTAAGCTAAAGGCAATTCGCTAGGGCTCTGATCACTTGGTCTTTTAACTCTGTATCTGGCTCTGTGCTTCTTATTTAATAAGACCATTTAGGATTTCACCTACAAATATAAGTTTCTTTAACAAAAGTTTTCCTTCAATTAATCAGTCACCAAGATAAATATCTTGGAATCAAATATCAACACCCAATCAACTGGCAAAAGGATTCTCATTAATGGAACTCAAATGTTCAAAAACAAAAGACAAGCAGAAATTCCTTTATGAAGTAAAAATATCCGAATGGATAAAAATTAAAAATGTGTTCTTTCAGACAGAATAAATTATAATTGAAATAATTAGTGAAAAGTAACATAAATCACTCAATTTCAAAAACTTAACCATTGATATGCTTTTCTTTTTAAAAGAAATTTATAAAGAATATTTTTCTTTTTCTTTATATGTACCAATGTCCCTGACCATGTTGCATGTGCACGTGTGCAGGTACTCACCAAGGCCAGAAGAGGGTATTGGATCCACTAAGCTACAGTTAGTAGAGGTGAGTTTCTTCACATGGGTGCTGGAAGCTAAACTCAGGTTCTCTGAAAGGGCAAAAATGTCTCTTACCCAACAAGCCATCTCTCCAGCCCCTGTGAAACTTTCCTTAAGTTTTGAGACACTTATAAGACAGTATGGGTTGGGCAGATTCTTCACTCAAAGGTCCAGTCATTGCTGTGGGATATCGTTCTGTATGCTGTGAATGCATGTTACTTTGATTGGTTGGTAAATAAAATGCTGATTGGCCAGTAGCCAGGCAGGAAGTATAGGCTGGGTAAGTAAATGGGGAGAATTCTGGGAAAAGAAAAGACTGAGTAAAGGGTCACCAACCAGACACAGAGGAAGCAAGATGTTAAGGCAGAACCGAGAAAAGGTACCAAGCCACATGGCTAAACATAGATAAGAATTATATTTAAATGTAAGAGCTAGTCAATAATAAGCCTGAGCTAATGGCCATATAGTTCGTAATTAATATAAGCCTCTGTGTGTTTATTTGGGTCTGAGTGGCTGCTGGCCTGTTCAGGACCAGAGAAAACTTTCAGCTACAATACATCAAAGGTATGGTTTTTGTGGTGGCATTATTGGGAGGACATTTTGGAAATGGGACTTTGCAGGTAATCTTATGTGATTGAGGGTATGACCATGATAGAGGTTTGGGAATTCTGGTCCAAGTTTTCTCATTGCTTTGTGGCCATGAGGTTATCGATTTGTTCTGCAAGGTCATGCATCTGGAATCCCTACCATAGACTTAAGCAATAGGTACTCCCAATCTTAGACCAGTATCTTTGTAACAAGGAGCAAGTGAGCATTTTCTAGTTATCATTGGTCATCTCAGTTCTCTTGTCAATGTGATGGAAATCTGACAAATACAGATAAGTACAAGGCTCATTGTGAGTATCAGGGTAAACACATTGAAGGCAATCAGTATCACCAATTTACCATTTGGAAAAAGCTTTTGCATATAATATTTCATTTGATAACAAGGAAAGAAAGATGAGATCAATTTTGAGCATGAGACATGATGTCATATGTTTAAATGCTGACTCAGTGATTGTCAGTTAGTACTGTACATCGTTTCTTTGGAGTCACTTCAAAGAGGTGTGAAGAAACATGTTGTTTAGACATTTTCTCCAGGTTGGACACCACCATTTTTATGCTGAATCACAGAGGCTGTGATCACCCATACCAGATGGTCACAAAACCATTCCTTTGTGGAGAAAGGTTCCCAAGGGACTTCGCACTTCCCGGATATTGAAGCTTTCTTTAAGTCACCCCAGTAAGCTCATTGGTGTAAATGGACAAATCTCTCCTGCCTGCCTGTTCCTGAATAACCAGTCAGAGTCATAATACTAATAACCAACTGTTTGGTCTATGGCTCAGGCTTCCTGCTAGCTAGCTCTTTCATCTTAAATTAACCCATTACTATTAAACTATGTTTTGCCATGTGGCCATGGTGAGTGGTCTGCTGGCACCTTGCTCCTTGGCCAGCTGGACAGTGTCTCCCTGACTCTGCCTTTATTCTCCCTGTATTTTTACTTGGATTTCCTGACTGGCTATAACATGTCTTGCTATAGGCCAGAGCAGCTTTTTTATTAACCAATGGTAGCAACACATATTCACAGCACTCAGAAAGACCATTCCACAGCACATTGGTTCACCACACTAGACATGGATGGAGTCTTCAGTGATGAATCAGCATCCTCCGTATTGAATAAATAGATATTTTTACCTCTCCTGAAGAAAAGTCTGGGAAAAAAAAGATTTTTTACAATAATGTATTTTATAATAAGCACAGAGAGTTCTAAAACTTCCCTGCCTTTCTTTATCCTTGCCTTTATGATCAATTATGCAAACAATGGTATAATTCATTGATTATGTTAACATGTACACATTTGTTGTATGGCTTCTGTTTTCTCCAAACTGAAACAGTCTGTCCTGGAGGGATGAGGAGTATTCACAAGAGTCGGAAGGCTAATAAGACATACATGTCTCAAGAATCTCATAAAGTGACAAGCTTTACAGGGTCCATTCCCAAGGTTACAAAACTAGTAAACAGTCATCTGGAAGAGGAGCCTCATCAGAGGAGCTGACTATGAGCTGGGCAGGGAGTGGGAGGGATGAGTCTTTCCTGAGCTGTCACTCCCGTGGAGTGGGCTTTTCAATAGCTATTTCCAAGTCACTCATGCACATGTATGTGACCCCAGTAAATTCATTAATTCCCAAGGCAGACCCAGGTAGAATCATTTCATTGGTCTGTGAACAGTACCATATCAGCGGTGGAGAGACGTAAATGTCTCATTGGGAAAAGTCACACAACAATATACCATCAGAAGTAAACACATCGTGTGAGACTTAGAGAAACCAGAGCTGGCTGGAGAGTCTGCATCCATTATGAGCTAACCGAAAGACAATCTCAAAGTGAAGATTCTGGCCAAGTGGGAAATCTTCAGCTTCCATCTGTCATTTCTAGTTCTATTTCTTACTACTGTCATGCTGTATCCTGGCAACTGAACTACCACTTTTGAAAATAAACCTTGACTTGAGCCCTACAATAATAGTTATTTGGAATGGAGATTCCAGAAATGCTGAGAAAAAGGAGGAAATAAAAAGAAAAAACATATGTGATAATATATGAATCAAATTTCTCAGTGAATTAAAAAAAGATGCACTAACACGGGAAATTCATAATGACAAAAATAGACTAAAGAGCCTTGCACTAGCCTAACCACTGTTCATTGTCATCCATACCAAGTAGCTAGAAATCACGTGGTTTCTCCATCATTTTCCAGTCACCATGCACTTTAATTTTATTTTTTACTTGAAGCCATCTTAAAATACATCAAAGCAAGTCGGGCGGTGGTGACGCAAGCCTTTAATCCCAGCACTCGGGAGGCAGAGCCAGGCGGATCTCTGTGAGTTCAAGGCCAGTCTGGGCTACCAAGTGAGTTCCAGGAAAGGCACAAAGCTACACAGAGAAACCCTGTCTCGAAAAACCAAAAAAAAATAAATAAATAAATAAAAAATAAATCAAAGCAAGTTGAAAAAGGAACCCCAGAAATTCAGTCACTATTTTCTTACTTGTGCCTTCAAAAGTGAAGAAACAGAAGAGACCCACTTATTTTCTAGCACCAGCTATCCCTAAAACCACTGTGCCAAAGTCATGGGAAAAGTTGTAATTTTCAATATTCTGTAAGTCCACCAAAAGTGGAGGAGATAAGCAAGCCAATGAGACATTGTGAACACTGTAGAACATAGTACACATGGAAAGTTAGTCTATAAAGAGAATTCTGCACTTATACAAATGGAAGAGAAATAGCAGGCAGGATCTAAATTGAAGCCATGAATTCTAGAGATGGGAAAAGGGGAACACAGAAATCCTGGTTGGGGTTTTAATAGCTTTTGCCCCAGAAATAGGTAGCAAGTACCTATCTGCAACTTTTCATTCCTAAGAGCAAATTTTCATTTCCCCAAAAGTGGGACACTTCTCCTATCCAATGGGTTTCTCTGCACCTGCTATTCAACAAAGAGCAGAGAGCACTGGTTAGAGATTCCAGGCCATTGTGAGCCACCAGATGTGTTCTGGGAACCGAACCCAGGTCCTCTTGAAGACCATCAAGCATTCTTAACCACTGAGACACCTCTCCAGTCCCAGATCACCATCATTATTTAAAGAAAGCTCATTGTATGGGTGTAAGGAAATAAATATGTGAATTTAAATATTCAGATACTATCTTTGACAGTACCAATTTATGAAAATAAATAATATGAAAATTAACAAAATGTGAAATTCTTAACTAAATTTGTTGTATTCTGTTTAAATTACATAACTATAGTGTGGCCATCATTTTTAAGTTAAGCAGTAATCTGAGAAACAAATACCTGAGAGCAGTTGAAAGCTATGTAAATAATCCCGTAGCTAATGAGGCTTGTTTAAAACAGTAAACTGAAAATTGAAGCCAAATATACAAGAGGGCAAATAGAATTTCCACCGAGCAATATTAAGTTCTCCCTCACAAATCTTTATGCAGCTTCATTTAGAGGAAGAGAGGGAATGTTTGTAGCTGTCTGTGATGTAATGTAAGAGTGAGACAGTGAGACTCCAACGTGATGTTGTGTCTCCTGTCTCTAAAATTCAACAACTAATTGTCACCAGACTCATTCTGTCATTACCAGGGTGCCCTTCATTCATGTTCCCTGCTTGTCTCCTGTTTAGAGAGCTTACAGGAGAAAGTTCCTGTGATATAGGTCTTAAGGCATTAAAAAAAAAAAAGAAAGAAAAGAAAGCATTAGAGAGCAAAGGGGAAGGGTGCCATAGCACAGTCCCATGGGGATAAAAGAGGGCTACTGACATAACTATGCATCAGGGAGCCTTGTGAAAGACAAGATGGGTACAGATGACAGCAATGCATGGCCACAGTCTGTAGAGAGCTGCGTGCAGCCGTGCCTCAAAGATGGCGCTGGCTTCCGCCTTCCACCCTCCTGACGGTGAGTGCTCTCTGTGATAAACCACTCCTTATTTGGCTAAGGCTAAGGATTTGGCTTGCTTCTGCACACCTGGACCTATCCGCAGTACCCACGTGGCACATTGGGGTTGGCTGCCCAGAAGCTATTTAGGTTGTGGGTTGGCTTTCCCCGGGGTCAGAAGTCAGAAGATTGTTTCAAGGTTCCTGAATAAACTGCTTGGAGAAGAGCCTGGTGTTGCGTCTTCCTTGCTGGTCGAGGCGGACACGACAATGGTCAGACTGCAGGAAGCAGTCTGATACATGGGCATTGACACATGGAAAATGAGTGGAAAAGACAAAAGAAAAACACACCATTATCTATTGTCTGGTTTGCTTATCGAAGAAAATAAGTCAAAATAAGAAAAATATGGCTGGGGATGAGTCAGTCAATAGTTAAGTGCTTGTTGGGAAACACTGAGGATTTGAGTTCAATGCCTATAATCCATGTAGAAGAGCTAGGTGTTGTGGTATGTGCAGGTATCCCCCACTTTAAGAGGTAGAGATAGGTCGATCCCTAGGGCATGTTGGCCCGCCAGACTAAAAGGAAAGTTCCAGACCAGTTAGTTAGACCCATCCTCAAAGTAAGATGGGCAGCTTTCTTAAGGAAAGACACATAGGGTTGTTGTCTGGTCTCTATACCCAGAAGCACATGTGTACATGCATGAGCACATCCATGCACAGGCACCCCATGCCCAATGGGATTTACAATGTAGAGATTTGTGCTTGATTAACAATCAAAATGTCAGTGATTTGAAGAACTGTTTAATGATGAAATTAGGAAAATAGGAGATAATTTTAAAAAAAGAGAAAGTATATACATACATACATCAATGTGTGTGTGTGTGTGTGTGTGTGTGTGTGTGTGTGTGTGTGTCTATCCAGACCTATTCTGAGGTCTAGAACTTAATGACAAGTGGGAATCTCCATTCACATTTGCCACACAGAACTGCAGACATGAGGAAATATCACCACCTTCCCATGTCATGAAAATTATGCCAATATTTGTTCAGGTGTTCAGCCCTAATACCAAGTTGGAGCCTGTAAAAATAATTCACTTCATCAGTAGTAAGTCTTGTCAGCAATATCTGCCTGCTTCCCTGCCTTCTCGCCTTGCTCCTGATACCCTAGGTCTGCCACACTCCATCTCTTGTGGAACAATGCACTTGCCTCTCTCATAGCCCTGTCTCCTTCTCCCATTGCACTCCCAAGGAGAGAAGGTCAAGGCAAACATTCAAAGCAAAGAATCTACTCAAGAATGTGGAAAAGAGGAGGAGTGCAGGACTGTGTGGAGAGACGACTTAAGTCTGTGAAGATGACGGAGGAGAACAACTCACACTGAGTGGCTTAGGAATTTTCCTGTGAGCAATAAAGTCTCACAGCTTCAGATAAACTCGTATTGTATGTCACCTCAGCTTACATGCCTGATAAGAGGAACTAGTCAGATCAAGGTCAAAACTGACCCAATGAGACTCATGGTGTGGGACTCCTTTTTCAGGAATGGTCCTGTTGAACTGGGGTGGGAGAGGACTGAGTCTTTATAACCTGGAAGAGACTTATGGAGTGCTAGAGAAATGGCATGATTCTGTCAAAGGCAGATTTCTGGGTCAGAGGTTAATTCCTGGACACTGCTGTCTAGCTGTGCATCAAGGTGGAGAACAGGTCCTTCAGGCATCATGTGAAATTTGGGTGGATGATGACATCACTCAGTACAGGCATCATGTTTACATGAGAGCATGACACATCTGCAAAGAAATTCTTTGTTCAGAATAACTGAAGTTGCATGTACAGAACAAGAAATCTATAGGGTTGCATGCAGGAGTAAGGTGGGGTTTCTTCTAGGATAAAGAAAAGAAGGTTGACTCTGAAATGCTTATGGACCCATTCTTTCTTTCCCTATTACTACAATCTTTATGATCATTGTCATAAATGAAAAAAATTATATTTAATTCTAGTACCCAACAAAGAGACAATAGCAGTCAATTTCCCAAGTTTGATGAAAGAATTTATGGCCAAACTGTAGCTAATAACTACATAAAGTAAATGACTAAATGCCCTCCCTAACTTCAGAAACACAAGAAGGAAAATCGCACGCACCACTCTCACCATTATTATACTGGAAACCAGAGCCAGGCATTGTGGTGCACACTTTTAATGCCAGCACTTGCTAGACAGAGACAGGCAGAGCTCTGTGATTTGAGGATAGGCTTTGATCTACACAGAGGGTTCCAGACCATCCAGAGCTACATAGTAAGATGTTTTCTCAAACATACACACACACACACACACACACACACACACACACACACACACACACACAAACACCACCACCAACAAACCAAAACCCAAATAATGAAAATTCTATGTAGTCAAACAAGAAAAAGAAAACAATATAGAATTTAGTATATATAAAATAAATAAAACTTTGTTCAAAGACAACATGGCAGTCAAAGATCACTGCTAAAATAATAATAATCTGCTAAAAATGACACATGAAATATATTAATAAATAAGTTTAGTTACAGACTACAAGAACAAGTCACTAGCACAAACAATTTTCCACAGAAAGCCAAAAATTATATTTGTGTGTAATACAAATGAAGAATTTTATAATTAAAAAATAATTAGAAGCAAGCAACAGTCTAGCTTTTCAAGAAGTACTTAGGAAAAATGTCAGTAAAATACATCCAAAATATGCATGTTAAAAACAACAAAGTTGATCCAATAATTGAGATGATAAATGTTTCATTCATGAAATGTGTCTCAATGACTTTAATGTATCAGGTCTTCATCAGTAGTTCCCGAGATTCCATATAATCCCAATCTCTGAGTCACAGGATCTTTCTTTATTCCTTTTGGAATTTACAATTGATGTAAAAATTCAAGTAGAAGATCAAAACAACTTGAAAACTAAAATAATTTTGAAAGAAGAACAATTCTGATTCAGCATTTATTATATTGGTAAAATAATTAGTGCAGTGTGATATTAGCAAAAGCATAAGCGTCAAGATCAATTGATCAAAACAGATTTCAAAACAAAATTGTGTGTATGTGTGTGTGTGTGATATTTAAAGATGAAAGGATGGTCTTTGTGGAACATTGCCTTCAAGACAAGACAAGGCTGCAGCACTCTTGAATTCTTCAGTAACTATGATGACTTTCACAGGAAGTACATAGGACTAGACCTTTCCATCATTCCCTCATGGAGTGGAGCTAGACGACACGCAAGGTCTTGCCCACTCCTTATGTATCTGCAGGCAGTTAATGGCTGCTGGGGAGAGAGGGACATTTTCTTCAGTGGTATAGTAGTAATTTGAGTGAGTATCCCCCAGAGACTCAGATGTTTGATGGTGGTGCTTTGTTGGTAGTGCTGTTTGGAGGGGCTTGTTGGATAAAGGACATCACTGCATATGGGCTTTTGGAGTTTAAATAGGTGATCATGTCATTTCATTTCTTTTGTTTTCTCTCTGCTTTGTATTTGCAATTCAAGCTGTGAGCTCTCAGCATTCTGCCCTACCCCCAACCACGCCATGATGCTTATCCATTGCCTCTGACCTACCATTATGGACTCTAACTCTCTGGATCAAATAAAAAACAAACAAACAAACAAACTCTTCTCTAAGTTGTCTTTAGTCATAGTGCATTATCCCAGCAACAGAAAAGTAAGAAACATAGGCTATGTTTCCAATGTCCTGTCTAAACCCCTCACCACATCAATATGTGTTGGCCTAATTAAACCCATTGGTTAAACATTTTAAAAGCCATGGAAATAGGTGTGGGTCACCTAGGGAGATCAGAAGGCAAATATGATCAAATACAGTACATGCATGTATGAAAATATCATAAGGAACAGAGTTATCTATAATTAATATATGCTACTAAAAGCTTTAAAAAAGGAAATAAATGATTCTGGCACAAATGCATAGACTGATGCCTTGAACCCTGTCTTTCTTATAATAATTTAAATACTGGCTTAAAATGAATTAAAATGACAAACTGAAAGTTGTACAAATAAACCCATAGAACAAAACTGATGTTGCCTTGAGTTATGTAACTGTTTCTAAATACACAACCAAAATAATCAATAAATTTAAAATTGATAAATAAAAACCTGTTTTCTTTGAAAACACAGTAAAAAAAAAAATAAAGCAAGATTAGATGGCATTTTCTCCTTGCAGGTTCCTTGGGAGTCAGAATGGCTTCCAGGCCAAAAACAGACTGTGCAAAAATAGCATAAGCCAGTGACTAACTTGTGGCCATTCGAGCTCAATGAATAATCCTCAAAAGGCAGTTTAGTACTGGAACTGCTACTGGCTTAGCCAAGCGCTATTCAAGGCTACACTACAGACAGTCCAAGGCCTTCGTCATCCAGCATTTCCTGCCTCCAGTTTCTGTCCCTCCTCCCTTTGCTCCTTCCCATTTCATACATTTAACCTCCAATAGGTGTTTTGAATATCTGCCTCTAGGAAACACAGTAGGTAATGACTCACTGCCTGTATGTTTGGGCAAGAATTTGCAGACACATTGCCTGTGAGAAAAATTTTCAGACGTACCTTAAATTACACCCATCAGCATTGCAATTGCAAACACAATGCTTTATATGTGAAGTGGCCAGTTAACTGCGCTTTCTATGAAAAAGCAGAGTTGATATCACAGAGTATAGTGAATCCCTAATGGGGTTGAGAGTGGCAAGCAACTACTTGAGAAATCTGAAAACTGTTTTAATGTTGCAAGTTTGCATTATCATCTTATAATCTTTGATAGCAAAAGAATGCTTTACAAATGTAGGAGCACAGGAAATGCAGTCACCAGACTGGAGAGTGTAATTTCCTACTAATATTTTCAGCTTCCATTTTCACAGAACAATATTGTATTATTTAGAGTTCACATGGTAGCATTGTGCTTTTTAAAGCCAAGTGGGACAGCTGTTACTTCAATAAAAGATGTTAAAAGCATCAGCATTTTTCTTGTTTAAATATATAATGAAATCACTACTCATTCAATGTAAGCACTTTAATTTTTTTTTAAGAAACTTTGCCAACTTTCAAGGAACTAATATACTGTTTGAACACAGACTAGTATTTAATTCAATAAGCCTTAAAACAACTAATGATGCATGAAGACAACTGAAATTTAGAAGTGTATGAATTCATTTGCTGGGAGCTACCTAAACTCTTTCCAAACAGAAAAAAAAATGTTCAAAATTAAGATGAGGAAATATGTTTGAATATGTAAAAGTCGTGTATTTTGAGAAAAGAGTGATTTAACAAACAATTACAGGAAGTCATAAATTTGACCTTAACTCACAATAAACATGACTTTTGTTCTTCCAGGAGGAGGAAAGAGGGGTTAAATAAAATGTTTTTGTTAGAAGAGACAGATGAGAAAGTTAGAGGCTAAAATCACGAGTCTAAAGATAAGAGGAAAAAAAGGAAACAAGAGGAAAAGTATTCTAAGTCTTGTAGAACAAATAAGAAAATCAAGACATATTTACATGAGGATTTCCTTGAGAAAAAAAATTATTAGAATGATGACAAAAAGGAGCTGGTTTGGAGAGCTAAGGAAAGGTG
Organism: Peromyscus maniculatus bairdii; assembly: GCF_049852395.1. NCBI lineage: Eukaryota > Metazoa > Chordata > Mammalia > Rodentia > Cricetidae > Peromyscus > Peromyscus maniculatus. The sequence goes on from NC_134854.1 coordinate 99,693,249, forward strand.
ACTGAGGAGATCTGAGGACAGACTGAAGACACACTAAGGAGCTAGTTTTGGAGGAGGAGAAGCAGAAGAAGTGGAGACATGGTATGGGGAAAATGGGAAAGATGAAGAGGAAGGAGAGAAAGAAGAGGAAGAAAATGAAGGAGGAGGAGGACTACTATAAAATGTATACTTGGACTTGCAACCTGTTTAGAGCTAAGATACAGATAAGAGTGGTGAGGTAGATCATTGAATCTACTCTGAGAAAAAAGATAAAGAAGTAATAGGATAAATGGGTAGATCATTGAATCTACTCTAAAAAAAGAAAAAGGGGAAGATAGAGAAATGACAAAAGGTAGATTATTGAATCTATTATAAAAAGAAAAAAGAGAGAATATAGATATGATAAGATCAAAGGGAGATTATTGAATGTACTTTTAAAAAGGAACTACTTGTTTTACATAGGATAAGTAATGAAATTTTTTTCTGAGTTTATCAAATGTTACTGGACTGGACATTGTTAATATACATATAATGGAGTTTTTTGTCTGAATCTGTCTAATGATAATGGACTAGACATTGTTAATGTAATTCTTGACTGTATATATTGTATATACTTATTGGATCTAGTTTTCTTGTATTAGTTATAAGCTTTTTTAAATTTTAGACAATGAAGGGGAAATGTGGTGATATTGTGTTCCCCAAAATATTGTGCACTCTAATAAACTTATCTGGGGTCAGAGAAAAGAACTGTCACAATATTAAACATAGAGGTTAGACAGTGGTAGCACACACCTTTAATTCTAGCATTCCAGAGATCCGCCTGGATCTCTGTGAGTTTAAGGCCACACTGGAAACAGCCAAGCATGGTGACTCAGGTGACCTTTAATCCCAGGAAGTGATGGCAGAAAGCAGAAAAGTATATAAGGCGTGAAAACCAGGAACTAGAGCTGGTTAAGCTTTTAGGCTTTTGAGCAGCAGTTCAGCTGAGATCCATTTGGATGAGGATTTAGAGGCTTCCAGTCTGAGGAAACAGGATCATCTGAGGAATTGGCAAGGTGAGGTAGCTGTGGATTGTTCTGTTTCTCTGATCATTCAGCATTCACCACAATACCTAGCTCCACGTTTGTTCTTATTAATAAGACCATTTAAGATTCGTGCTACAGAGTGGCACTTGAGTTGAACCCATCTCAGAGCTTCATGGAATGTCTAGTATAACCTATCTACTGGGAAAAATAAACAAAAATGTAATGTCAGTTCAAGAATACTTTTGTGACTAGGATACTACTAGAGATTTCAAGTAGGAGGAAGGGGTGAGATTTAGAAGTCACTTCTTCCATGACATGCATGATAATTTTCCAGAAAAGGACTCAGCTTGTTAAGAAGAGGCAAAGCCAGAGGTAAGCCCAGAAAACTGGTCACAGGGTCTGGAGAAACAGATGACATGGGATGATGTGTTGAACATGTAGTGTTCTGTTTGTTCAGAATATCAGGGAGGTTTAAATCACTTGGGGAAGTATAGGACACCAGCAGAATTTAGACTGCATTCATTCTTCCTCTCCTATTCTTTTTAGCAAATGTTCTAAATTATTACCTCCCTCTTCATCTTCATCCTTTCACTTTTAGCAGTAACTTCATCTTTTGTTTTACTGATCATGTGGCAGAAATCAAGTTTCCTGTGCATAATGCCTATATATGCATTCTGAAACATTGACCAACATCTCTCCTCCACGTACCCTGTTAATTGTTTCCAAACTTGGTATTTTCTTGAAACACAAACCCACTCCTTTCTTGTGTTCATTTTAAAGCTTTTCTGTGCACTCAAAAACACTTGCTCATGAAAAATAGAAATTCCAAATAGGTGCAACACTCTATTGCATAGCTTTAGCTTCCTCTGTGTCCACCAATAATTTAGAGTATTAACTATAACATGTCATCTGAAGCTACATTTAGGAATAGTCAGTCACATCTACCTAGCTAAAGAGGTTGATAGGAGCAGGAAGGAAGTTAATGTTAACACCACATGGACAACCTACATGAAAAAGGCATGCCTACATGATCATTTAAAACTCATTGTTCTTTGAAAACCATTGTCCATCTTAACTTATGCATACTCACCTCACTTTAGTTCTTAAGTATGCAGAAAGTAGTCAAATGCAATCCTCTTTAAAATAATCTACCCCCATGAATTAAGTTGAACTGCAAATTCCATCATTTTGCTCTTTTCATCTCTCATTTAAATTGAATCACAAAAGAAAACCATTCATTGCTGTGGGAATTCAACTGTTCAGTGTACGAATGATACATTTTATTATGTTTCTAGGCCTTCTATCAAGCACCTTGTCTTTTTCATTAGAATGCAAAAAAATACAGGAAGGAGAAGAACATAAAATCCACTCTGTGAGGGAAACAATGTAAGAGAAATTTAATTACTTGAAAGTGGAAGATAAGTACAGGAATGTCCATAAAAACTGCACAAATAAGTGCAAATGAAATGGAACAAGAGAAGTGCCAGTAAATCACATATTTTATTGGTGCTTCATATGTAATATTAAATTTACACAGAATTTGTTTTCCTATAGCTCTTCTAAATGTTTCAAAGCCATTATCTCATTTCATTTCATTTTACTGGCATTAAAAGATAATTTCTGATTTCCTTGTTTTGCACATTAAGAAGAGATATAATCTTTTATTTTCTAACTATATTCTAAGTACTTACCCTCATACCCACAGATAAGTGCAGTTCTCGCCCCTTATCAAAGAAGCTACTTTTTGCAATGGATGATGACATTACAGAAAGCAACAGTTTGTCCAATTGCAGAAAACAACTAACTGTGGAATGAACAATTGATAATCTTCAATACAACCTCTATGTCTGTGATTCAGGGAACATTTTAGAAGGGGGAGCAGAAAGATTGTCAGAACACCAACCCAAGCTCTGGAGTTCCAGAGTGAATGCAAATGGGAGTGGAGCTAAGCACCAGTGTCTATCTTTTTCAGCCTCCTTGTTGAATATGTAATATAATTTGACCAGATGCTTCATCCCTTTGCTGCCATGACAGTCTTAGCCTTCAAAGTGTGAGCCAGAAGAGCCACTTCTTTCCTCAAGTGTTTTGTCAGGGATTTTGTAACAGCAATCAGAAAAACAACTAAGCTTTACTCTGTATGACTTATCCATGGCCTCCAAATGATCTAGTCCTGTGTGATCAGACCTAAACAAATGTTCGTCAATACCACATCATAAAATAATTAATAATAATAATAATAATAATAATAATAATAATAATAATAATACCCAGCACTCACCATTCATATTCTGTCTCCAATTAATCATAATTTCGAATGGAAGAGTTTCCTTTCTTTTTCTTTCTTTCTTCTTTCTTTCTTTCTTTCTTTCTTTCTTTCTTTCTTTCTTTCTTTTTTTCTTTTCTTTTCTTTTCTTTTTTTTGGGGGTGGTGGTTCAAGACTGGGTTCTCTATGTAGCTTTGCGCCTTTTCTGGATCTCGCTCTGTAGACCAGGCTGGCCTCCAACTCAGAAAGATCTGCCTGGCTCTGCCTCCTAGGTGCTGGGATTAAAGGCATGAGCCACCATCGCCCGGCATTATTTTTCTTTTTAAATTAGCAGTTTTCAGAATTTATAGAATCTACTACTTGATCTCTTGTTCTCCTGCCTAAGGTTCAGTGAGTTCAGTGAGCACCCATCAACATGCTTTGAAGAACTATAGTTGCTTCCTTTATGACATCCTACTTAGCTAATGGAATTCACTTGAGGATGGCCAACTCCTCCTAATCCCCAGAGACAGCAGTCTCATCCACAAGCAGGAATCCATTTCCAAGATCATGGGAGCTGATACTTCAGAACAGCTTCTGATGTTTTCAATTTTAGAAACACTATTCTGACACTAGTAAGTAGAGGTCACACTTAGAGCAAATGAGATTCTGCAGAAGAAGCCAGTTTTTTCTAAGAGTCACATCCTACCACAGTGGAAGTGCACATATCTAGAATATACTTGCCTGAACCTTAGAAAAGAGGTGAGGATAGGAGATTATGAGTCAGGAAGGCCCATTGTGAAAGTCTGCTTGATTCAATATAAACTCCATGTGTTGGTCTGAATAAGAATGGTCTCCATAGGCTCATATATTTGAATGCTTGATCACCGGGAATTTCTGAATGATTAGGAGTTATGGCCTTGATGGAGTAGGTGTGGCTTTGTTGGAGTAGGTGTGTCACTATCGGTGGGCTTTGATGTTTTAAAAGACCATGCCAGGATCAAAAACTTTCTGTCTTCTACCTGTGAATCAGGATGTAGCTCTAAGCTATTTTTTCTGCACCATGCCTGCCTGACTGCTGCCATGATCTCTGCCATGCTTCCCACCATGATGATAGTGAACTTACCTCTGAAACTGTAAGCAAATCCCAATTAAATGCTTTCTTTTATAAGAGTTGCCTTGGTCTTGTGTCTCTTCACAACAATACAATAGTGAATAAGACACTCCAAAAGAGAAAGGGCCATGCCATCTTTCACATGAGCACATTTCGGGCACATGGTCAGGACAAGAGACTTTACAGCCTTTGTTTCTCTCATAATAATCAAGCCTCTCAACTTTATAAAACACTTTATACAAAACAGCATTCACTTTCTACATTTGCATGACAGTTACCACAGCCCACATCTTCAAGAGTTTTCTCTCAGGCTTTATTTGATGAAGTAAATGGCATTCAGCAAAACCTGGACTGAACAAAAGATCCAGATTTGAATTTGTCTGTGCACATGCAACTACCTTGGAAAGAACTCCATGTGTTGTCCAAAAACACATATGGGCCATTTGTTCATTGAGATCACATGATCATTTCTCCTTCAGTGCTCATTCAGTTCCACATCCTGAACTTATTCCTTCTAAGGAAAGCATGGAATTATTACGCTGTTCCACAGAGTGCATTTTTACCATGGCTATTGACCTATATCTAAGATGTTGCTTGCTTCATGACATATGGAATAAAACACATTTTCATAATAATTACTACCATAACCCCGTGGAAAAATAACTTACATATAGTTTATAAAATGAAAAGGTATGCTAATGTGACATTAACACTGTGAATTTGAGGTTCCTTTTGGTTCAGTGATGCTAAATAATTTTAAGAAAAAAAAACATAAAAACCATATTAATAGTGATTTCACCTTCTCTGTCCTTATACTTTGTTATTTGTCCCAAAGATATATCAACCTAATACCTCCAAATCTTTGTTATATTCAGTGTAATGATGGGAGATTAACATTTCTGTAGCCTTTAGGATAGCCTATATATTATTCAATTCTTCAATTCTATTTTTAATGGAGCTTACTATATGCCTTTCAGCGCAAGGCAAGCGTAGCTGTGGGGGAATCCTCCCACCCCCCTGAGTGCAAGAAGAAGGTTCTTTTCCAATTTTCATTGGTATTCCAGGAAAGGGCTTGGTCTTTGTGATTAAAGGCAAGTCTTATATAAGATGACATATATGTTTGTGTGTGTGTGTGTGTGTGTGTGTGTGTGTGTTAGTGTGTTTATGTTTGAATGCATGTTTGTGTGTCTCTATATGTATACAGCATTTTAATACACACAAACTTAAACCAGAAAAGAGGAAGCATATCTGGAATTTTATATTAAGCTATAAAATATTTTTAATATGTACATCTCAGAACAGACATACAGAGCATTGGCTGTGGTTTGCTAAAACCTGACCCAGGAGCTGTCTAGGAGAGCTCTCATTTCTTCTAATGTTCTAATCCTATGTGTCCAGGATGCAAACATTAGTAACAAGAGACTGAGAATATACAGTAAAACTTAAATTTATCAACCTCTTTGAAGGATTAGTCTAACTACTTGTCTTATAGCTGAAAAGCTAAAGCTCCAAACCTTGAAGGGCTCAAACTCACCATGGACTCCAGTCACTGTCTCATCCCAGATTATCTGGGAGATAAATTACATAGCAATCTTCATAGCAAGCCTTTTTAAATATTTTTGGTTGTTTGTTTTAGTTATTCATGATGGAGGTGGGATGGTGCTCAGAGTCCCACGTAAGCTGAGAAAGCACTCCACTACTGAGCTAATCCAAATCTACTTCATGAAAGTACTACTTCTTTGCTACTCAAGACTTGTATCCTTGGAGACCTTTCAGGGATTCTTGTCCAAGCTCTCACCATGTAGTTCACATCAGAGATTCCAGTGTCCATCTGCTGTTCAGTCAGTGACACTGGCACCTTCCAAGCTGTCTTTGGGACCTCAGTTTATTCCCTCATTTCTCTGTGCTTCATGGTATCTCACTCTTCCTTCTATGAGCTATTAAAAATAATTTGTATTATTGTAAAATGTAGGTGTTACAATAATGTGTTTCACCTGGGATATCAGTTCCTATAGTGCATTTTACATTAAAAAAAAAAACCTCTAAATGTAGGGGATTTGGAAGATGAGTTATTAGGCAAATGTTTACCATGAAAGCCTGATGACTTGACTTCTGTTTTGAAGAACCCATAAAAGTCAGACATGGTGCCACATGGACTCCTATGTGAAGATGGGAGGTAGAGAAAAAAAATCATCCAGAGGCCCATAGGCCAGCTAGCCTCCCACATTAGCTGTGAAATAACTAATAATAAATTCTTCCTGTAAATTAAGAAATTTAAATACAAGAAAATCAGACGAAATATTTTTTTTTCTGGCAAGATGAGTTTCTCTTTACTAACATTTAAATTTTCCATTTAAACAAAAGAAATAAGAGAATGTTATGCCTTTAGGGAATCACTGTGCCAGACTTTTGCTGATATAAACAACACATTCCACTCCATATTCCCCACTTTTCACTGGGATCTCCACACTGGACTCTTAGTCACTTTCTCTTCCCACTTTCTCTAAAATTGTGTGTGTGTGTGTGTGTGTGTGTGTGTGTGTGTGTGTGTGTGTGTGGAGGGGATCAGTGATGAAAAGCCCAACTCCCCCCATTCTAGTACTAATAACTTGTATTGACTATGGTTTACAGTTTTGATATACTGTGTTTTAGACATTATCTAGTATCCTTAATGGGAATTTTGACAATGGAGCTAAAGGTAAGACAAAAAAGAGAAAAAGGAGATCCTACTTTGGGAGGATGTGCAAATCCCACTGAAAACTATCCGTTTCCATAATCCTTCCTCCTCCTCTCCCACAGAGACCCACATTCAAACACCCAATGCTTGGCTGTGGGCCTCTGCATCTGTTTCCATCAGTTGCTGGGTGAAGTCTCTCTGATGAAAACTGTGCTAGCTAGGCAACAATCTACGAGTATAGCAGAATATCATTAGACATAATTTCATTGACTTCCCCCTCCTCCAATTGTGTTTGTTTCTATCTTAGATCTCTGGACTATCCAGAATCTAGGTCCTGGTCTTCCAGGAAGTGTCAGGAGTGGGCTCCTTCTCATGGTGTGTGTCTCAAGCCTGACCAGTCATTGGTTGGCCACTCCCATAATTTCTACACCACCTTTACCTCAGTATATCTTGTAGGCAGGGTAAATTGTGGGTTAAAGGTTATGTGGCTGTGTTGGTGTCCCAGTTCCTCAACTGGAAGTCTTGCCTGGTTACAGGAGATGGCCAGTTTGGGCTCTATATCTCCTACTACTAGGATTCTTAGCTAGGGGTCAACCTCATAGATTCTTGGGAGTTTCCATTGCCCTAGGTTTCTAGCTTATTCCAGAGATGCCCCTAGATTTCATATATCTCTCCTAGTATTCTCTCCCTCCATCTTCCCCCAACCTGATCCCTCCTTTCCCATGCACACTCTCCATCCAGACTCCTACCCCATCCATCTGTGACTTCTATTCTGTTTCCCCTTCACAGTGGGATTCATGCTCCCCCCCCCACTCCCAGCCCTCCTTGCTTCTTAGCTTCTTCAGGTCTGTGGGTTGTAGCATGGTTATCTTTTACTTTACAGCTAATAGCCACCTATAAGTGAGTACATACCATGTTTATCTTTCAGGGTCTGGGTTACATCACTCAGGATAATCTTTTATAGATCCATCCATTTGTTGGCAAATTTCATGGCGTCATTTTTTTTTAATAGCTGAGAAATACTCCATTTTGTAAATTCATCACATTTTCTTTATCTATTCTTCAGTTGAGGGACATCTAGGCTGTTTCCAGTTTCTGGCTATTATGAACAAAGCTGTCATGAACATAGTTAAGCAAATGTCCTGTGATATGGTGGCTCATCCTTTGGGTATATTCCCAGGAGTGGTATAGTGGCTTTTGAGGTAGGTCAAGTCCCAGTTTTCTGAGCAACTGCCATATTGATTTCCAAAGTGGCTGTAAAAGTTTGCACTCCCACCAGCAATAAAGAAGTGTTCATCTTGCTCCACATTCTCTCTAGCATGAGCTGTTACTTGTTTTTTTTTTTTTTTTTATCTTAGCCATTTTGAAAGCTGTAAGATGGAATCTCAGAGTCATTTTTATTTGTTTCCCCAACTGCAAAACAACAACAACAACAACAAAAAAACTCACAGAATCAACTAACTTGGGTTCACTGGGTCTCAGAGAGACGGAACTCTCAAACAGGGAGCCTGGAGGGGACTGACATAGGCCCTCTGCAAATATGTTACAGTTGTGTAGCTTGGTCTCCTTGTGGGGATCCTAACAGCAGGATCAGGGGCTGTCTCTGACTCTGTTAACTGCTTTTGGAACCCTTACCTCCTACTGGATTTCCCTGTCTAACATTAGCAGGAGAGGAGGTGCCTAGTCTTACTACAACTTGATATGCCCTGGCTGGCTGATATACATGGGAGGACTGAGCTTTTCTGAAGAGAAAGGAGAAGTGAATGGGGGTGGGTTTGGGGGAAGGAATTTGGAGGAGAGGAGGGACGAGGGGAAACTGTGATCAGGCTGTGAAAAATTAATAAAAAAGAAAGGAAGTGATCAGTTTCTTATGTAAAACTAGGCTATAATCCTCATGAATCATGTATGTTCCATCCTCCTCACAGTCTGTATTTTACACAGTTCATCCTGAACTCCAAGATACGCGAGAACAGTTATTTAAGCTTCATTTGACTACGTGCTACCAGCATATAGAGAAAAAATTCTGGATTTATATTCCTAGTAACACACTTGGACCACACTTTAGCTGTACTTTTTTTTTTTAAGTGTTTCAGATTTTCTCACTTACTTAACACTATTTCCGGGCTTGGAACCCATTCCTGCAGAGGTCTACCATCAATAGTCCACTCATCTTGCAAACATATATGCCTCCCCTGTGGGCTTGGTCCTTGCCTTGCCTGAGTCTTCTCAGTCTCTGTATCTGCCCTGCTTGTGCTCTTGCATCCTCCCCAAGTTTCTTCCCGGGTTTTGTTTCTCTTTGCTGTTGGTTTTATAATGAAAAGGGAGCATTTCTTTATTAAGAAATTCTTCACCAACCTGGGAATAATTTAGATCTATTTTAAATTCTCCTCAAATGAATGATATCATCAAAAGCTTTTTTATGTTGCACAAAGTTTGCATTTCTAAGTGTCTTCCTGCTTTGCAAGGTTCACTTCTACTCAGAAAGTATTGAGAGGGGGCCTTTATACACAGCCTCAAGCACCTCACGTATAAAAATATAAACTCGAAACACCACCATTCATTTAGGATCTTGTGTCCAGTGGTATCACTATGAAGCCTGGGCCCTGAAATATGTACTGTGTGATGGCTGATACCAACTGTCAGAAAAATCTAGATCACATAGGAGACAAAGTTCCAGATATGTCTTTGAGAGCATTTCTAGATTTGATTGACTGAAAGCAGAAGGTCCACTGTTGGTGTAGGTGGCACCATGCCATGGCCTGAGGTCCTGGTGAGTAAAAAGGAAGAAAGTGAGCTGGACACTAGCATGCATCGCTCTCCTACCTGAACACAGATGCAATGTGATCAGTTACCTGACTGTCCTGTGATCAAGCTACCTCACTGTCTTGTGATCAGCTACCTGACTGTCCAGTGATCAGCTACCTGATTGTCCTGTGATTGGCTACCTGACTGTCCTATGATTATCTACTTGACTGTCCTGTGATCAGCTACCTCACTGTCCTGTGGTCAGCTACCTGTGTAGCATGAATCTTAGAAGGTCTTATTAATAAAATCAAACCTGAGGCCAGTTATTGGAGTGAATGCTGGAAGATAAGAGAAACAGAACAAGCCACAGCTTCCTCACCTTGCCAGTTCCTCAGCTGATCCTGTTTCCTCAGACTGGAAGCCTCTGAGTCCTCATCCAGAATGAATATCACCTGAACTGTGCTGCTTGAAGCCTGAAAGCTTAACCAGCCAAATGCTTCTAGTTCCCGGTCCTCACACCTTATATACTTTTCTGCTATCTGCCATCACTACCTGGGATTAAAGACATGAGTCACCATGCTTGTCTGTATCCTTGAACACATGGATTTCTGCCTCTGGAATGCTAGGATTAAAGGTGTGTGTTACCACTGCCTATCCTCTATGTCTGTCTAGTGGCTGTTCCGTTTTCTGACCCCAGATAACTTTATTAGGGTGCACAATATTTTGGGGAACACAATACCACCACACTACCTTACTGTCCTGTGATCAGCTACCTGACTGTCTTGTGATCAGCTACCTCATTGTCTTGTGATCAGGTACCTCACTGTCCTGTGGCTATGCCTCCCCACCTTTATTGATGGTATACTCAACTCTTGAGCTATAATAACACCTTCATTAACTCAAGTTGCTTTGCCATGTATTTTTTTTCACAAGGAGAAAAGTAAGCAATTTGTACTCAGGGTTAAGCTGTGTTAGGTACCATATTTTCAAAAGAAAAGGTGATTCTTCAAGTATTAAGGTTGCTTTCATGTTATTAGAAAGAGGTGTTTTTCCTGGGGCCTCAGAGACTTGAGGAGAAGGATTTATTTCACAGAAAAGAAATTAATTAATGTTCTTTCCCCCTAAGACTACAAAAAAGCAATATATTTCCTAGAGAAACACATTTTAAGTAGAAAATTATATACTATTTTTGTTTTTCTTATTTTACACTGTGGTTCTCAATCTGTCTCAAAATACCATTATATTAACATCATTTGTATGTAAGGCAGGTGAATATAATGTTGAACAATTAATGGTAGTCTTAAATTTAAGTACATGTACATATGTTCACCCCAATTTAGTATGCTATAGCTAGAGTTTTCCTGCCTTGCCCACAGTCAGGACAAATCTTTGTCACCCGACAGTCCCACAACCACTCAGACCCAACCTAGTAAACACAGACTTATATTGCTTACAAACTGCATGGCCATGGCAGGCTTCTTGCTAACTGTTCTTATAGCTTAAATTAATCCATTTCCATAAATCTATACCTTGCCACGTGGCTCCTGGCTTACTGGCATCTTCACATGCTGCTTGTCCTGGGGGCGGCTGGTAGTGACTCCTTCTGCCTTCCTGTTCTTTCTTTTCTCCTCTCTGTTAGTCCTGCCTATACTTCCTGCCTAGTCACTGGCCAATCAGTATTGTATTTATTGACCAATCAGAGCAACACATTTGCCATCCAGAACATCCCACAGCAGTATGTTATTATGTATTTTATTTTGGCAACATGAAGCTTTTCAAATCATGATTGCTATTAATTTCTTTTCATAAACCAATTTCACGGGCTTTAATTGAATTTGGAAAGCAAAACATTTTGTTATTATTTAAATGCAACTGATTTAACATTTTAATATTCATTAAATTTATTGTCCTCTAATTTTACAAGCACATTTAGAGTATCATGGAGAAAAGCAAATTTCTAAACATGTATTTGTAAAGTGTTTTCACTGTTTTCGAATAAATTGATCAGCTGACTTATTTATGTGGCAGTGAGGTTTAAAACCCAGGTTTTCAAATATTCTGAGCATATGCTTATTCTACAATCAAGTCAAACACACAGTCTGCATTTCAGTTGGAATATAAAGCTCCTGTGGCTGGCTGTGCTATGAATGATAAAGGCCTTTATCTGGGACCTTCCTATCACCTACCAGCATCTCTGAAACTATAGCAAGTTCATCAAGTCATTGGGAAGTGCCATGCCACAAATTTTGCAGTTCTTCACACAAATGTGGCATATTGCCTCATCAGTATCACAGTAAACACAGGAGCTACCAATTCTCTGTATGCTTTACAAGATACTCATCCAGCTTAACATACTGAAGACATTTCACTGATATTTGTTAAGTCAAATAATAAATATATTAGAAGCAAGAAAATGTCATAAATAAATACATACTGTTCAAATTAGATCTAGCACAATATGAACTATGCAAAATTTGTTCTAGTACAATTCCAAGGCCCCGTGATACATAAATATGACAAAATAACTGTATTTTACATACTTTATCATTGATAAGGATCTTTGGATTTTGTAAGTATGTCATTTCTTTGAATATTTAGAGTCAACAGTGTCAAGAATATCACCAATTTTGTTTTGCAGATTAAGAATCAGAAGAGTTCCAAGAAAAGTGTCCTCCTAACACCACAGAACCAAGTGACAATCATTGTGATCTTGTAGTCCAGCATCTTTTCAATTTTTACAAATTTAATTATAAGTAAAAATAAAGGATATGGTGACTCACTGCAAGGAAATCAGGACTGTGCAGTGTGGAAGGTAAAATGAGACCACATGTCAGCACCAGGCATTTATACCTGCCATGTCATACCCTGAGGTTTCTACTGCACATGGCCTCACTGTAAACGGTATTCTGCTCATCAGAGCCTCAGGCTGCTTTGTGAAATGAGTAGTGTAAATCTGAATGTTAGGAGAATTGTTGTAACAAAGTATTTCATATCTACAGATTAGTACCATGCCCTTGAATTTAGCCTGGCTTTGAACTGTAGCCCTAAGATCTTCTACGAGACTTTATGTCATAAAGTTGATGGCAGTGAAATGAAAGGAGACATGCATATTTTACAACATTGGCAACCCATAATAAATAATACATGTTATATATAATTATAATGATCACTGTATTACATTAATTAATTAATCTGCACTACAGGAGAGAAAATGTTCTCCAACCTGTCCCCCTTTGTGTTACCTCATGATACATTTAGTTTCTCAGCATCTAACCCTTGAACACAAGGTTACCATGTGGATTTAATCATCCCTGAGTCTAACTTGTTTCTCAGCCAGTTCTTTTCTCACTGAGAAATGCCTGTCTTTCTTTTATAGGCTAAACGACCTATCAGATCCAGTCTTTTAACATGCCATGGTGTTATCTCCCACACCACCGTCAATATTGTTGACAGTATCATTTCCACTATGACCAAAATCTCACTTTGACTACTTTGAATGAAACTGTGACTTCTGTGAATCATCCAGGCCACAAAACAATCATGGTCTTCCTTTGTATTCACTTGATCCTCAACCACATTTATTTTGCAATGCATTCTCATTTGTTCTGTCAAGGTATAAACACACAAACGTAAGTCATAGAGCAAATTGGCTTTTAGTTGTAATTAATAATAATTTGGGTAGTCTTTATTTTACAGGATAGAATGAGGGCTCTCTCAAAGCAGCAGTTATGGGTTTTGCAAAGTAAGAGCCAGAAGACAACACAATGGGAAGAAGCAGAAAAAAATGCATTAGAGTACTTCAGGTTGCTTTCTTGGAGGGAGCCAAGGAGCATTCGGTATCATACTGATTCAGGCACACTGGAATCTAAAGTGGGGGGCAAGGGAGTCTGTTTAGGTGCCTCTCTCCTTCCTAAAAGTTTCAGTTCTATTATGTAACTTTAATAACGAATGATTGTTTTGTTTGGTCTGGTCTATTGAAGACTAATACAATGAGGCCAACCCAAAATAAAGGCTTCTTTAATTTTAACAGTTCTCATGTTTGAGGACTTTTATTTAACTCCTTTTCTTGTCACAATTTCTAAACAGAAGCAATGTTTTTTATTTTTTTAAAACAAAAGCAATGTTTCTGACTCTCATAACACTGAAATTCTAAACAAATAAAATGGTGTGAGTTCTGCAAAACATTTGTACACCATGAGTGGACAAGGAGTGGCAAAGAAAAGCCTAGGAAGGTTGTTTCTGCTGTTCATAAAGGAAAAGAAAACTGTGCTCTCCACAACAAACAAGAGGAGGCTTTCAAACAGAAGTGACATATCCGGGGCTGAACACTGAAAGATTATTCAGGCTGTACTTTACCTGGAGTAGGGAAGAAGCCAGGCCAGAGAGCCAGGTCTGGACCACAGCAAAAGATCATTCAGTTTGGGCATGATGGCACATATAAGAAGTTCCAGCACTTGGGAGGTAGAAGCAAGATAATCTTACTATCCTTGACAGTAATTTGGAGGTCATCCTAGACTATGAGAAACCTGTCTCAAACAAACAACCCAAAATAAAAAGATACAAAAATAAAAATCAAACCGCTAAACAAAGAGATGATACATTCTGTGTCAGTGAGTGCAGGATATAGTCATGTTGTGTCACAGAGACATCATGATGCAAAGGTATATTCACCCAAAGTGTACAGCTGGCACCATTAAAAAAAAAAAAAAAACATCCCACAAGCTCCTGCAGGATTATTTCTTTTCACTAACCTGTAAGGCCAACCCAACTTCTAACAGCATGGCATGGTCTGGCCTGATTTCATACATCACAAAATAAATACACAGACTAATAATGATTTTTTCTTCTTTTGCAGTGGTGTTTGTAAGACTGTAATACATATTACCACTTGAAGCATACACAGATTGCTTCTCATCGATACAATAGTAACCAAATGCAGAAGCAGAACAACATTGTGTATTTTAAGTTTTGTGTATAATTTCAAAGTAGAGCGCAATATTTTAAGACAGAGGGAGTCATAGTATGATGATTTGAAAGGAAAAAAAATGTCCGCCCATAGGCTCAGGTATTAAACACTTGGCTCCTAACTGATAGTGCTGTTTGGGGGATTACTAAATATTTAGGATGGGATCATTGCACGAGTTAGTGCATCACTGGAAGTTGGCGTTGAGAATTTACTGTCTTGCCACACTTCCAGTTTGTTCTCTCTACTGTGTGCGGAGGAGAGATGAGGTCTCAGCTTCCTACTCCTGCTACCGCGCTGTTCCTGTCATTGTGGACAGCTAGTCTTTTGGAAGCACAAGCCAAATAGATTTTTCTTATATTGCTTTCAGTGATTTTATGATAGCAACAAAAAAGTAAGTTATGTAGTGAGTTATTGGAGATAAGAGACAGGTGTGAGTCTAAATAGGACCTAGGAAATTGGAGATGTGCAGACAATTGCAAGAGAGGTTTGAGTTGTGAAACTAGAAATTTAAACATGCTGAGTTTGAGAGTTCCATAGGGTACAATTGAATTGGTGAATCTTGGTGTGAAACGTAAGCCAATTACATAAATCTAAGAGTCTCAAGTGTAGCAGTGGTATAGAAAGATATGACATGAAAACAAGTACTTAGGAGGTTAGTTTATCAGAATCCCCATGGTCACTGCTTTGCCCTGCATCTGGGGGCAAGGGACACATCAACTTTAACCTAGAAGCAGTGAAATTCACAGGTCACTAATCAAGTTCTACGTAGTAGAAACTTAGCCTGCAGGAACATGTAATATACAAGCAGCCTTTTATAGTAGCACAAGCTACTACTCAGTGAATATTAAATGGAATGTTCTAGACATAATTTAGGAGGATTTAGTGGCAGCTGGTTTTAGTACATGCAGACATTATAAGAAGATGCAAGGAGTAATATCCCTTTAATGAGATACACACTTATGTTCCCCAGAAGTCTCTTCCTCAACAGACACTTGCATTGCTAACCATCCCTTTTTCCTAAGGTTTAACTCAGAAAGTTTAACTTTTATATTTGTCCTTTTTCTATTCCTATTTTCCAGACATCAATTCAAAGTTTAAGTTTATTTGTACCAACCTCTGTCTGTGCATTCTCATGCTCTCTGAAGACCCATCCTACTCAACTCTCTGAGAACCCTCCTTCCCCTCCTCTCTCCATCCCTCTCTCTTTTCCTCTACTCTGCTCTTCCACTCTCCCTCCCTTTCTCTCCCTCCCTCCTCCTCTCCTCTGCCTCCTCTCTTCCTCTCCTGCCTTTCTCCCCCCCGCCCCCTCCTCTAAGTTACTGCTTGCTGACTTCCATTGCTGACCCTACCTGATTTCCTTTTAACTCAAAAATGGTAACTACCACCCACCCTCCTCCAGTCTCCTCCTCCTGTAAGTTTCTGTAAGGATTGAGAGTTTGCCTGTTCTACTTTTTTTACCTTGCCAGATTCCAATAAAATTGCCCTTGAGTTGCCTTCAAAGTCTGTTTTTAAGTTATTTTATTTGCAAGACTAAACCCTTTAAAGGGGACCCTGAGTTCTGGTAACAGTAAGTTGTTAACTCTTAGAAAGATTGCCAGGATAGACCGTGGCACAGGATTGTCTTCTTGTCTTGACCACAGGACACAGGATTGTATTACAAAAGCATATCTGTATTCATGCTGCCCTGTCTGTTCACAATCTACAAAGAGAAAACACAGAAAAGGTAAGAGGACAGATGAGGAATCCTTTACAGATCATTATGGAAACTCCTCCAGTTTTAGAATGTTTTTTGGTTTTCTCTCTTGTACATGAATCTTACCATTCTCCGTTAGTGATGACTTTGAGTTTCAGAACAAGAGACGTCATGGGAAGAACAGAAGGATGGAAGTAGAGGGTCCAAAGTGCTGGATACCAGTGGGGCAGCAGTGATTAAATGTAAGAAATTATGAAGACATGTTGAGACTTGGGAGAGAACACAGCAAGCTGCTCTTCATACCATCCTCCCAAAGGGTTTAAGAGCAGGGAAGTTATACAGAAGTGTGTGACTCATTGGCAAGTGTATGGTATAAAGAAAGGCCAGCAAGTACAGAGAAAATAAACTTCACTAGGAAAATGAGAGATTTTATGAGGGGCCTTTCAAACATGACCCTAGTAGAGACCTCAAGTCTTAACCAGCCATGGCAGCAGAACCCTGACAGATTGGCAACGTATGCCCAATTATTTCTTGCAATTGGCAGCGCTACAAAGGTCATGTGACCAAATCTAATTAACCAGAAAGCTCTGTGAGCCTGTGATTCTGTCCCTGGACACTCCTTGGCACAGGGTTTTCAGTCTCTGGCAGTCACCCCATTCCCTGGTTTTCTCTAAGCTCCTCTATCTCCCTCAGCATCTTCCCTAATCCCCATCAGATTGTGTATGCAGAGGGGAGTTGAGATCAATTCTGAATATTCAAGGTATTATTATAGATGACAGCTGACTTGAAACTGAAAATTATGGAGCACAATAGCAAGCAATTGGGGAATTAACTATGAAAGTGAGAGAGACACTAGCAGCAGAAATAAAAAAAAAAAGCCTAATCCTGTGAAGATCAGTGATGAGAGTAAGCCAGATATAGAAAAAAGGTGATGTGGATGACAGAGGAGGCCAATGGAGGCAAAGCCACGTTTGTAAAACAGTAAATGTGCCCTTGGCTGTGGATCACCATTCTTTCCTTCTTGGAAGTGGAGATGCATCCTTATCTGTGCCAGACCCCAGCCTGCAGGGTAGCAGAGCTTATGCCTTTGACAGCTGCTCCCTGCTACCATGGAGGCAGCTTCATTTCACTGTCAGGCAAAATGATTCTCATGTAGAGATTGAACAATTAAGTACTTAGGCAGCCTGCCCAAGAAGGAAGGCAGCCAGTATGCCTATACTGAATTTGTAGGAGAAGAGAGGTATTTTTTTTCTGCAAAGTGAAAAGAAAACAAATATCTTGGACTTGAATGTACACTTAAGGAAGGCAGGAAGCAGACCTTGAAATTATCTAAGCTCTTCCAAAGAGCACTTATTCGTTTCCATTTTACATAGAGAATGAGGCAAACAGAATGCAGAACACACATGCTAAGAAAGTTTAGAAATTTGGCAGGCAATTAAACCACTAAACCACAAAATAATTTGTCATTTTACTTCAAGCACTATAAATCCTTGGACAAATGTGAAAGCAGATTTTCCATTTAAACTAAACAGAGGAGGTGGAAAAAGAAAAATTGGCAGGGGAGTTATGGTTATTTTTAGACTCTCATTAAAATAATATAGAATCAACAATAAAGAGAGTATTTTGTGATTTTTATGTGGACTTTAAATTATGTTTTGAATGATTTTTTTTAAAAAACCTGATTTAGGTATGAGTGTAGGCCACCTGTGTCCAGTGCCCACAGAAACCAGAAGAGGGCGATGGGCCACAGGTGCTGGAGTTACAGGCAACTCTGAGCCCCTTCACATGGGTGCTGGGAACTGAAACAGGGTCCCTGGCAAGATCAGAAAGAATGCTTAATGACTGGGCAACCTCTCCAGCACCAATATATGATTCTCTTCAACATTACAATCAGTGCTTCAACATTTTTTAATTTGTTTTCTGTCGAAAGCTGATAATATTTTTTCCCTGTTTAATTCCATTTTGGTTATTACTATTACAAAAAGTGGTTACAAGATATTTTTTTTTGCTCTCTCAAATAACAGAAAGTGAAATCAGGTTGTACTTAAGAGGGTATGTACCACCATCACTATGTAGCCAATGTGAAGCATAATAAGATAACTAGGACAGCTCCATCACTTTTATCTTTATAAAAATTTCATTTGCAGTAGTGAGGATGGCTCAACACGTAAAGGATCCTGTTACTTAGCCCAAGTCTCCCAGAGCCACATCATAGAAGGAGAAAAGTGACACCTCTAAGTTATTCTCTGACCTCTACTTGTGTGCCCTGCCATATGCATGCATGCTTGCAGACACATACATAAATAAATAATGTAATTAAAATTTTAAATGTACTTACAAGTTTGTTCTTAGAAAATAAATAAGACTGAAGTTACTATATTAAATTTTTTTTCTTTGTGTTTCGTGAAACAGTATGTTGTATAGCATCCTATAGGTATATATTTACAAGTGAAAACTTGAATTATATGGGGGCATGTCTTGATATGTTTATTAAAATCTTGACATCAAAAAAGACACCTCTTAAGTTAGTAATCCCAAGGATTTAATATAACTAATAGCAATTTCTTTGACACTGAATCAAGACGAAGGACTGTTCAAATACTGTTGTCACCTCTTTGGGTCATTAGGGAACAAGAACTGAACTTGAGTTATTTATATGGCATTGTCTGCTATGGGTTTGAGTGTGCCTTGGATTTTTTATATGCACTTGTCTGGGGAATAGAGTCCTTGGTTTTCTACAGAATCCTGGATATGCTTCTGATTCCCACACAGAGGCTTTAAAAACCACCAGGTAGATCTCTATGAGCTTTTATATACACCCCGGCAGGCCAGAGGTCTGGGAGTTACACGTGATCGCCAGTTAAGGGTGTATTTTTATAATCACCGTTCAACCAATTGTTACTGCACGACTGTCATTTGATCATTGCCCCCTTTAGACAACACTTCCAAGATAATTGCAGATGGACATGGAGCCTTCAGACAAATCCAGAATGTTAAAATTTTCTGCCACTAAAGTGACTACGTAGATTTCCGAGTGTGAGTGACAGCATGACTTATAGGATATCAGAGGAGTAACAATGTAGAAATAAATCACACAGGAAAGAATTAGTAAATAATCGAGGACCAAATGATTGAGTTTGATAAGACCACATTCTCTTAGGAGCTTTAGGCAGACTTCTGATTGGTCTTGGCCATCTGCCCCTCCCACTGCTTACCTGTGCTGGTGGTCTGTTTGCTCTGTGCAGCCCTCACTATCTCTTCCTGGCAGGAATCTCCAAGGGAAACGGGCCCTTGCAAACAACCCCAGTCAGTTATCAGTCTTACACACCCCAAGAGACTCCCATTTACCCTGTATGTCATCAAATCATTTGAGAAATTTTCTTCCTAAAGAAGAGATACAAGTGCAAGATCATTTCCCTACCCTGGAAAAGTCATTCAAATTATAATTCAAACAAATGAAACTATAACTTCAGACAAGTTTCACACCCACATATGAGCAAAGTGAAATACATGCTATTATAAATACCTATCTCAATACAGCAGCCTGTGTTGGAATTAAACATCTAACTACATGGCCAGTGGAGCAAACCCAATTGTCACTTGTTTTTCTAGTATCTTAAGCTAAGAATGCTTTATATCATTGTTAGTGGCTGTGGTATATTGTGATCTCATTTACTCCTACCCGCCTGTAAACATTATATTATTTATATCTTTTTCTAGAAGTATAATTTCTAGTGCTGAGATAGCTCAGTTATAAACGAGTTGTAGATAGCTCAGTTGTAGATTCACATATACACATACATACTTATCAAAATACAACTATATCTAGGTCTTATATGAGTGTCACTATGAAAAGAGAAAGTACAAGAATTATATAATTCTGTAGAACAGCATGGATGAAACACCTTACATAAAATAGTAAAATATAAATTCAGAGTATTAAATATATCTGTGCATATATAGTGAAAACACATGTGTGCACACACACATTTTCTTCATCACCAAGGAGAGTATTTTCCTCAGGAATTCTAGACTGACACAACATCAGAATATTTAGGAATGTTATTCAATACTGAGAGATTAAGTTAGAAACACTAGATCCTCACAGCAAAGGTAATTAGTGATAAAATAGAATGCAAATTGGTTTTTGAAATCTACAGTGGGAAGCATGGCACACATTGTTCTGATTCATAAAGGGGAGTAATCATAGATTTTTTTGGTTTACTAGATGTTTAAAGAAACCATTGACTTATTCTTGTTTCTGGAAGAGAATGCACACAAATGGAATCAAATAACTATAACTATATAACTGTGGTTGTTTGGCCACCCATACATTTTGTCTTTGCAGAAAGCTGTCTATCATGACCTCACTTTAGCTAGAGTAGTGCTGTGAGTTAGAAATAAAGGCATACTTCTTAAATTTACTTAAGGGGAAGACATCAGGCTAGCATTTCAGGACTCAATAGTTCTGGTTCTTTCCTTTTACTGTAGTTTTGGGAGCATGACTCGTATGATTGCATTTTATGCTGGGCCACCAAATGCTCTCACAGGTAAGGGATGAGGCAATCACTATATTGTACAAAGATAAATGTGTGGCTTGGCAGATCTTCCTTCCTTCAGAAGGAACCAGAAGTCAGAAGAAATCAGATGTCATTATTAACTACTGAGCCAGCTCTCTTACTCCCTAGTCAAGTATATAAACTATGTATAATGACAATATTTTACTCATGAATTAGTAGGAAAAAAATAAAACCACACCCTCACCAAACACACATGTTGCCTAGCACTGGCTAAGAGTCTGGTACACATAGGCTCATCTTTTATAGAAAAGTCAGTGGGTTACATTCTCACATGACATCAGTTTACAGGTAGGGCAAATGAAGCTCAGCTGTTTCCAGATCATAACACACCCTCCACTAGCTCACAATGCTGCACTTCCTTCTCATCTGGCTTGTGTGTGCTTTGTGTGTTATATTTGAAGATAAAAATGATTTTTACTTTTGTAAGTGGTTGTAGTATATAAGCATCTACACAAACAATTTTCCCTCCAGTCCTGCAAACATTGTATTATTTCTATCTCTTCACAGAAGTACACTTTTGCTAGTGCTGAGATAGCTCAGGTATGAACACACACAATACATGCACACATACACACTCACGAAAACACAACCCTGTCTATATCTTATCTGAGTGGCACATGTCCCTGTAAGGAAAAGATTTGGCTGCATTATCAAGAGCAGAGCTTGGATGGGAAAGCTCAGCCACTGAATCACAGGTGTGCTTAACCCCAGCTGGAGGCCAGGTAGGTTCCACATACCCAGCCAGGCCAACCTGCAACAATCAACCTCTGAGTTAACCCCACAAAGAACTTTCATTATTTATAGAAAGCTAATCACAGAAAATACTCCTCACTCCTCTGGGAGAAAAAAAAAATAAAATTGTTTCAATGTGACTAATCTCCTTCACAAACCCCATGTGGCTTTGGCTCAAGTAACTAAAAGGGTTGAAGATTAATTTTTTAATCTATTAGGATGCATAATCAGGAAATATATTATCCATAGAGTATAATCCAGCCATCTGTTCTCAATTAAAAAGTACACGATACTATTAAAAAGAATGGGATGCCACCATCTCAGTGCCTCTGAAATATGACCAGCAAAGCAGAAACAGTGAGATATTTAGCTGGGATTGGGAAGTTATGCTTAGTTATGTGGACTTGAATTTCTGAATGAAAAGATGTATTGGATAATGGTTCTCTTCCAACTGAGTTGTTAATGGCTTTACTCTTAATTATACAAGTGATTGCATTTGTCTTATATGGTGATTTATCCCTGAATATTATGTACTTAACTTCACTTAGAATTTCCATGTAGCTTTTAGAATAATATAACTCTAAAAGTCCTTAATAATTACAAAGCTGTTTTGTACCCATTGCCATGAAAATAGCTTTGGTGGAATCCACACCACTTTGCAAATAAAAATAGTACATTTCCGATTTACTTTTCTAACCTGGACATTCACTATTCATTGTATAAAACTGCCAAGAATTTGAGTTTAGAAGGAATTTTTTAAGCACTCAGTTAATATACAAACTCAGAAATATATGCACCACGCCAAACAGAAATCTTGTACCAGCCCTTAAGTAATCAAGTAGAGAGCATGTTTCACTCTACAAAGTAGTTAACTACTACAGAATGGTCAGTTATTTGAAGATACCACAGTTTGAAACATTATGTAAATGGAAGTGTATTGATCTTCTTTGGTCTAAGTAGAATAATTTTCTGTTCAAATAAAATCTCATTTAGACCCCCATTCCCCACATCTGGAGTTGTACAGAAAAGAATGTAATTACAGGGTATTAGCCTACTTAGTAGGGTAATTATGGGCAGATGGCTACTTTGATGAGTTCCCCCTTACCTCACACCCTTCTTGACCTTTTCTTACTTTTAATAGTACAAGACAGAATTTACCATATTTCTCTAGAAACTTTGGGAGCCACAATGAGAAAGAAAGTTACTCTTGCTTTTCTGGAGTTGCATTTAACAGTGGTGGTGGGGTCATGACAGCAACCACACATTACATGAAGGTAATTGAGAAAGTGGTTGACAAAGACAAAGATAAGAAGAGTAGAAACACCAGTTCCATTTTTTTTTTTTTTGGCAAGCTTTGAAAATAACCTCAAGTCCCAGCTCTCTCTACACACTGTACCTCACAGGTTACTTTCAGCAGGTCTTCACGTTCATTATATTCTAAAGGACTTGAATTATTTTTATTAGGTGTCTATGCATGAGTGTGTGTGTGTGTGTGTGTGTGTGTGTGTGTGTGTGTGTGTGTGTGTGTGTGTGAAGGCAGGTATACACAAGTGCAATTAATGTAGATGCCAGAAGAGGGCATCAAATTCTATAGAGCTGGAGTTAATAGAGGGTTGTGAGCTGCTTAGCATGGATTATTAGAACCAAACTCTAATCTGCAACAACAGATTACATTGATTAAGCATTCTCTTAATCACAAGCCATCTCTCTGCCCCCCATGTTCATTGTTTTTAAACATGAGAATTTAGTTATGTCTTCCTTAAGTCCCCAAACTCTATAAGCCTCTGTGCTTTCCAACTTTGAGTTGGAGATTATTATTATTTTTTTATGGAATTCTAATGCCAGTGACATGAAAACGTAACAAATACTTTAAGTAGGTTGACATCATGGCTAGGAAAACATTACAAACAACATCAGTGAGATAACTTAGTAGGTAAATGTGCCTGCCAACAAGCCAGATAAACCTGAGTTTAAAACCCAAGACTTATGCCAGGTGGTGGTGGTGCATGACTTTAATCCCAGAACTTGGGAGGCAAAGGTAGGTGGATCTCTGTGAGTTCAAGTCCAGCCTGGTCTACAGAGCCAGTTCCAGGAAAGGTGCAAAACTACACAGAGAAACTCTGTCTTGAAAAACCAAAAATCAAAAAAAAAAAAAAAGAAAAGAAAGACTTGCATGGTAAAACTCCAAGTTGTCCTCTGACCTCTGCCTACACTCAGAACACACACACACACAAAACAAAACACATGAACAAAATAAGAAAAATATAATAAAAACATAAAAAGAAAATCTGAAATGGCCATATAACTGCAAGTTCCACTGCCAGGGTACCACCAAAGCGCAGAATCTTGAAAACAGAACCTAGTAAGACTTAGGGCTTCAGATGTTTTGTATAAAACCCTATTTCTAAATGCCATCCATGCCACATCAGCCATACCAAAGGAGGGAAACTCAACACTGCCCATTTGTACAAGCTGCTGACATTGTTAGGAGTGCTGTCCCTTCCCAAGCAGATATCAAGCCAGATAAGTCTGAGAATACTGAAGATATAGTCCCAAATGGATGGCTGTGAAATATTCATTAGGGAGAAGTTTGACCCACAGTGTCATTGATGCAACCCAGCATGTAGGATAACTTCATCTTCTAAAGTTACACATGTCAAAGTAAAAGAAAAAAAAAAGATTTTCCAACACAACTAAGGCTTAAGAAACTACCCTCTTGGTTAGTAAATAGGTTGTATTAGGGAGAGAGAAAGAGGGAGAGGTGAGGGGGGAGGCATCTAATTATCTATTTGAGAACAACTTTTAATATGGTGAAGGGTTTCCTTTTTTTTCTTTGAAAAATAATTTAATAGCTCTCTTTTGTGTATATACAAAATTGAAATATGCGGTTGGTTCTACCATTTGATTGTCTGTCATCTTACCTCCTTCTTGTAAATTTCCTGAAAATCTCTCACTAATGGAGACTTTGACCGCTACATGAATACACACTGCTACCTAGGACATGGCCATATTCCTGTTACTCCAGTCCTAGACTGCAATGAGAAAAATGACATAACAGTTGATTCTTGCTGAACTAAAATTAAAATCAGGGTGAGGATGTAGCTCAGTTGGAAGAGCGTTTGCCTTGCATGCTGACTGGGTTCAAAATCCAGTACTACATAAACATGGTGACACATTCTGGCAGTCCCAGCACTCAAAATACAGAGATGAGGATCAGAAGCTAAACACCATCCTTGGCTATACTGCCAGTTTTAGACCAGCTTTGGATACTTGAGATCCTGTCTCAAGTTTCCAGATGTGTCTCAAAAAAACAAACTTATGGAACTAAGTAACCAACCACTACCATTAACAATGAACATCCTTGCAAATTCCATGGCCTGAAACCACAACAGAGAAAGTGGTGAGAGGGAAAGTTATGTTGGACTCACTCAGACGTGTGTCACACAGACTCACGTGACTTCACTCATGGTTAGAAATTGGTACTGGTGTTGGCTCTGGCTGGGGTGAGTTAGAATATCTCCATTTCCTTACCTAATCTTTCAGGTTGAGTCTTTATTCCTCACCTACAGCAGAACAGTAACAAAAAACGGTGCCTCTATGCCTTGGTGAAAACCTCACTCGGGTCTATGGGTCTGCTTGCCCAGACTGAAGGGGAAGGGAAATGGATTCATTTCTTGATGACAGAATCATATTGCACTGCACTGGAGGAGCTTTGGGGCTATTGTGGAAAACAACAAGATGCCATCTCTACACGAGCAAAGGAGCATCAAATTGGTTCTTTCACATATACTACCTCGTTTCATCTTAACCACATTATGCAGAAAGATGTTTGTAAAGATAAACTAAAGATGTATTGGGTGTTTTTAATGAGGGATAACAAAAAGTTAGCTCTGACCCACAAGCTTTAATTTGTTTTTCTGATACCTACTAGAACTTAACTTTTATCATTACTCCTTTTAAGACAGATTAGCTTCCCACAGCACTCTAAGCAATCGTGCCTTGTTCCCATCTCAGGCTTTGGTCCATGTCTCTTCCTATCTTGGCAGACAGCATGTGAGCCTATATATCCTCCCTCCTCATTAGGCTGAGAATTCAGTGGGTGTTAACACTCCTGGGGTCATATTCTGATTTCAGTATAAGATAAAAAAGAAGCTTAAGGAAATAAACTTTTTAAGATTCTAATCCAAAAGTTCTAGAAAACATGTCATAGCCAGCCACTTCTTTCCATTTTTATGGATTACTGGGTCTCAGCCTGTTCTGTGACCTCCAAAGACTCAACCTACTTGTGAAGAAAGAATATATACATATATTACAGATGTGCTGTTCTCTGCACTACTTGAAGGGATGGCCTAACTGGTGTGACAAGAAAAGGACAAACATATGCACATAAAGACTGTCATCAGGTCGAGTATGCCCACTTTGATGAAGTACACCAGCCTAGAGCCTCAGCAAATTAATTTTTAAAATCTAAAAGACAGGGAGACAGGTTTAGCTAATCTCACTGGGAGGTCTCTATACAGGAGCACCCTCAGACTGTGGTTGATACTTTTTGCACACACTGATCAATGGTCTATAAAACATTTGTACTTAAACAGAAGGAAGGCACTATCATTTCTCTGAGCCTCACCTGGGGAAGGCTTTGCTACTCTCATGGTTCTGAGGAACTGGCTCCTTGACAGGGCTGTGCCCATGACAACAATACATATTCACTCAGGTCTTCATCTGCTCCAGAAACATATGTAATATTATGAGTTTAATGTTCATTGGGGATAAGGTCAAAATACAGCACAACATCTGAGTCAGCTGGCAAAATAAAAGTTCATTTCTTCTTGTCAGGGTGTAAGGAGGGACACATGTGAGCTAAAGAGACCAGGCAACATAAGGACTTTATGTCCTTTGCCATCTCGGGTTTCCACAGATTTATTCTCATCATTTAGCAGGGAAGGAAGAAGATGGAACATGCCATGTGTCATGTCCAGGGTTTCACCAGCTGCAGACAAGGCTAGAGAATGGACCCCACATCAACCAAGGAGAAAAATAAAATTGTTTTGATGGCAGATCCTACCATACACTGTAAATTTTATAGTTCCTACTGTGAGTTTTTATTATTAATCATTTTTTCTCCAGCTGCTTCATTACCAATTTCAACTTTTGTGCATTCATGCATCAGACATAATTTTTCAACACTATTTTAGCCTATTTTTCACATTACTAGAGTTTAGCCTATGTACTTGTATGTCTTAGAATCTTCTGTACACACCTACTGCTAATGTAGATACATAATTTATTGGTTGAATGGTATTTGATTACTAATATTTTGGCTGTAGCTCAAAAGTTTTGAAATAATAGGAAACACACTGTTGAAATAAGTAAAATAAAACTACTGTGCTATCTTTAAATTTGGGAGATAGTATCCCAAAAATGAACTCTTCATTACTAAATCAAAGGTAATTTCATGATATTGCTACCTTAAATTGGCTCTAAGTTATTCCATTAATTCTGCTTCCATTTAAAAATCATCTCTGAGCTTTCCTTTCCATATAGTAATGTGGGAATTAGTGGAGAAAGTCACAGGGTCCTGCTCTTTTTCCTCTAAGACAGCATAAGATACAATCTTCCTGTACAACTGGGTCTGCTTGAAGATGTCATAGGTCCATTTGTCCTTCAGCCACTTTTCTCAACCCTCAACATGAGAGTGGAGGCAAAGAATGTATTGTTTCTTTAACCCAATTCCTAAAATGTTGCATGTACCACAGAGGTGGCCCAAACTTTTCAATATGGTCCAAGTGAATTTGGTATTCAGATTAAATAATACTGAAGGTGGATTGTTATAGTGTAGTACTGTTTTCCTTGAACAAGCTGTGAAAAATCTATTGAATGCATTCAAGGAGGCAGATACCTTAGATACAGAACCTTAGGACACAAGGTAACCTTCCAATTCCTTTTCTGATAGAAACAAATCATATGATTCTGTAGCTCTGACAAAGAAGAGAGATGGAATTGTTAGATGACATTAAGTGTGGAGATGAGTAAGGCAGAGATAAGAATAATCTTACTACCTAGAGATTTGAGAAAAAGCATATGAAAATAACAAGTTATGTTTTTAGGCCTACTCTATCTTTTCCCTTCCAATGCCCTCTGAGATAAAAGAGAGAAATGGGATATAAACCGACAATATTGATAGTCAGAGTAAAAAAAGTCAGACAACTCATAATCACCCAAACTGTTATTTTCTGGATGGAAAAAGCAATGCAAGAAAAGCTGCAGAGAAAGGGGATGGGATGAAAGTGTGCAATAAATCCAAACCAATTGCTGCTTCCCTTGTGAAAGAAAAATATCAGGGTCTGTGCAAGAAGAACATAAAGCTGAATTATTCAGCAAAACAGGAAAGATATATAACCACATGGATCTCATTTTATACCTGGAAAGCCAGGTGGAGCTTATAACTCCATTTTCACAGGGAGAAATGCAAATCAACTATTTTTTTTAAAGACCCAAATGCTACATAGAAACTTGATAAATAACAATGTAGTAACCTGGAAGGGACCAAATTATAATGTCCATTGTTAATCACGAAAGCATCAAATAGCTGAGTTGCTTCTAAACATCTGCATGTAAAGAAATGACATAAGACCGCAAAGTTCTGATACTTCTAATTAATTATTGTCTAATCAAAAAGACATTTATCCTTATCCCTAAACACACCCCTAATGTATGTTGCTACTCTTCAGATAGGAGATTTTCATTCCAAATTTGGAAGAGGCAACATAAAATTCTATTAGAGCATGTGCTTGAGTAATGAAATACCACTAGAATTAAATTGAGAATCATTATTAAACTCATAAAACTGCAAGTTTCAGAGTGTGCAGTTTTCATGGCAGCTCCACATGAGAACAAAAGAGAGGAGGAATGTTCTCTAGTGCACAGGCGACTGCATTTATTTCAATCTAGGCATTACAAACCTAGACAAATGTGGAAAATGCCAATTTTAACTACACCCTGCTGGAAAAATAAAGGAAGTGAACATATTGCCCTTCAAACTGTGCTTTATAACTTTTCATCAGCGTACTTGATAAATTTTTATCCTTAATCCCTGGCATACTTGATAAAAAGAATATTTCTTTTGGAATTGCAAACAAAACTAATAAAAATCATGTGTTATCCACATACTGTCATTTGATTGAGACTCCTAAATAACATGATGGTCTGTTCTCAATGCTAATATAAAAAAGCTGAGAGACCTCTCCAGAGGGAACTGCTCTTGTTTTGAAGATACCCTTGTGCTGATTGACAGCTTTTCCAGTGTCTTCCCCAGTCTCTTTAACTTACAATGAGAATGAAAACTTTGCAGGAGCCAAACTGTGTCCTGATTGATTATTCAAAACAATTCATCCACAGGGCTGAACACATTGTCAATTAAGAATTAACTTCCTTTTTAAAATTTTATTTTGCAGGAGAAGCAACTCTTTTTATTTTTTTTTTATATAACACAAAATATTCTTTCCAGTGCTACTGCATTTTGAGGACTTATAATAAAGATAAGACAGAAAATATCAGGAATGTTTAAGGTCTTGAGAAAAGGTCAGAACTTATGCTACAGTGAGAGACTAGTGAGGAGGCATGGGTACAGCTTGAGTTGCACTTAACTTTTCATCTTCATCTCCTTTATGGATACCCCAGGTATGCATCACCCAGAGACAGGGGGCAGAGACTGCAAGCAGAAAGCTGAAACTGTTTATGCCCATTTGATGATAACCAGAATTTTCAGCAGGAGAATCTTTTGCTTTTACACATTGGCTATTTACTGGAGGTCAAGATCCCGGCTGGGGTGTGTTTTACCAATAAGCCTCCAGACTAAGTATTGGACTGTATTCATGGGGCAGCTTGGCATGCCCATGCTAGATTTGGAAGCCAGTGAGGGATCTAAAAAGAAGATAAGGACAGGAAGGTAAGGGCAGAGGGCAGCATTTCTTCTCATTAAGCAAACTGAAAGTAGAAAACTGCATTCTTTAAGTGTTATAGCTTAGGTATTTCATCAGACATGCAGACAACATCTGGGATTGTGAAAAAATGTGAATATTATCAGAATAAGAAAAGATACACTATCAACCCTAACTGCACCAAAACCCAAACTAAACCAAACCAAAATCAACCAACCAACCAAGCAAGCAAATAAGCCTAAACCTAAAACTAAGTCGTGCCTGCAAGTTATAGAAGAAGGTTCATTGGCACAATTGCCTAGTAACATCATAAATACCTCTCCTCTACTAAAACTTTGTATGGATGCCACTACAAATTTAGTTGTACTTCTACACAGATATCTGCCCAGCAATGGTCAAATAAACTCCATTGATTCCAATCTTGTGATTTATTGTTGTAAACAAAAACTATTGTTTCAAAATATCTGATGTGACCTTCATTTTTGTCTTTTGGGGCATCCCCTCATCTTAATATCTTTGACTATACCCACATTTTATTAGGAGTTTCACATGCCCATTACAATGTCCTGCTACTCTCCAATAAATATTATTATTCTTTTGAGGATCTCCTTGTGTTTGGGCTTTAATAGACAGACAGGTACTTTCATAGAAACTGTAAATCTCACTCTAAGACTAAGTTCTGGCATCTGCTGATCCCATGGAGAAGAGGATGATATCCCTGCCTCTGACCTACCAAATGGAAATCACATGAACCTGGCTACCTGTTCTGCTCAATTCTAAGACATTTTTTGTCACAAAATATTTGTAGTTAATTTGGATACCAGGGCTTCCCATTATGGACACATAACCTTGCTGACGGCTCTCCTGAGATTCACAGTGTGTGTCAACAACACACGATGGTGTCTTTAATACTGTAGAATGAAGGGCCAGGTTTAGCCTTTAGTATGTTTGGCAGCAGTGAAGGATTTCTCCAAATCCAGAGCCCTGGCAAACTCCTCTCCATCAAAGGCCATGTTGGACAGTTCCTCCTCTTCCTGGAATACAGGGTCCATGGCCTTACCAATTTTACCTGATCCATCCATAAACCCATAAAACTAAAGAGATAGTTAATACGTCGCTTCCTGTAGCCAGCCACTTCTAGCATCTGAATAAATGACTTTGCTACCACATTCCACTTAGAAAGCATCAAATGTTCCTGGAATTACTTATCCTTTCTAGCTGAGAATCATCAGAAATGTAGCTATAGTGTACATCTTTAAAGAATGTATCTTTACAGATGAAAAATAGCCAATTTAAGTCTTTAAAGTCTGTAGCTGGAGTTTTCTCCAGTCCCACCTAGGCCCCCAGCTGCTCTAACCCAAATAAACACACGGATGCTTATATTAATTAAAACTGTTTGGCCTAATGGCTCAGGCTTCTTGCTAGCTAGATCTTACACTTAAATTAACTCATAATTCTTATTTATGTTTAGCCACCTGGCTTGGTACCTTTTCCCAGTTCTGCCTAAACATCTTGCTTCCTCTGTGTCTGAGTGGCAACTCCTCACTCAGCCTTCCTGTTCCCAAAATTCTTCTCTCTCTTTGTCCCACCTATACTTCCTGCCTGGCTACTGGCCAATCAGCACTTTATTTATTAACCAATCAGAGCAACACATTCACAGCATACAGAGCGATATCCACAGCAAAAATCAGTCCCCTCCATGCTGGAATTAGACTCTTTGAGACATTCTGATCCATATTTCTGTTGGCTCACCATCCAACCACTGGCCCCTCATGGTAGCTGGGAATCCCTGACATCTTCCCATGTCATTACAAAAAGGTGAAGACTTCACCATCTTTGTTATCCTTTGGAGACACAAGCTGCCCAACTCTCATCATATTCTGCTGACCTCACTTGCTGAGGAAGGGGCAAATGTGGTGGTTCTGAATCACTGTGTAACCACTACCACCCGCTACCCCCCCCCACCCCAGGTGTCTATCTATAAGTGCTACAGAGGTCCCAACTGATTGGTGTCTTCCATCCTTCTGATTCTATGGAGATACACTCTGGATGGCCACCTAGTTTACACATTATTGATATGATAATTCTTCTACCAAGATATAGACAAGAGCCGGGCGGTGGTGGCGCACGCCTTTAATCCCAGCACTCGGGAGGCAGAGCCAGGTGGATCTCTGTGAGTTCAAGGCCAGCCTGGACTACCAAGTGAGTTCCAGGAAAGGTGCAAAGATACACAGAGAAACCCTGTCTCGAAAAACGAAAAAAAAAAAAAAAAAAAAAGATACAGACAAGAAACAAGAGAACATTGTTCAGCTGGACTGCAGATCTTTAAGAGTGAAAAGGGTGGACTGGAGAGATGACTCAGTCAGTACAATTCTTGCCTTGCACAAACAAAGATCAGAGTTTACTCCCTAGAATCTACACAAAAGTAAAATTATTCAAGCACTGATGAGGTAGACACAAGCAAATCTTTAGAAGTCTGTAGACAGGCAGCTTAGTCTGTTCAGTGAGTTCCAGGTAGGTGAGATGTCCTATCTCAGAAAAGGAAGGTAGATAACTTCTGAGGAATGACAACTGAGAATGTCTTCTGGCATTTATACTTAGAAGGTAGCCCTGTTGCTCTTTTTCTTCTTGAAACACACACACACACACACACACACACACACACACACACACACACACAGCAAAGAAAAAACTAAAGAGATATTAGAGGATAATTAAAACAATGTTTCTAGATGGGAAATTAAAAGTAAGGAAAAAGGGGTCTGATTCAGAGAAAAACAGCCCAGTATATGGTGAGGCCCCTGCTCATTCTGTATCTACTGAAGGAGATAAACACATCATTTTGTAGCTCTCAGGATGTTAGTCTATGAAGAAGTGCATCCCTGGTTATCTAGAGCCCTAGCCTTGAGAAGGGGAAATTATAGTGATGATATGTTTCAATTTAAAGGCCATCCTTTAAATTTATTAGGTGACATTAGAGATGACTGCTACCATTTCAATGAAAGCCCATAGAGGAATAGGTCAATATTTTTAATTGTGACATTTAAGAAATTACCCAAGCAGTAAGTTCATAAAGTCTGTGATTGGAAATAAACCAATTAATTCCTCTCCCTTCTGTGTATACCAAAAGATCACATTCTAATGAATGTAAATATTCAATTCTTCTGACTTTCATCCCTATGAATCTATATTGGGGCTCTAAAATAGAATTATTACAAGGAGCAACAATCAGCAGCACATTTCTAGTACAGAACATGATTTGGTTTTTTTAATGGCAATATTGCTAAATATTTTTATGTTTTAAAAGGTTAGTGTATAATGTAGCGGCCTGGAGAGAAGGCTCAGTGGTTAAGAATGCGCCTACTGATCCTGCACAGGAGCTGAGTTCAATTTCCAGCACCCAGTTCAGGTGGTTCACAAGCCTCTGTAACTCCAACTCCTGAAGATATGATGCCCTCTTCTGGTTTCCACAGGTACCTGCACTCATATTTATGTACCTGCACAGAGTCACATAAACATACTCATAATGAAAAATACAGTAAATATTTTTAAAAGGGCAATGAAGGAGGCTTGGAAAGTAGCTCAGTTGGTAAAGCACATGCTACCCAAGCATGAGTAACTGACTTAGATCTGGCACGCCCATGTATAGTAACCAGTAGTGGCACTGTATGCCTATAATTCCAGTACTTCAGTTAGGTAAGTTTTTTTTTTTTTTTTTTTTGCTTTTGCATACAACACAACTGGACACAACTGGATACTTTTTGCACTGGAAACCTAAGACTAAGGTCACCATCTAAACAGCATTCTCTAGAGCACAGCATGAGAAAATGTCAAAAACACCAGTGTTAGGTCTGTTGATTGGGAGAAATACCATTTCTTTTTTCTGTTTAACCGAGGGAACAGGAAAATAAACATACATTGTCAGGAACTTCAAAAAGAGGCGAGTTTCCCTTCCAACTCCATCCCATCCTCCCTCCTTTCTTTTCTACCTGTTTCTTATCTATTTTATCTGGAAGCCCAGGATTAGCTTCCGAAGACAAAGACTTCTTCTCAGCCCTGCAAATCTGGAGTGGCTTCTCCATAAATTATTGTATTGACTCTATGTCGACGCAGACTGTGGGTCTTCTGGGACTTTGCATTCGCAAGCACTTAGCAGAACACAGAATGGTTTGAGGAGTATTCTTTTCCTTGTGTCATTTTTTTTTCTTACTAAAAGCAGTCTAATTTAGAAGCATGCTCACTAAAGTCTCCATTTCAAAGAGGGGAGCTAATGAAGACAGTCTGGCTTACATCAAGTCACTGACACAGATCATAATTAGGGAAGCATGAGTGGGCCAGCTTTATCTTGGAAACCACATCCCATTAGTCACAATATTATGCCAAATGCATTGTTTGACTGAAATACAGACTGAGCTTACTCAGAAAGCCCTGGATGATCAAATTTCTTTATGTGCTAATGCAGGTTGCTTTCTTTTATGCATCCAGGGATCAGATGGTTGGCATATGGATGTTCCTTCAAGCAAAGTGAATTGCAAATGGAGCAAAAGTGTTTTGAGGATGGAAGTCCATAGGAGTATGCTTGACTAGCATTTGTCAGGCTCAAGGTTCAATCCCCAGCACTACAAACAAACAAACAAACAAACATAACACTCAAATTAAAAAAAAAATTCAAATGAAGTGACTGAGTGAGTGATCTCCCTGAAATACTGAACGATTTTATCATGAAAAACATCCTCTGAACAAGGGTTACAAGAAATCCTGAAGAAAGAGTGGAGCCAGATCTAAATTCCCAACAATACCCAGAAGGACAGCAATGGTCAAATGGTGAAGGCCCTGCCACTGGATGTCTCAAGACTTCAATGTTCTGAGATCCCTAAGGTTGCTCTTCACCTAGCTTCTAAGGGTGTATGTAAAACTTGTGCACCATGCCGGGCAGTGGTGGTGCCCACCTTTAATCCTAGCACTCGGGAGGCAGAACCAGGTGGGTCTCTGTGAGTTCAACGCCAGTCTGGTCTACAGAGCAAGATCCAGGACAGGCACTAAAACTTCACAGAGAAACCCTGTCTCAA
Source organism: Peromyscus maniculatus bairdii (assembly GCF_049852395.1). Lineage (NCBI taxonomy): Eukaryota > Metazoa > Chordata > Mammalia > Rodentia > Cricetidae > Peromyscus > Peromyscus maniculatus. The sequence goes on from NC_134854.1 coordinate 99,728,011, forward strand.
CAAAACAAAACAAACAAACAAACAAACAAACAAACAAACAAAAAAACCCTATGCACCAGTGAGCTCCTAAAAACCCTAACTCAGAGCTCCCCAAGTCACACAGCTCAGGTGCCCTGGAAGCTGAAAGATCTGGAACGTGAAAAAGCCCCAGTCAAAGCTGCCCATTCCGCTGCTACACTCCCGAGGACACGTGGCTCTGCAGAAGGCAACAGTCCTCTGATGTGTGTGACTTAAGCACTTTCCTGGTACCACCCAGTCTCTCATCTTGGTTTTTCCTACTGCTGTCCACAGACTTCTATCTTTCTTTGTTCTGTCTTTGACTATCCTTCTAAATCTCTCCTAGCTTTAACTTTCGTGTGGATGTCAATAGAACATCTTTATTTAGACTGACAGTTTTGTATCTGAGTAAAGAGTGTTAGACTCTATCAGGGATATTCAAAGCTCGATTTCCGAGTTGTATCCATACAGATCTATAATTGACCACTTCGTATCACGCATCACTCAAATAAGTCAGCTGCAGAATAAAAACTCATCAGTATTTGCTTTATTCTTGCCACTCTATTAAGCATCTCAACCCGAAGTTTGTTACTATGTTTCTTTTTCTTGTTGCACTCAGTTCAAGTAAGGAGACATCAATACCGATTCATAAATTGTGACAATCAAACCACAAGGGTGCCAGGTATTAATAATGAGGAAAATGGGTATGATATATAGAGTAACTTTTAGTACTGTATTTGCAAATTTTCTGCAATTATAAAATTATTCTAAGAAAGTTTATAGAAAACAATGGGACTGTGTAGGTAGTGTCATGTACATAAGCATTTGGAAATCAAGAAGTTAACATCCAGGGCTATAACACTTTTATGATCATGTTGTTTTTCATAAATCTGCCAGTCCACATTCAACATGGGTATGTCCTCTCACAACCATCTGAGTGAGTTATTTGTCACTTCATGCCTCTACCAGCATGTGCGTTCACCTGTTTCAGAGATCTCAGTGACTGGTGAAGGAGTAAAAGAAGTAAAATCTCGCTGTTTCCATCACTTTCCTCAGTCACAAGAATGAAAGCATTATTCGCTATGGTTCTTTCCCATCTGCACATCTTCTCTAGTGACGTTTCTGTTCCAATAATTCATTCAGTTTTTGAATTAGGTTGTTTTTTTTTTTTTTTTAATCATTGTTGAATTTTAAGAGTACTTTGGGTATTACAAATGAAGTCTTTCATCAGATCAGAGAAGTGGGGTACAGATCTTTTGTCTTTGACTGTGTTTTGTTTTATTTTTATTTGTATTTTCTATTGTACAGCACAGACTTTTTTTCACTTTTTAAAAACATTATTGCAATTGTGTGCATACATGATGTGTGCACGGGAGCTCGGGGGCATGCATGCCATAGTTTCGTGGAACTGGCTCTCTCCTTCCACCATTAAGCGAGTCCCTGCTGATGCATCTTGTCTTCTCCTTTAATTTTTTATTTTGATAGCAAGGCTCTACTTACCAATTTTTTGTTTTCTTTCATGTGTTAGTTTTTTTTAATTTCTCAAGCCATAGTTATACACTTGGAAATCACTAACTTATATAGTTTTTTTTTTATTCATTTATGTGTCTCACATCTGAGTGCAACATTGCTACAGGCAAGGCATGTCTGCTTTCTTTATTTTATATTCTCAGCACACAAAATAGGGCTTGTAAGAAGTGAACTCTTAAACACACTTCGTGTAATTATGCACGGGTGATCTATCAGAATACTGTTATTGACTGAAGAATATGGACAGTACTCCTGATAGCTAGCCAAATGATGGTGAGGCAACATACGCAGCATCTGACCGACCAATGGCGCAGCAGTAAACAAGCAGTAGTTGATGCTGTCATTGCTTTCGCTGCAACATCGCAACCTTCCCCAAAGCCAGGGGCTCCAGAGAGAGGAAGAAATGAAAGGATAATCAGGGGTTCTCTCCAACTCTCCTCCCACAAGGGCACTTTGTGGACCTGGAACACACCTGGGCCCTGAACTAAGTCAAAGTTGACTTACAATGGGTTTTATTTAATAAAATATGCAGCAGTTAAAATCTGAGAAAATGTTAACATTTGCATTAAAGTGAATCCAAAGGCATGTGGCATTTCCACAGGAACGTGTCTCTCATGATATTTTGATGTCCATCCTCTTATCTGTCCAACATTACATGCATATTTGTATTTCTTTTTGAACTTCTGAGGTGAAAACTTCTGGAAAGATATTTCCCTCTTTGGTATAGCAACCTGGATTGCTGAAATTCGATTTGTTTATATGCTTTTGAGAGGACACATCTTTCCACATGGGTGATTTAATCATTTTTGAAAAATTGGAGGTAGAATGACAGAGCCGTTTGACAGTGGGACCTCCCATACCAGGTTCTGAGCAGCTCCCAACTATGTGGACCACACTAGTGATATCAAGGGGAGTTTCACTTGAACCACAATCATTCCATGAACAACCCACGAACAAGAGGTGAGACAGAGTTATTAGGTGGTGAGTAGGCAACCTTACATCTTCTCAAGGGTATGAAGGGCTTCTTTCTCCCTTCTGCTGTTTTGTGTCTTATGATGTTATCCATTTGTTAACAGTCATTAAATAGCTGTTGACTCCGTAAAAATAAAATAGATAGCTATTTGACAATGATCTCTCAGTTCATCTGTGAGGTTAGTTCAAACAAGAGAAAAGCCAAGGGCTTTATCACAACTAATGAAATGCTGCACCATCACCTCGTTTTAGAAATTGGCTCCATGAAGACACCACTTTTTTTTTCACCTGCACCTCTGTCACGTTGAACCAAGATTTCACCATCAATGTGGGGTCACAATCACAAATGACTTGGTATACACCTCCTTGATGTCAGAGAAATTTCTTAATGCTTTTTATTTGTAATTGCCCAAACAGGGAGTGGTTAATAAGAATGCTGAGGTGTGAATTGAAGGTAGGAAATCCAGGACACTGCTCCCTGGCTTCAGAGGAAGTGGAGATGTAATAATGGAAGGACAAGGTGGAAGTCCTACTTTTCTAAATGCTGAGGCATAGGACCAGAGGCTGTGAGTGAATTTGGCATTGAAAAGAAAGATAAGAACAACTACCTTTACTATTCAAAGCACAGTTTTTGAGTCTACTTCAAATCTAAGAAAATTCTAGAACATGCTGTTACATAATGAAGAAACAAAGGATTCTTAGACTGATGATTAAACCTGTTATAAATTGATCTTTTCTACTATGCCCAAGGGATCAATAGTAATATCAGCTCTTTTCAGTAAATTAAAACAAAAATGAAATCAGATGAGAGATTTAAAAAGTTGCCAATGGCAGACATGTCTATTAAACCTCTCCAAACAATAAGCATCTATGGCTTACTAAACCCATCTCTCTTACTGTTCAAAATAATTAGGTAATTTTTATCTGATGAGTACAACTCATCTTTTCTATAAAACATTTGTGTGTATGTATGAGTTCACACTGATGTGTGTTTACATGTGGAAGTCAAAGACAAACCTCAGGTGTGTCTCTTTTCCATCTACCTTACTTGACACGGGGTCTCTCTTATGATATGTGCCACTACTCACACAGGCTAGCTGGCTGGAGCCTCAGGGATTCTCCTGTCTGCTCTTGCCATCTTGCTGTAGGAGCTCTGAGGTAAGAGTGCCACTGAGTCCAGCTTTCTGTGTGCTGTGGATACCTACTGAGCTGCTTCCCCTGACTACCATAAAGCCTCTCTAGACTTGGTCTCTCCTTTTTATTTGGTTTTCATGTAAAGGCACATTTCTTTTTTTTTTTTCATTTTATTTTATTTTACAATACTATTCAGTTCTACATAATAGCCACAGATTCCCTTGTTCTCCCCCTTCCTGCCCCCCTTCCCCCCAGCCCAGCCCCCCATTCCCACCTCCTCCAGAGCAGGGCCTCCCCGGAGGACTGAGATCAACCTGATAGACTCAGTCCAGGCAGGTCCATTCCCCTCCTCCCAGATTGAGCCAAGCGTCCCTGCATAAGTCCCAGGTTTCAAACAGCTAACTCATGCAATGAGCCCAAGACCTGGTACCACTGAAAGGCACATTTCTTAATTAAGCATCTCATGTTGCTTCCAGTTGAGCTCTTTCCCTTTCTGTTTACAGTTATGGCTTTCCTCTTTCTCTCTCTGATTTAGTCTATAAAACATAAACAAGCAAACAATTATACTCAACATTGTCTCTTAATGTTTCTCCATTATTCTTCTATTGCTTTCCTCCCATCCCTTGGTAATCAACCAATGCATCTTCTAAATGCCACTGTGTGGAAAGCATTATGTTGCTCTCCCCAAAGATACAGGGTAGTACACAATCACTCAGCTATGTCCCAAACTATCTACAGAGACAGAAAGAAACAAGTACAGTAAATAGTCCAAGAGTGATAAAGGCAGATCTATATAACTTTCTTGCCTAGCTCAATTATTATATTATCTACTGCAATTTTTCAGCATCTATCCCCTCCCCTGCCCACTTTACTACCCCCTGCTTCTGGCATTTCATTTGTATTTCAAATAGACATGTGTGTATGTATGTGCATTTGTATGCATATACATGTAGACACCCAAGGTCAATAGTGCCTTCCTTTACATGTCTCTCAGTGGTCCTTATGTTTACAGTTTATTTATTTGGCTAGGCTACCTCAGGCATCCCTGCTGTCCCATCCCCATGCCTTCTTTTTGACTATTGTCTTTGCCACTTTCTGAAAATTCAGTTTTAAATGTAATAATGCCACCTTTCTTGCAAAATCTGAAGTGTTCACAGTCTTCTGTGTCAGAAAAATTTAACATGCTGCCAGCATCCTAAGGTTGCAGATGGACCACTTTCTCCTTCATTAAAAGTCCGATTTCTTCATATTTTAGGACTCTACTGTTTCTCTTCACTTTCCATGGCAGCTTTCCCTTTCTAATTTATTTATATCCCACTCTCAATTCCAAATATGGGCTTTCTTCCCAAATTGTACATTCATCCCTTCTCTCTTCATCATCTAATACACTTACTCAAAGGAACGTTATATCTCTGGGATATTCATTTATCAACTTCAGAGATTTGCAAATCTCCTTGTTTTGCAAATGTCCCATCCCCACAGCCTCACCATCTGCTAGGGAGGGCTCCTCATTTATCAATGTCCAAAATCAAACTAGTTTCAACTCTGGTCCTGCTGTCCCTTAAGACTTCCCAATCATGTAGCCTGTGGCCCATACAAGAGCAAATTTTCACTCTTATTTTCCTTCAATAAATTGGAATGGTATTGATTGACTCTTTTCTGCAATGCTTGTAACATTCAGTTTTTGTTTCTCTTCTCATGTCTACCCTCACAATCATGGGTTATGAAAGCACTGAGCTTTTGTTTAGCTTCATATGCTATGGTAACTACACATGAACCATGTGTCTGCACCAGGTGTTTTCTAATTCAGTCAGTTTTTCATAAACTTGGTGTATTGGCCAAAGTTCTATTGCTATGAAGATACACCATGACCATGCAAATCTTATAAAGGAAAACCTTTAATTGGGGCTGGTTTACAGTTCAGAGGTTTAGGCCATTGTCATCATGAAGGGAAGCATGTCAGCACACAGGCAGACATGGTGCTGGAAGGGTAGCTGAGAGTTCTACATCCAGATTGACAGGCAGCAGGAAAAGAGAGTAATCACTGGGCCTGGCTTGAACTTATAAAACATCAAAGCCCACTCATCCCCCAGTGACACATTTACTCCAACAAGATCACACCTACACCACTAGGCCATATTTCCTAAAGACACTCTCTAAGCATTCAAATCTATGAATTTAAGGGGGTCATTCTTATTCAAATCACCACACTTGGCATGTTAATCTTTCAACACACTCCTGTAAGGTAACAACCAGCTATTTACCAGCTTCTTGCTTCCTTTCTCCCTCTTTGCCTCCCTCCCTTCCTTCTATTATGTTCTCTAAAATAATCTTAGTTGCCAAACTTCCTCAGCCTTGACCCTCCTCACCACCTTAGCGTAGTTGAAACTGTACCATCATACAAAGCCGCTCATTATATCAGGTCTTCTCTGTCCATCCTCACTTATCCACAGCCTTTGGAAATGACTTAAAATCCTCACTCCACTATTACTCACCAATTTTCAATAAACATGTACCTTTACCATCACATTTTTCTTATTAACTTCATCAGCGTACCTTCCTTTTCTTTGAAACTTCCTTAATATTTAACTGTCTTATAGACAGAACTGCTAAATATCATCTTACACGTTTTCTAAGAGCCTGTAGTACATCATGATTGCAAAGTCCACCATCATAAGATGTTGCAATCTACTATATTTTAATGTAAAGTATCAGGCTGATTTTCCTAAATAAGTTTTATACACCTACATCTAAGTAAACTACAAGGTTGGAAGCTTTGCAAAATAACATTAAGATTTAAACCTTGCATGAGAAAATGATGTGTACTTATTCAAATATTTAATTTAAGACAAAACAGGCACTGTTGAGAGACAACTACACTTAGCATCGATCACCTGTGCCACTAGCTAACAGGCTCTATCGACCATCTATGGGCACATTATGCAGAATTGGAAACTTAGTCCATTTGTTCAGGAATAATTTGCACAGAGGCATCAAGTGCAGAGCTTAAAACATTAATGCCCAGGTCATACTCCAGGAATCTGATTTCTCTGATAGGAAATGGATGTTAGGTTTTTAAAAGCTTCTTGGATGATTATGATACTAACCAAAGTTGGAGATGTGCTTTCAGTTCAGGAAAGTCTTGGTGGTAAATACTTTATATGTTTTAAGCTTTCTGAGCACTTCATTGTAGAGATGTGTTTATAGCAGTTTCTGTGTTCTCTGCTTTTGAAAAGTTTTGCTATGTGTGGTTCATATGTACACATCTATTCTCATGTGACATGCAGGGTCTACATACAACTCCCACCATCTCTGAGTCATGCAAAGACAATCAGTCATCAGAAAGATCATTGAATGCTAGCTTGGTGCTTCAGCAGCCTCCTTGAGAGGATTCAGGTTTGTTAGTCAACAGGCAGGAGATGAGATCTACTGGATAATCGTTACTGGGAGAGGGAAAGCCATTTTATTCAGGGATGTGACCATTCGTAAGTTGTCTATGCTTCTGTAAGTAACCCCTCACTCATTCTCCTGTAAGCAATACAACTGAACTCACTGCATCACCACAAAGAGAAAAAGAAAATCAGGCAGGAGAGCGAGCAATTTCCAAAGATACAGAGGAAGTCAACAAATCATAATGTATAAATCTATTGCAGCATTTAAGTCTTTCTCTTTCTCTCTTCTTTTTTTCTTCGTGTGTGTGTGTGTGTGTGTGTGTGTGTGTGTGTGTGTGTGTGTGTGACTGTGTCTGTGTCTACTTGCACGCACCAAGGGACCAAGGTGTGCTTTTGGAGCTCCTTCTATGATGTGGGTCCCAGACCTAGTGGCAAGACCTTTTACATGCTGAGTCATCTCACCCAATAGACACTTAGGTTTTGAAAATGCCCTTGACCTCTTTGAGTGAAAACAACCACCTAGGGTAAACACAGTCATTCTTTATATTTGAAAATTGGAAACACCAACTCTTAACATACTTGGGAAATTTAGTCTACATCATCTAGTTATTTGCTAAAGTAATACTAGAATTTAAAATCTTGACTAAGCTTCTAAAGATCTAATGAGTTCCCTGGAAAGCTGTTGTGTAGCTTTGAATGAGCATGGCCCCAGTAGGCTCATATATTTGAATGTACCAGCTGCTGGACCTGTTTGAGACCTATCAGGAGGTGTGACCTTGTTGGAGGTGCTATGTCACTGGGCGTGGGCTTTGAGGTTTCAAAAGCTAATACCAATGCCAGTGTCTCTCTTGGCTTTGTGCTTGTAGGTTAAGATGTAAGCTTTCAGCTACTCATCCAGCAACATGCAGACCTACCTGCTGCCATGTTCCCCACCCATAATAGTCATGGACTAACCCTCTGGAACCATGAGCCCAAAACTAAACACTTCCTTTTATAAGTTGTCTTGATCAAGGTGTTTTGTCACAGCACTTGAAAGGTAACCAAGACAGCTTCTGATCTCAACATCACTCACTGTGAGTTAAAGCATCAAGCTCTAGGCTAGATAGACAGTGTTGTAATCACTGTCCCTATGCTGATAAAGTTCAAATCCAGCCTTGGAAGCTTATACACTTACTCAAGTATTTTATTTAAGATAAATCAAGCAGACAGTTCACACACACACACACACACACACACACACACACACACACACACACTTGGAAAACTTATCTTCATCCAAGTATAAGTCAGCAGAGTTCCAGATTTCGAACACTGGAATATAAATTTTGAAAATGTATTTTTGATATATGTTCTTCATGTATACATCATCATATCCTTATTCAAAGAATCCTCTACAGATTGTAATTTGAAAGTATAAATTTTCTGTAGAATACACTAGGGCTAAATGATAATAACCATGCATTCTGAGTACCTTTCATATCAAGCATGCATCCTAGATTTAAGAAGATAATAAGTTTTCAGGTGAAAATAAATAAATTTAAACAAAACTAAATTTAACCATGCTAAGATGCAATAACCATATTTTAAATGCATAATTTTGTATAAGACCTCAAAAGATTAAATAATTAAAACTATGCACATCCAGGAGCTATAAATAAACAAAATGAAATGACTCCATTTAATACCAGAAATCTGAAATTGGGCATGTAAAACCCCTAGATTCTCTTTATGCTGGAAAAAAAAGTGGCAATGTTTTGAAGATTTTGTTTGAAAACACACAAAATAGGCTGAGGATGGAAGGTCAGAGGTAAATCACTTGTCTTGTTTGGGCAAAACCTTGGAACCAATGTCAGCACTAGGTAGAATGAAAGAGAAAGTGGGAAAGAAAGACAGGGAGAAGAAAGAGAGAGGGAGAAGAAGAAGAAACAGCATGAGTGAGAGAAGAAAAAGGGATGAGAATGAGGAAAGGCAGGCTGGATGCAGGCAGGATCATTTTTCTATGCAATAATAAGGCTGATAAATTTGTTCCATCTAGATAGTATTAGATAAATAAGCCATGCATGGACACTGAAGAAAACACTTTTAAAGAAACCATTACCTCCAAATGTAAATGGTCCTATGATTTTTAACTTGTATGTTAACAAAAAATATATGTGTGTATGATGGAAGCCATGATACTGTACTTTAAATGTTAAATAACTAAGTACTCCTGCCCTCATCTACACCTTTTCTCATGGGTTCCTTTCTTCTTGTCATTCTGAAAATCAGCTCAGGTTCTACATTGTGCATAAAAGCCAAAATAAAGAGTAATATGGAAACTGACTGAAGCCAGATGAGCTACAGAAATCACACGGTGAAGAAAGAGCTGAGTTGTCATTGGGGAAGGGGAGAAAGGAGACAAGAAAATCTGCCAGCACAGTAGTGGAACAGGAGCTTTAGGACTCCATTGCTTGGAAAGAGTTGCATCTATGACAGCTGCTAAGCATCTAGAGTGTAAGGCAGATATCCCAAAGCAAGGACACTAAAAAGGGAGTTTTGAGCAAGCATTTCAGTAATTTGACTGTTAATTTACATGTGACACTGTTCAGAAAAAGTAACACATGGCCACAGGATTTCATACAGGTTACCCATAAGCATCAATTTTGGAAAAGATGTACAGAGTACTCTTCAAATATTCTCAGAATATCAACCACTGTAAGCTGTCCTAAATTAGAATCTTGTTTTCTCACATGACAAGGAAAATCTAGCCAATTGGTTATTCTATTGGAGCTACAGTAGATCATTTCATATAGGCTTCATGGCAACCAAACATCAAGTTCCAAAGACTGCAGCTAACTTAGAAGAAGAAGAAGAAGAAGAAGAAGAAGAAGAAGAAGAAGAAGAAGAAGAAGAAGAAGAAGAAGAAGAAGAAGAAGAAGAAGAAGAAGAAGAAGAAGAAAAATGAAGGAAAACCTATGGGGTTGCTGCAGAAACTAAACAGGAAAATGTATTAGCAAAGAAGACAGATGCTTAAAAGAGGTAGAGATATCAAAACTCTCCACTGTGAATATGCTCAGTACCTTGAGAACACCGAGGGCTTCACAGGTACAAACGATTGGCAGACTGAGCACATCCTGTATTTTTTACATGTGCACATTAGTATACATAAGAAAACAACAGCAAAAAGTCATTATCCAGGGCACAGATGCATGAAGGCAAGCAGATGTCTAACCATCCTTCAGGAAAACATCAAATTCCAAGTGCAGTTCAAAACTCGGAGGTATTCATACTTTCAGGACACATATACACTCGTGCTCTGTTCACAAAGGTGGAATATGGAACATTAAACATGTCCAGTAGAAGCAACTATTTGAGTCAGTATAATATAAATGAAGTTAACTTTTAGGAGGAAGGCAAGAGAATAGTGGCATGAAGTATAGTCCAAAGCTGGGAAGAAAGCTTGGTTAAAACTCTTACCACAAAATTGTGAGGACTAGGGTTCTGATCTCCAGAAACCCATGTAAATTTTGGGTGAGTGTGGTAGACTGTCTGTAATTGCAGCCTTAGAAACTGGAGACAAGGGTTCCACAGACTAAACCGTTAAGAAATACTGTCTATATTGGCACAACCCAAGTTTGATTGAGAGATCCTGTTTCATTGATTAAAGTGGAAAATCAATAGAGGATGATTTTTCACATCAAACTTGTGCCCCACAAACATAGAGACACCCGACACATGCAAAAAATACGCACATACATCTGTACATCATATACACAAAGAAATGAGGAAAATTTCTGTGTCTGCATGAAAGGAAAGATGGATTTTAATTTAGAATACTAAACATTCATCCCTGAACAGCAAAAGACAGTAAGATGGCACCAAGAGTATAAATAGACCATTCATTCATCCAAAAATTATTTAATGACATATTCCTTTAGACATTACAAATCAGTGTTCAACAAATAATTTGGTATATGCCTTCCTTAACTGAGAGTGTGGTCAGATAGAATGTCACTTCTACTTTGACACACTTCACGACATTTTGCCTAGGGAATGGTGCTGCTTCCAAAAGGCTTGATCCTTCCACATCCATTAACTCAGTTAAGACAATCCCCTACAGAGTGTCAAATGTATGCAATCCCTTGAGTCTCTTTGGTTGATTTTAAGTTGTGTCAAATTGATCATTAAAGCTAACACACACACACACACACACACACACACACACACACACACACACGCATATATATATATATACACACATATATTATATATATATACATATATACATATATATACACATATATACATATATATATGAATATGTTCATTTATTTAAGCATAAGAAAATAGTAATTTTCTTCACAAGAGCAAAATAACAAAGTCCACTCCAAAGTCTGTGAACATATATATGATGGAATATTATTAGTCATGAACAGCTAACAGAATGGTATATGCTACAGTGTGCATGGTTGCTGAGGACATTGTACTTAATGAAATAAGCCAGATAGAAAAGGACATACTGCAGGATTCCACTTCTATGAAATAGCAAGAGTTGTCAAAGAGATGAAGAGTGAGTCACAGAGACTTTGGGGAAAGGTATATGGATAGTTGAGTGAATGCATACAGTTTTACTTTTCTAAGAAGAAGAATTTCTAGTTTCTCAAAGATGTGCATAGACTTACAACAATAAACTGTAAATGAACCTTAAAAATAATTCAAATAATATTTTTCTGTTACATGTATTTTATTGCACATAAAAAAATGTTGAAATGCCAAACAAGCTCTATGTTAACTAGCTAGATGTGTGAGAATATAGACTAAAATGATAATTAAAGGATAACATGGAACATTTGTTCTACATGGTTTTGCATCTTCCTTAAAATATTGAGAATTTAGTCATTTTATAAGGATGGCATATTCCAAATCCATACCAAGATAAGTTTGACAGGAGAATTTGTTTTCATCTACCAAGAGCAAGCAATTGGAAGATTTCTAAGCAACAGCAAAATCATGATGTTTGGAGCCATGTCCACACTTCAAACAGCAAAATATTTATGCAATTAATCCCAGCAAATATTGTAAACGTCAGGTGCAGAGAGCAAACAAGGTAAACTATCCCTTTGATTCTAAAGAACAATGTCCTGCTCGCACAGCAACCCTCAGTATCAGTACCATCCCATCCCACCTACCTTGCTTCCGCACATCCTCTACGGCAGCCACCAACTCTTCTTTGAGGTCTTGACTCTCCTTAGCAATCTGCTCACCCTTTTCCAGGAAGTTTTGAGTAGCTTGTTCTACGGATGCTGCCAGCACATGAGCTTTCTTTGACCTCCCTTTCTTTTTACCTGATGGCCCTTTGTTGCTTGTGTTGACAAGTGTCGTCACCTGAAACACAAAAGAAAAACTATAAACCCATTCTTTAAGACTTTCTAGAGATCAGCTGTTGGTTTATAATGTCTAACTATCCATTAAGGCCAGGAAAAGGTGTTGGATCATTTAGAGCTATGGTTACAGGCAGTTGTGAGATTCCCAGTCTTTGTCCTAGGAGCTCAATATAGAACCCATGCAAGAATAAGTGCCCTTAACTGCGAAGCCATAGCTCCAGCCCTAACTCCTTTCTGAATACTATAACTTGGACAAAAAATTGCCAATTTTCACTTATCACTATATACAGAAAACTATTTAATTTTTTAAATAAAGCTTTTCATATCTTTCAAAAAACTTGTTCACCACTATAGACACCAGAACATTTATTCTGTACCTGAGAGAAATCTGAAGGGGAGGAATAAATTCAGGTGCTCTACAACATGTCAATAACTGTTGCTGTTTCATTTTTACTATTGAACAAGGGACTTACCAGCTTCCTAAGAGGGACAATTTTGTGATCTGTTTCAATGTGCACATATCATGCTAAGACCATTAAAGCTTTCTTTCAGTTTTTAAAGAAGCCAGTCCAAAGAAAAGTTCTATCAAATGGTACAGTCATGATGTTAGTCCACATGGTGGAGTAGGCAAAGTTTTTGGTCAATGTCATGATCAATATTCATGTCCTTTTACAGCCATAGGCAACACCAAAGGAAGCAAAGCTTTAAATCAACACGTATTTTGATGATCAGTATAGGTAGGATCACTTCAGAAGTGGTCAATACAGTGTTAGGAGCTATTATCTTCAACTCTCTTTTGATTAATCAGACACAGTAAGTTATATAAACACAAGCACATTTGAGCATGAACATTAGATTAAAAAGTAACACAAAAAACCCCTAATATCCTTAAAATTATAATGCAGCCAGTGGCAGTTTTACTGCAAACTGTGCATGTAATGAGGGACACATTCCAGTCTTTTCAATCCCAGCTATACAGAACAATCACCAAAAGAAAGGATTACTTGTCACAGGGGTTGCTTTTGAAGACATAGTGAGTACAACAATATGCTACTCATCCAAGAAGATCAAGGTTCTAGAACAGTCCAACACCTGGGAACAGCATGTACCCCAAGCAAGCAACAATGACCATTGGAAAAATCTCATCTTGATCTGTGCACTTTTCGCCAAAGGAAATATTTGCTATTTTCATTTAGTTGTAATGCATTCTCATCATATATGTAGTTTTGTGAATATTTGTGATCTCTATTGTTACACTTTTCAAATTAAAAAAGAATAGAAGGGTATGGTGGTATTTTATTTGTGCTGAAATGTGATTTTATTTGTATGTTAATAAATAAAGTTGCTTGGGGGTCAGAGCTAATAGCAAGCCATAGCAGAGCTGGGCATTTGTGGCACACGCCTTTAATCCCAGCACTTGGTAGAAGAGCTAGGTAGATCTCTGTGTGGTAAAGGATACAGCCAGCATTGGAGATACATGCCTTTAATCTCAATACCATAGAAGACGTGGAGGGCTATACATATAGGCAGTGATGAGGCAGTCATGTGTTTGGGTTTACAACCAATGAGAAGGCAGAACAGAAAGACTATATAAAGACAAACACACAGGACGTAGGTCCCTTTCGGAGAGGTCTCTTGGTTTAAGAGGCTAGCTGCAGCAGGTGGTAAGGCTCTTAGCTCTGATCTCTTGGCTTTCTTCTTTGCATTGGTTCTGTGTTTCTTATTTAATAAGACAGTTGGTTACATCTACAGATGTAAGAAATATTAATTTTAGATAGACTGACAGTTTTTAAGAACTGGGAGCTAATCCTGATGCTACCAAAATAGCTGAATGTCTATATAACAGATTCATCGCTTATAAAGGCAAATGAATGTCAACTCTTCTGCTATCTCAGTGCATTACTGTATTAAGTACATTGAGAAGATACTCATAATAACAAAGATATCTTAGCTTCCTTCATGTTGCTCCTTAATTAGGGAGATTCTCCTCTAGGTTCTGTGACCTCACCAGACACACTTATTTGCTAAGTCTGCATTACTAACATGAATTCTCTCCTATTGAGCAGGAGATAGAAGTGTCACTGTTGTACTTTGGGGGCTATCATGACATTTTGGTCACCTAAACAATGGCAATACCAGTTGACATTCCAATGTGGATGAAATAAATATCATAGCACTAAACCCTTCATGAAGACTTATAGGCAATTGATGACCATTGGGAGAGAATCAGTTTTCTCCAAGTCTAAGCTTCTAATTGGTTATCTAGTATCAAGTAATCAGTACTGAAAACATATACATATGAGCAACACTAAATCAACTCAGCATGTTATACACTTTGTGTGTGTGTGTGTGTGTGTGTGTGTGTGTGTGTGTGTAAAAGTAGTGATTAAAGAAAAACTGAGATGAATCTGGGGAGCAAATAGGGGCTGGGGATGGTTGTAACGTGCTACACATACATGATTTTATTAAAATTTATTAAAAGAAGATTCTTGAGAAAATGTGAAAAAAATAATTTGAATGTCTATAAGAACAAAGAGGGAGTTGATTTTAAATAATTGATAAAACCATTTTGAAAAAAGATCTAAGAATATAGCAGTAACCTGCAGCCATGAGACAAGTAACTAATACATCTGATGCACTCAAGGTTCTCATAATCTTGAGTCCATATTACCAGAGATATCTCTAATATACGATGTCTAGTGTTACATGGAGAAAATGATAGCATTTAACAAAGAACACTTATGATAACCTACATAACTGATTACCCCCAACACTCCTGGAAGAACTCAAGATAGTAAAGATGTATATTTTTCCCAGTTTAGACTATAAGCAACACATTCTAAATATATATAGTAAATTCGTAAGATGTTCCCTAAACTATGAGCTGGAATTAAGCCCTCCCCATCTATGCTGTTTCTGTCAGGGGTTTTGTCATACTGTGAGCAGGGTCATTCAAGGGTCTCAAGTTAAACAGTCAACAGAGTATAGGAAAAACAAAAGCATTTCAAAGAGATTGTAACTTAGCCTTAGTGGACAGAGAAGAAAAGGAAATGATCCATCACTCACAGAGACAAGCAAGCAAGTAGACCTAAAAAAAATTCCAATGACCAAGAACTAAATACTCAACTATGTTCACAGCAGCATTATTCATAATAGTCAGAACCTGGAAACAACCTAGATGCCCCTCAACTGAAAAATGGATAAAGAAAATGTGGTACATATACACCATGGAGTACTACTCAGCAGTGAAAAACAATGGCATCATGAAATTTGAAAGCAAATAGATGGAAATAGAAAATATCATCCTGCGTGAGGTAACCCAGACTCAAAAGGACAAACATGGAATATACTCACTCATAAGTGGATACTAGATATAAAGCAAAGAATAACCAGACTATAACCCATAGCTCCAGAGAAACTAGCTAATGAGGAGGACCCTAAGAGGGACACATGGATCACCCTGGGAAGGAGAAATAGATGAGATCTCCATGAGTAAACTGGGGGTAAGGGGGACAATGGAGGGTATGGGATGGGGGATGAGAACATAAGGGAACAGGATGGCCAGGCTGGAAAAGGAACAGAGTGGGAGAGCAAGGAAAGAGATACCATGACAGATAGACATCATGAGAATAGGGAGAAACAGGGTACTAGGGAAGTTCCCTGGAACCCACAAAGATGACCCCACCTTAGACTACTATCAATAGTGGAGAAGGTGCCTGAACTGGCTTACTCCAGTAATCAGATTAGTAAATACCCTAACTGTCATCATAGAGCCTTCATCCAGTAACTGATGGAAGCAAATGCAGAGATCCACAGCCAAGCACCAGGCCAAACTCCAGGAGTCCAGCTGATGAAAGAGAAGAGGGATTCTATGAGCAAGGGGCATCAAGATCACGATGGGGAAACGTACAGAGACAACCAAACCAAACTAGTGGGAAACTTATGAACTATGGCAAAATAGCTGTGGAGCCCCCATGGGACTGGACTAGGAGAGACTATGTTTGCACAGGCAAGACAGTTGTTTATTTTGAACTGTTTAAGGGGCCCCCTGGCAGTGGGATCACGATCCATCTCTGGTGCATGAATGGGCTTTTTGGAGCCCAATGCCTATGGTGGGACACATTACACAGGCTTGGTGCATGGGGAGGAGCTTCGACCTGCCTCAACTGAATGTTCCAGGCTCTGCTGACTCCCCATGGGAGACCTTGCCTTGGAGGAGGTAGGAATAGGGGGTGAGTTGGGGGGAAGGAGCCTGGAGGAGTGGGAGGAGGGAGGAGAGGGAGATCTGTGGTTAGTATGTAAAATGAATAGAAAATTTCTTAATAATAAAAAAGAAAAAAACCTAAAGAAGTATTAAAGAAGAAAAGCACCATTTAGCCCTAAAGATACAATCAGCACCTATCACGTAAGGGATTTTGAGATTTGCTAACTCTTGCAGTCAGCATCCCTATGGGAACATAGTTTGCTTCTAGAGGTCAGAGCAGCAAGGACATATTCTGATAAGAAAGTGGTAACATGGAGCTGATGCAGTCCCTGTGCACAGGGCTGGATATCCGGACTGGCTGGTCTTGGGTAAATGACACTTTCAGACATTGAAATGTCCAGTAACATCTGCTCACAGGATATCCTGGGGAGATTTTGTAGTAAAGACTATGCACGTCCTACTCCAAACAGGGATTCTCAAATTGACACCCTAAATTTTCACCCTCTCCACACTGTCTATTCGTCTTTACCAAATATGCATGTTGTGAGAATAAAAACAGAAAAAAAGCAGAGCCACAACAAGCGTCATAAAGAGTCAAAGTCTCACTGCTAGCACACAGGAAATGTCCTAGGATTTTCCCCAGAAGTGTAAGGATAGGTCTTGAGAGTATTTTAACCTATGAAAAAACACAAGGAAAATCTGACTTTTCTGTCTTCTCCAATATGAATCATTTTTATGGTATATAGAAAATTTCTAGTTTTATTCATATTTATTAATGGTACACAAAAATGGTTTGTGTTGTGATGTTTTCATACAAATGTGTTTTGAAATGTGCCCTTATTGACTTGGTGTGTGACTCTGTTCTCAACGGGAGCATAGTGCGGGGATCTCCATGTGGACCCTAAGCAGTTACTGATGAAATCATCTTCTCATTTCACATGGGCATTTCTATGATGATATTGCTAAAACATGGTACTTCTTTAAAACAGGCTCAGTCTTATCTTTTGGCCACTAAATTTGTAATAATTATGATTTATCTTTATTACGACTTGAAAAATATTATGAATTTGTGGACACTACATATTAGTTTGTTTCTCCCAAGCTACTGAACCCTCAGAACATCCAACTGAATGTTGGAAACTGCACCATGATGAACTGTTTATATCCAAATACATGGAAACAATTTTTTTTAATGCAAATACTACTACAAATTGAAGTAACCTCAGTGAGCTGTAATGCCACCACAACAGAGCCTTCTGGCAGCATCATTCTTTCAGATCTTTTCTAATCTGTGGGACTTTGTGCCATACACAGTCAGTGCTAATCACAATGTCCTTTTGTGGCCCAAAGCAGCAATGTCTTTTTTTCAAAGCAAAGCAGCAAATGTTTTGAACCAGAAATGTAAAGTGAGTAGGAAGGCATTTGTCTTTTTAGAAATCTTAAGTTGTTTAGTCATCAGCACCCATGACAGGAAACCCATGCTGTCTAGAAAGTCCCTAAAATAATTAGGGAAAGATTCCACTCTATTCATGATTCACTGTTTTGCATTTACTAACTTTAAAGCAAAACAAAACCAGACTGTTCAAAGGAAGACTAGAAAGAAAGCTGAAACAAGGCTAAGTACAAAATGTTTTCCAATTAGCTCTAACTAAAGGACTCAGTTAAGCCAAGCCTGCCTTTTCCAAAAGGTCACCACAGGCCAGAGGAGATAGCTCCGTCTGTGGAGTGTTTACAGAACAAGCTGAAGGACCTGAGTTTCATCCCCAGACTCCACATACAAGTGGGGAACAGAACTTGGATGGGGTTTCTGGCACAACTATTAGGGTATTTGGGAATCTGGATGCAGACATCCACGGCTAGGCCCTGGGTGGATCGCTGGGAGTCTGATTAGCGAGAAAGAGGAGGGTTTATATGAGCGAGAATTGTTGAAACCAAGGTTGGATAAAGCACAGGGACAAATAGCCAAACGAATGGAAACACATGAACTATGAACCAAAGGCTGAGGGGCCCCCTACTGGATCAGGCCCTCTGAATAGGTGAGACAGTTGATTGGCTTGATCTGTTTGGGAAGCATCTAGGCAGTGGTACCAGGTCCTGGGCTTGCTGCATGAGATAGCTGTTTGAAACCTGGGACTTATACAGGGATGCTTGGCTCAGTCTGGGAGGAGGGGACTGGACCTGCCTGGACTGAGTCTACCAGGTCGATCTCAGTCCTCAGGGGTGGCCTTGATCTGGAGGTGGTGGGAATGGGGGGTGGGGTCGGGGGAAGAGGAGGAGGGCAGGAAGGGGGAGAACAAGGGAATCTGTGGCTGTTATGTAGAACTGAATAGTATTGTAAAATAAAATAAAGAAAAGAAAAAAAAGTGAGGAACAGACGAGATCAGGAGCACTCAGGGTAGTTTGGCTGTAGACATTTTTTTAATTAATTTATTTACTATGTATGCAGTGTTCTGCCTACATGCATGCCTGCACATCAGAAGAGGGCACCAGATCTCATGATAGATGGTTGTGAGCCACCATCCATGTGGTTGCTGGGAATTGAACTTAGGACTTCTGGAAGAGCAGCCTGTGCTCTTAATCTGTGAGCCATCTCCAGGCTTAGCTCTGTGTGTGTGCGTGTGCGTGCTTGCACGTGTGTGTGTGCGTGCGTGCATGCATGCATGCGTGCGTGCGTGCGTGCGTGCGTGTGTGTGTGTGTGTGTGTGTGTGTGTGAGCGCGCGTGCCCACCATCAGATAACTTACCCTGTTGGAGGAGAGGATGAGTGGTGGATTGCAGTGGGAAGGGGGAAAGGCTGTGGAGGGTGGCAGGGAGCTGGAGGAGGGATGAGAGGAGGATCTGTGATTGATATGTAAAGTGAATTTAAAAAATTTAAAAAAGTGAGGAACAGAGGCAAGCAACAGTAATCCCAGCACTGGGGAGGAGAAGGGGACATCACCGGGCCTTGTTTACCAGCCAGTCTAACTGAATATCGGGCTTTGCTAGCCTCACCTAGAGAAGATGTGGTTAATTAACACACATTAGATAGTACAGTGTGCGGGCTCCTCCACTTGGGCTGTTATTGTCACCCTCCTGGCGGTCTTGGAGGGCAGCTAGTAAAGATAAAAATGCCAAAGTTAAAAGGAGACTAAGGTCCTAAAGTTTGCCTTGGAGGAGTATAAACCATAGATGAGAAAAACCGTGTGGACATTCTGCAATAAGAAGAAAATTGCTAATCTGCTGTAAGTGTGAGATTTTAATGAGCAACCTGACACTGTAGCTAATATTAACTGTATTCTCATATTATTGGTAGTTAATAAGTATCATCTTGAAAATTTTAAACCATTTAAATCACCAAATATCTACACATGGTGTATGAGGTATATAATGTTATATATTTGCTCAATAGCAAGCACATGAGCTATATACATAATACACAACGCATTTTGTTTATTTTGATGTTTTAGGTTAATATTTCAATATTTATATTTTAACTTATTTATATTTTAGGTTTGCTGGTAGTATTTCCTCTTTTCCTTATTAGACAATTTTAAATGATCATGACTGTTCATATACAGTAAAAGAAAACCATTTTTATCATAGTTCAATGGCCTAGGTATAACTTCATTGCTCCTGAAAAGTGCTTCAAAAAGCAGGATGTGTTTCCACATATACAGCGTGGAGACACTGATCAGAAATCTAAAGTCATTCAAGTCAGATGCAAGCTTTCTCTCAAGGCAAAGCTTGTATTACTGGATGTAAGAAACGTCAATTACAAAATTTTAAGGAAAACGATTAACAGGAGTGATGGCTGGCCTTGCAGATGACTCTAATTCAGTTCTTAGACCCACATGGCCCTTCATAATTGCCTCTAATTCTAGCTGTAAGGATCCTACACCCTTTTTTTTTTTTTTTGCCTCCTTGCACATTCCCACACATACACATGGTGTGGTGGTTTCAATATGTATGGCCCCTATAGACCCATGTGTTTCAGTGCTTGGCCCATATGGAGTGGCACTATCAGTGGCCTTGTTAGAGTAGGTGTGGCCTTGTTGGAGGAAGTATGTCACTGTGGAGGCCAGGCTTTGAGGTATTATATGCTCAAACTAGGCCTAGTAACACTATCTCCTTCTGCTACCTGCAGATCAAGATGTAGAACTCTTAGCTGTTTCTCAGGTACCATGTCTACCTGTATGCCACCATGTTTCTCACCATGATGATAATGGCTGTAAGCCAGTGTCCATTAAATGTCTTCCTTTATAAGAGTTCTGTGTTCATGGTGTCTCTTCACAGCAATAGAAACCCTAATTAAGACACCAAGCATACATAGACACACATACACATAAATAGAAATGATGGAAAAAAAATCTGTGGTTGGAGAGATGGCTGAGCAGTTAAGACCACTTACTGCCCTTGCTAGGACCTGAATTTCATTCCCAGCACCTACACAATTAGGCACAACTGTGTATAATTCCAGTTCTGGAGAATCCAGTGCCCTCTTCTGGTCACTGTATATACTGCATGTATATTATCTTTCAGAATTTTTAACATCATTGTGTGTTTTTTAAGGTATCTCCTGCAGCACATACTGACACACTTATATACATACAGACAAAATACACACATAAAATAAAAGTAAATAAATATTTAAAAAATCAAGAATGTCTGTTATCATTTGTATTTTAAGTGTCCCTCAATCATCCACAGTTTGCAGGCCTGATCTCCAAGATGGGCTTATAGGGAACTGTTGCAGCTGCTAAGAGATCCTGCCTAGTGAAATGTCATCACGTCTTTAGGTGCATGTCGCCAGTGAGATCAGTGCCCTCAGTGAGATGGGGCAGTGAGTCCCTTGTATCTTCCTTTTCTTTGCTCTTCCTCATTCTCGCTTGCACATTCTGGCCATGCGGGGAATGGCTGTGCTCAAACAGACATGCCATATATCACTGGCAGCCACTGCTCACAAACAGAAACTGCCAATCTGTGCCATGGTGAAGCATCTTTCTGTAGAAGTTTTCTGTCTCATATACTCACTATAACAGAAGATTCATTAAGTAATATATTTTATAAGTGGTGACATTATAGCATCGGTATTGTTAAGTGAATCTATAAAGATGGCCAGGCAGAATCATGTAAAGTTATGTGGTCTACCATGTTTATTATCTTTCTGTGTTTTTATTATTGTTGCTTGTTTGTTTTGAGATACCATCTCCTATAGTAAAGGCTGAACTCAAGCCCTCTTTGTAATTGAAAATGGGCTCAAACTCCTGATTCTCTTGTCATCACCTCCCAGTTATTGCTAGGATTACAGCTGCATCAAAACACCTGGGTAAAATGGAAATACCTGTTTTAAATTTTCCTTAAGAAACTTAAAACACAGCACTCGGGAGGCAGAGCCAGGCGGATCTCTGTGAGTTCGAGGCCAGCCTGGGCTACCAAGTGAGCTCCAGGAAAGGCGCAAAGCTATGCAGAGAAACCCTGTCTCGAAAAACCAAAAAAAAAAAAAAAAAGAAACTTAAAACAACTTACTCTTCACTGTGAAATAATTGTGATTTCTTCAAACTTCACAAACTGTATCTGAATCATCATTTCTGTACTTGATGAGATAAACTACACATTTGCGTGAAGTAGAACACATTCACTGCTTTGTCAGTTTGAGACATCAAGATTATGCTAGCAAATACTGCAAAATCTCCTAATGTCAGGATATCTTCTTCAATACCACCAACCCTAATGGGCCTGCCTCAGTACAAGTCACATTTGCCACACACTAGACACCAGGCAATACTGCCAATCATGTGTATGTTATTTCTGATCACTCCAAAGAGTGGGTAGGGAGGGTGTAAAAGCTGGCAAAGAAGAAAAAGGGCTCTGAAATGCCATCTTCCCAACAATACATAGCTATTAATATGAACTTTCAACTACTGCAGAGTATTACACTGTGCCTGCCCCCAAAATGAGCCTGTTAACAGCAAGGAAAGGATGGAAGAGGACCTCATGGGGCCCTGCTTCTCGCTGTTGAACTATTTCCTGGGGAGAGATTCAATAAAATGGGGAGTCACTGGCTACAGCTGTGTTCACACAGATTATCCTGATAAATGGTAATGGGTCATGTAACAAATGAAAAGTCATGAATTTGGGAAAGGAACAGTTAGGGAAGATGGGGGTGGGAGTTAGTAGGGCTGGAAGGGAAATACGAGAAGATAGATGGGTAGAACAAATGGATTGCATTATATACATACATATATATATATATGAATTAATAAAAAATGAAAATATTCATATAACTAGCATTTATAAATAAAAACAAAGTTTTCTCTTGCAAAAAAATTAAAGTTGTCCCTTTCATTTGAACTAACATGATAAACAAAATTGCATGGCTAACTGAACACGTGTCAGGAAGGAGTGGGGAGATTTTTCATAAGCTTTCCTTGTCACTGAGACTTGTTGTGGAGAGGACTGCACACCAACCACTAATTACAATATAGATTAATGTGAAATTGAAAAATCAGAAAAGAAATTATTTAGGAACATGTTGAATGAATCATTGAAAGGTGATGAGAAAGATCAAGGATCCTGAGAACGGCACCACTAAGGAGCTGGTCTGTATCATCATCAAAGCCATGGTAGCAACATGGGTGAAGGACATGCTTTCTTACTTGCCCTGTTCACTGTTATCTCGTTTGTAAGCCAGAGATCATAGCTATTATATTTATCAAGTGGAGGCATCTTTCAAAAGTGGTAATCTCCAAAACAAAGAAACCTTCTAATGATTGGACAAACAAAACTAGGTCTAATGTGAAATATCATGCTCATCTTGAGTTATAAAAACTCACCAGCTACTCCAAACCGAGAGTGCACAGGATTACCTCCCTTAATATTAGTAAATGTCTCAAGTGTATTAAGGAAGATATCAGCAGCATAGCGCAAACATAAAAATCATTTTGACATGCAGCTGGAGAGATGGCTCAGTATTCAAGAACACTTGCTGCTGCTCCTCTAGAGGACCCTAGTTTGGTTCTCAGCATCCACATAGGATGGCTCACAGTTGTGACTACAAATCCAGAGGAAATGACACCCTTTTCTGGCCTCTGTGTGCAACTGTACTCAAATACACAATTAAAAGTAAACAAAAGCATCATCTCATTAGATAAAAGTAATGTACTCATTTTCTTTCTTTAATAAAGACATCAAGTGGTTTCTTTCTCTATCTCATACTTCATAGAAATTTTTGCCTGTAATTTTATGTCTCTGGGTGTGCCTGTGCCTTGACTTTTACAGCTTTGCTATTTGACATATTTCTTAAATATATTCTTTGTAAAATCCTGATAACTAGAATATATTGAAAAGCTAAATTTCAGGTTACCTTTTAGAGAGTCCAATGATTGATTTTTATATTATTAAATTCAGTAATAATAGCCAAAATTAAAAATAAAATGAATATGTGCACAGATACACACACATATAGTCAATTAGTATTCCTTGCATGGAGGCAATATCACGGTTCTCACATATAGTGTCTAGCACTTGAAAACTTACACACTTGAAAGGATTAGAGAAAACCTACTAAGAGCTACAAAAATGTCATGTTTCCCCATCAGCACACATAGAAAGTTTATCACAAAAACAACGAAGAGAAAAATTTCCAAAAATATCAACCTTTCAGTGAATGAAAGATTTTCAGTTCTAGATTTTCTCCTCTAGAATCAAACATATAATCTGAAATGATTAATAACGACACTTATTCTATTTTTAATGGAATCCAAATACGGAGCACTCTCTAGTTATTCCCAGCCCATTCATTACATGTAGTGTGTTCGTGAATTAGGAATCAAAAGTACTGTCCCTATTTCTAAGATAAGATCTTAAATCTATTGAAAATCAATTGCATGTTAGTGGATGTTTGTACTACCTGCTCTGAGGCTTGGGGATCATTAAGGACACAGGGTGGAAAGAATTTAAGAGTCAGAAGAAGGAGAGCAAGGCTATGAAATGCTGTCTTATAGGCCTTGCACAGACAATACTTTCATGGCCTCAAAGCAGCTGTGGCTATATATACAATAAATATACACAAGATTGAGTCTACTAACAGGCCACCACAGATCAGGGAAGGGCCCATTGGGTCTTAACTACTGGCTACTTATAGATTATGGGGGAGAGACAGTCATTGTATTCATCAGCTTTATACCCTCTGAGTCACCCACAAGGTTCCAATGAGCAGTTCTGAACCCATGATTATGCAGATAATCCCAACTAAACTCAGTGACTATCAAACCAGAAATGAATGACTGAAAGGGCATTACATTATAGGGAGGTGCTTAACAGAAGTGAGAGGGAGACTAGCAATGAGGAGGGCAGTAATCAGAATGTAATGTATACATGAATAGAATTGCAAAATTCAAAGAAAGTTTTTAAAAATGCACATGAGAGGTTTTAGGGTCTTTCAAAAACTAATACTTGAAGTTTTAATTTATCTAACATGTGCAGTTTATCCTTTCAAACAATGGTGACTGTAGGTGTGTCTCATTTTGGTATCTTATATAAATTTCTGAAATGAAAATCAATTGTTCTTATGGCTAGCTAACCGTGTGTCTGCAGAACTTCCTTAGAGTACACACGACAAACCCTGCTTTAAAGGAGTTCCTAGCTTTTCAAAGAGATAATTACATAATCTGCTGACATTTTCTGGATTTGCTATGTACGTGTGCATTATTGTTCTCCCATTAAACTGCAAGCTGCTGGTGAAATGCCAATAGCATGAGAAAAGACCACATTGACATTTACTGTGGGTCATCTTCACGGACAGAACACCCGCCTTCCACTTGAATGTCCTGCCCTGTTGTGCAGTCATGCTCCTGAAGCACTGCTTCTCTGAAGGGTCCTGGGAATTGTTGATGAAAGAAGGGGTAAATGAGCAGGATGTAATTATACTTGTCAAGATTCTTCTTGTGAACCTTTATTTGGACAATTTGTAAAAATTGGAGGCAGCTAATTTTCTAACTAAAGACATAATTTCTCTTTAAAACCATTAGTGCATGGAAATCGTAGCATGGATCTTGGGTGATCAGGACTGAAGCATTCATCATTGCTGGGTGGAAAGACAGTAAATGGGAGAATTGTGAAATAGGGCAGAAATCAAAAGCTATGGAGCCTGCCTTGTGTGTGTGTCTCTGTATGTGTATGTCAGTGTCTCTGTGTCTGTATATGCTCATGTATGTGTGTATGTCTCTCTGTGTATAATGTGTTCATGTATGTATGTGTATATATATCATGCATGATGTCTGTAGAGGCCAATCACTAGGTACTTCCATAATTGCGCTCCACTTTATTTTTTGAGACAGAGTTTCTCACAGAACCTAGTTTTGACACAGTCATTCAACTGAACTGGTTGGTTACAAGCTCTGGGATTCCTCCTATCTCAACCTCCCCAGATCTGAGATAATAGCCTCCCCAGATCTGAGATAATAACCACACACCAATATTCATATATATATATTTCCCAATGGGTTTCAAACCAGAAATGAATGATTGAAAGGGAAATATGAGAAGGAGGGGCTTAACAAAGTAGGGGGAGACTAAAGACTAAAAAGGAGGGCAATAATCATAGTACAATTTATACATGAATGGAATTGCCAAAGAATGTATGTGTATGTATGTATATATATATACATATATATGTGTGATCAAATATATACCATTTTTAATATATAACATATCTTTGCATATATATCTTATGATCAATTTATATCTATATACATTGTATCTTGATCACATCCACACCCAGATTCTCACTCCCACTTCCTCAGACCCCCCCACTAATAAGTGTCCTTTCAACTTTCATGTCTTATTTATTTTTACGTCTCTTAGTTATGGTTTCCTGCCTGAATACAGACAACCTGATAGTTGTACACAGAAACATAAAAGACTACAAAATAGCTATTAGTCGACGTCTTGTGCAGGTCTTATTTAAGTAACCATAAAAGCAACATCAGTTCAGCAGCCATGTCTTGTCTAAGAGACAACATTTCACAGCACTCCTTCCCATCCCCCAGCCCTTAAATTCTTTCCAACTCTTCAGCAGTGTTTTCGGAGCCTTGCAGGGTAGCTTGTTATAAATGCCTTATTTAAGGACACTCAACAGTTACTTATTATCAGCACACTGACCAGTTCTTTCTCTCCACATCAGCTGCTGTCCACTGCAAATAGGAGCTTCTGTGACCAAGGTTCAGAGCAGTATTAATCAACAGGTAAAAACATAAATATTTACAAGGCAGTTTAGCACCATGTATGTGTCATGGAATAACAATAGTAGATGTCCCCACAAGGCCCATCCATGTTCTTTGGGTCAGGTTTACCATACCAAGCAAAATATCCCTCCTTTGGAATAGGTCTCAAATCTAATTAGAAAACAGTTGGTTAGTCTACAAACTATCTTGCAACTATTACAGTTGTCAGTACACTACTAAACCTTCCTGACAGATCAGGGTTGTAGGATGCATGGTACACTGCTGGGTAAATCAGCCGTAGCTTTTGCCCATGAGTAGCCCACAGAGCATCTTTGAGTGCTCTGAAATCTAGCCAGCACATCTGAGTTTTTAGGTGAGTTTTTGAGAATCTACCCCAGGTCCTTAGCCATTTCTTCAGGTTCTGGAGTCCTCTACTTCTTATTTGGGTGGAAAAAGACTGAGTCTAATATTAACTATTCCATTTTGAAATAATAATGGCATTGAATTCACAGGTAGGTTTTGAATTTTTAAATACAGCAGTTTATCTGAGATACATTAGCTCTGTAACTAAAGCGACATTGACTATAATATTGAACTTATAATCAACAACCGTATGGGGCAAGATCCTGACATATAAGGTCATGGCTGGCAATACTTGGACGTGAGCTCTAACCAGCCATGCATTTGCTGTGTGTTATTTAGAACAATCAAACTCTTGGTGTGTCACTTTGGTTTTGCTAGCTGTAAAATAAAAAGAATCCCCAAGAATCTACAAACTCTTGCTTTTGGGAGGAGGGGGAGGGTACTAATGATGTTGTCTGTTTGTCTGCAGATTGGCTATCTGACTCTTGCTTCAGTGTCCCATTCTGTCATCAGTGGATATCAGCGGTTCCTGGTTTTGACTTTGGAGACTGAGTACACCTGGCCACTTGCTGAACAGGTCAAAGCTTTCTTGGCTGATCTATCTGTATTCTGGGCTGCTGCCCCTGCGCCTGCCACAAACAATGCTGTTCCTGCACTGCTGTACTCCCAGGCAAGCATGAAGCCAAGGAAGAGTTGGAGAACTCAGATGAGGACATGGGATTTGGTTTCTTTGACTAATCCTCTCAAAGCAACCAACTAAGCCAGCTTAGTTTGAGAAACATGGAGACAGAGTCTTATTTCTCTTAAAAAAAAAAAAGAAAAAAATTATAATTCACATATATTTTCTTTACATTTTTTTTCATAGAACATTCAGAGACTAGTTCTCCAAATTTTCAAATAAAATACTTTCACATGGAAGTTATATTTTTAGCAGTGTGCTTGTGATGTTAAGAGTAGGGAGTTTTCAAAGCTAGGAAATCTTAGGCAGGTGTTTAATTGGACTAATTAGGCAACATGTAGTCACTTCCGGTTTCCTATGAGCTCTTTGTGGATGCAGATAAGCAACACAACTGATTGCCTAATTAGACTATTTAAAACTGACTTCTTTTTTTATATCCAAGATTTTTTTAAACTCACAATTACAAACCAAAGCATAATATGTGCTCTGAAGTCTTACATTTTCTTCCTGTTCTAATCAATGATTTATACATTAATCATTCAATCAATCCCTATTACTACTGTATAGAAAGAGATATAAATGCATACCTAAAGCTACACCAGTCTATATCTATTTCTACATAGATATAGATATAGATCTGATATAAAATTCACCAGAAGTTCATCTTAGTGTTTTCTCATCAAAAGAGTTAGAGTTACCTAGAACCAAAAATTAAAAGTTATTCTTTCAATATAAACAACCACACAAAAAGTTATTCTTGGAGACCTACAAACTATTGACTAACTTTTAAATGGTCTATGCATGTATCACTAAACTTCTTTCTCTGGTTGGGACTCAAACAATGTTTATCTACCTATCTTCCTAAGGTCCTAAAAACAAACTGAGGTATGATTTGACCAAACTTCACTCTGGAGCACCAATGAATTCACAAGACATACAGAGCAATGGTTGAGGGGAGATAGGCAGGACTGTGAGTGGTCTTAAAGTTATGGCACTAGAAGTCCTGAACCAGCATGGATTATGACACCTCCACAGCCACATAGATAGGGACATTTCCCTCAGATCTTTCTTGCCTATATATTCAAGCTCCACCGCTGAAGTTGAATATAATTAGGATAGAACTCCATACAACTGGTTAAAGAAAGTGGCTAGATATGAGCTGAGGTCCAGGGAACCTCCTTGCCCCTCCTTCAGTGGAGGAACATCAACAGTCAACATGCCCAGTTGCAATGATCTTTTGCAAATCACACAGATGATCTGATGAAGATACTGTAGTTGTATGACAGCATGTTTTCCAAAATTAGCACAACCTTATGCTCCCATATTGAAAAGATACAAACCAATGGGTCCTCTGGCCTATAGGAGATGTGAGAGGTAACTGGGTTCACATATACTTCATTAGCAACAAAATCCACTCATTCAGTGGCTTTGACTTGTTCTTCAGGGACACACATAGCAACTCAGGTATTATGGCTGGAAGAAGGACTGTGGAAGGTTCATATTAAATCTATGAGTAATAGATATTTTAATGGAAAGACTACAAAAGGCATTAAGGTGATAAGATGAAACAATTTGGCCATCCTATCACCAGAGTAGGTCAGTTCCGGCTGTCTCTCAACCATTGCCAGCAGTCTATTGTGGGGGTATCTTTGTGGATTTCTGTGGGCCTCTCTAGCACTTTGTTTCTTCCTTTTCTCATGTGGTCTTCATTTACCATGGTCTCCTATTCCTTGTTCTCCCTCTCTGTTCTTGTTCCACCTGGGATCTCCCGCTCCCACAGGTTCTCTTTCCCTCGACCCTCACCCTTCATTACTCCCACTCATGTCCAGATTGTTCATATAGATCTCAGCCATTTCTCCATCATTGGGCAATCCCCATGTCTTTCTTGGGGTCCTGTTTTCCAGTAGCTTTCCTGGTGATGTAAGTAGCAGTCCAGTCATCCTTGTTCCACCTCTAGTATCCTTCTATGAGTGAGTACATACCATATTTGTCTTTCTGAGTCTGGGTTATCTCACTCAGGATGATTTTTTTCTAGATCCATCCATTTGCCTGCAAACCTCATGATGCCAAACACCCTAATAGTCGTGCCAGAAACCCCATCCAAGGACTGAGGAATCTGGATGCAGAGATTCATGGCTAGGCCCCGGGTGGAGCGCCGGGAGTCTAATTAGCAAGAAAGAGGAGGCTTTATATGAGCATGAATTGTTGAAACCAAGGTTGGATAAAGCACAGGGACAAATAGCCAAACGAATAGAAACACATGAACTATGAACCAAAGGCTGAGGGGCCCCCAACTGGATCAGGCCCTCTGAATAGGTGAGACAGTTGATTGGCTTGATCAGTTTGGGAGGCATCTAGGCAGTGGTACCAGGTCCTGTGCTTATTGCATGAGTTGGCTGTTTGAAACCTGGGGCTTATGCAGGGATGCTTGCCTCAATCTGGGAGGAGGGGACTGGACCTGCCTGGACTGAGTCTACCAGGTTGATCTCAGTCCTTGGGGGAGGCTTTGCCCTGGAGGAGGTGGGAATGGGGGGTTGGCTGGGGGGAAGGGGATGGGGGCAGGAAGGGGAGAACAAGGGAATCTGTGGCTGATGTGTAGAACTGAATGGTATTGTAAAATAAAATAAAAGGAAAAAAAGTAAAAAAAAAAAAAAGAAAAGAAACTTAACATAATTCCAAAGCATAAGAAAAAAAATGAAACAATTTCAAACAGTGAATGGCTAAATTAAAAACGAGTGCTGAGTCTTCTCTATCTACCCATCCCAGGGAGGGTTCGAGACCAAACAACTACTGAAAATAAGTGAGCAAACAGACATCTCCAAGGATGTACAGAGCATCTCACCATAATGTAAATTTTAGGCTCCCTTCCTATGGTCTTTCCACTAAGATGTACTGACTATCACAGTATGAGCATTTGAACTAATGCAAAACTCTGAGCTAAGTGAGGAGAGAACAGATAACAGAATCAGAAAGCCACATGGAGAGTGATGCTGGTGCTGTGCTGCCACAGGCCTTTCTGCACCATGACATTCCTGATTGGGTTTCACAAGACCAAAATTAGAAATATCCCATGGACCAGGCTTGAGACGGAGGCCAAGGTATTGCATGCTGCCAATGATGGCTCAGGCTAGGCAGCTATGCTGATACTCTGATGGTACAGGGCAAGCTGCCTATCAGAAGCAATAGCCAGGCAACAAATAGCTGAAGGATATGGAGACAAGATTCAGATCTTCTGGCCTACTAAGAAAAAAACACAAACAGGAACAATGCACAGATTCAGACACAAGGTCCCTGAGTTTCAGTCTAAACTTCATTTCTATTAGCAGCAGTGGAAATGAGTTGAAAGCTTAGTCTTAAAGTCAAATCAGTGTAGTGGGAGCCCACACTGCTAGAACACACATTCATTGTCAACAGAGAACATGGCAAGTGACCATCAGGCTCAGTTGGAGAACAGTAAGCAGAAAGCCTGTCTCAAGAATGCTTATTGCTCCTTGCATGACTGATGTGGAAGCCATGTATGAATTCACCCTTGAATCAGGCCAGCTGCAAACAAGCCTAGTCTTCACCAGAAAGCCAGAGCCATACCCACATACAACACATAAGGGTCTAGCCACTTGCTGACAGGTGAACTGTTGGGAGCTCATTTGGTAGAGAGTGTTCATGTATATGTCAATCACAATGTCAAAACAGGAAGAGAGTAAGATGTTAGCATCCTGACAATGTCTCACTAGCTGTCCGCTCTCAGTAGTAATACCGATGACAGTGGGACAAAAGCAACAGACATCCAGCGGAGACGTGCGATAAACAAAGCAAATGAAAATCTTCACAAGACTAGGGAACGCCTGTAAATTTGTTTCAAGGGAGCCCTATTATGAATCCTTTCAATTTTTTTTTTAAACTTCTATTTCTCCAGGATCAAAAGAGCTGGGAGAAGTAAAGGCGATGTAAAGTCAGAGGTAGGAAGATGGATAGACACCTGACTGCTTACTTCTCTAGTAGATAATGTTTATGTAAATGCCAAGAAAATTAAAAATTAACAAAGGAGGCTGGAGAGATACATATTGAGCATATATTGACCTTGAGAGGACCCAAGTTCAGTCCCTAGGAGTCACATGGTACTGCTTGCAACCACCTCGAACTCCATCTCCAAAGGATCCAAGGCCCTCTTCTGGCCTCTATGGTTACTGCCCTTATGGGAATATTCACCCACTACATACACACACATACATATAATTTTTTTAATTCTTAAAAAAGGGAGAAGACAGGCCTCTGCAAAGACTACAAAACCAATTTGCCCATATATTCTTGGACTTCCTTCTCTATTGTTTCTAATAATCCAATCTTTCTTTGAAACAGTCAGGCCTCAATATCTATGAGTTTCACATACATGTATTCAACTGAGGTTTGAAAAAAACAATTTATCTGCACAAAACATGTGCAAACCTTATTTTAAAGCTATTATTTCCTAAAAAATATAGTGTAGAAACTGTTTATATACACATTCATGTTATACTGGGTATTAAAAATAATTTATGATATCTTAACCATATTAGTAGTGATATATATATATATATATATATATATATATATATATATATATATATATATATAAAATACACACACATATCTTTTGGGAATTTTATAGGAAGGATTTTTATATCTTTTGGACGGTAAAGGACACAATGGATCCAATTTAGATACTAAATGTGAAGTGAATTAATACATAATTTTCTTAAAATAAAATTTGTGGGTCAGAGAGTGGGCTCAGTCAATAAGGGAGATCTTTGATTGGTATGTAAAATGAATAAAACATTTTCTTATTAAAAAAAGAACATATATTGCCCTTGCACAAGATCCATGAATGAACTAGGTGGCTTACAATCACCTAAAAATCAGGGGACTATGTATTGGGAACCTACTCTGTTTAAATGACCACCAATATGAGGGCAGTGAATATGCTCAAGCAAACAAGAAAAGGCATTGTCTTTCAACTGACACTGTTAAGTTTAGAAAATGAGGGAGGGGAACACTACCACTGTAAACCTCAGTAGATGATAACACCAATCTTAGCCAGTGTGATAGGGAAACCCTGTCCTCTGGACAGGATGAAATTGTGGGATTCTTTAAAAGGAGGTCAGCAAAGAAGATAATTAGTTCAAGTATCTGAGAAGATAACAGACTCTACAAGCACTACTGAGCAGCACTCCAGACTGACAGCTCCTTTAGGTGTTTGAGGCTATTTCTCAACTCTACTGTATTTGTTAACCCTTCCATATGCTACATCAACATATCAGCTAATCACCTGGCCATATTATTCTCATGAACACTTCGAGATCATAATCATTCCCATTTTACTCCCCTCTCCTCCAACAACACAAGTACAAGCATTGCTTCTATACCAGCCAATAAAATTCAGACTCGATTGTATACTCACTCTACTAGTCCCTTTTAGACTTAAGTAGTTTAGTAAGCATTTCTAAAATCTCTCTCTCTCTCTCTCTCTCTCTCTCTCTCTCTCTCTCTCTCTCTCTCTCTCTCTCTCTCTCTCCCCCCCCTGCCTCTCTCTGTGTACATGTGGATACATGCATGAGTGCTCATGTCATGACACATAACAGCATAGAGGTTCAAGGACGACCAGTAATGTAGGTCCTTACCTTCTACTTTGGTTGAGACAGGAAGTCTAGTATCTTACACTACATAGGCTAGGCTAGCCTGGCCTATGAACTTCCAGGCCTTTCCTATGTCCATCGTCCATCTCTGAGTAGAGTTGGTTGGATTGCAGATATGTCCTACTGCATCCAGCTTTAAGTGGGTTGTGGGGGTTTAAGTTTCGTTCCTCCGGGCTTGTGTGACAAGCACTCACTCATCCAGCCTCATCTCCAACCCTTATCAAGCCTTTTAACTCATTGTGTCTTTTGATGAGCTCAAATCTCTTTGCTCATTACTATGTATCTAGTTACTTCACTCAGGGCATGGTCCACAGCAGGTACCCTAAACCTAGGAAAGAATAAATGGCACTATGTTTTTCTACTGCATATGGGTGTAATTTACTCTATATAAAGCTTTATACATACTCTTTATACTTAAAAAGCTTTAGAGTTAAATACTTAAAAGTATAAAGATTCAAACTTAAATCAAACCTTTATTGAAGCAGCTTCAGAAAATTCATTTGAAAACTTTTATAAAGAAATACAGAAAATGTTTCTAAACAATTTATAACCATCTACACTCCTGATTTATTGGTGCTGACATGCTAAAACTAATGTCACTGCACTAATATATTATGGTAAAACATAAGACATTTTTTTCATTATATTACATCATACCTCCAAAACTAAGTTGGTATCCATTCACATCAAAGGTATTAGTTTGAAATAGGAAGGGTAAAATGATATTAGTATGTTTTGTGGCAGATAGACTCTGATTTGAGCACTAAGTTTGATATTCAGTGGATAAGTTACTACTCTAAAAAACACACATTTGTGCATATGGGCAGCATTGATTATTTTCAAGGGGTTATTAATGAAAAAGTGAGAGGGTGTGATGTTAAGAAGGAATGAGGTGGGGCATTAGAAGGGGTTGTGAGGAAGTAGTGACAAATGGGTGTGAACAAACAATTTTATATATGCTTGAAATTTTCAAAGGATAATTATAGTTACTTTGAAAAGGAATAAAATACTCACTTTTATAAAATTTTAGCCTTCAAAATTATGTAGTACCTATTACAGAGCAGTGATTTTACTGGAGAGTATTTAAGAAATAAATGTGTATGAGTTTGTATACAGCTATCTGGTTCTCTTGTTCTTTGCAGGCAATTTATAAATAAGACAAAGTAGACATGACACAGGAACTTAAACTTACCATTAGAGCACAGTTTTCTAGATACAGAATGGAGAAAGACAGACTCTAAACACCATAAGCTGAGTTTAATCATGGAGATAGTGGCTCCAATCAGAAGAATAATATGGTGAAAAATTTCTTTTTCTGGGACAATAAGAGAATAAGTGAACAAATTTGTCTCTTAGGTCCCACAACAATTAATACATAAAGTTGTTATCATAAAACACATATGTGTTACTTGGATCTTCTTTCTTTGTGTGTGTAAAGAATTAAACGAAGTGAATGGAAAATGCCCTAGCCCGTGCTATCCATTACCAGCATTTCTATGCACTAAAAAAGCCACTTAAAATAATGATAGTGTCTTCTCATGCATGCATTTTTACATTATCATATTTAATAATCCATAAAGAACACCACGTAAGTTTTTAAATATTTTCCTTTACTCATATGTATGACTCTGTGTGTGTGTGTGTGTGTGTGTGTGTGTGTGTGTGTGTGTGTGTGTGTGTGTACTACACATGTAGGGATACCCACAGAGGCATTGGATCCCCATGAAGCAACTTTAAGTGTCTGGATATTGGTGTTGTCACTAAACTCCATTCTTCTATAAGAGCAGCAAGTATTCTTAGACACTGAGTCATTTTCCAGCCCCTCCATGGTATTATTTAATGGATAAAATACATATTTTCTATACAACTGGGATCTATTTTTTTAAATAATTTATTCCTGAGGCTGAGGAAATGTGTTGGTAGGTAAAGTGTAAGGACCAGAGTTTGGATCCCAAGCACCAGTATAAATCCTAATTGGGACTGACAGTCATGAGCAATCTCAGAACATTTGAGACAGACAGACAATCTCTGCAACAAGCTGTCTAGCTAGAATACCCCAAATTGGAGAGTTTAGATTCAAGTGAGAGCTATGGACTCAATATATAAGGTGAAGAGCAATTGAGGGAGGCACCCAATGACAACTCAGCCCTCCAAATGCACATGGACACATATACATGCATGCCCCCTAATACGCATCCTCTGCTCATTAATATACATGCATGGACACCACACATGCAAGCATATACAATAAAAAATAAAGAAAAATAAATAAGTCATGCCTGCTGCTTTATCCATGAGTCACAACCTGAGTTGCACAAGCTTTATTCATGCATCAAAGTAATTGACTAATAGAACAAGAATTCTAATGTGGGGAAACATGGTTAATGATGGCCCCTCATCCTTGTCAGTTACCTGGCCCAGGAGAGCTAAATTTTTAGAATTTATTAGCCAATTTCATGGATAGTTAAACTATGCATATTATCAGATTTTATTGTAGACTCATTGTAAGTAATATAAAAATATGTTGAACATGATCACTCCAGTCTCTTTCATGTTTTGTCATTAATAAAGGAGATGACTCTAAAATCAGGAAGCAAGGTCATACTTTAGTAGATTCACTTAGTAATTTCATCTGAAAAGCAGCTGAAGACAAAGTTTTTGGATCATCAGCATTGTACTGTAATATTAGAAAAAATTCTAAACTTCCCTGAATTAAAACTAGTTCTCAAAGATTGAGTTGATAATGTCACATGCAGAATTTTTTTTGCAGATTAAGTGAGACGGAATTATAAAGTATTCTGCAGAGTGACTCAAGTAGAGTCAATGCTTATTCATGGTAGCTACTGTACATATTGTCAGACTTCCATGCCCACAGGTATGTTCTTTCTATCCTTTGCTTGATAAACCATAGCTGTTAAGCTACACAAAGCCATCACTTGCTTCTTATGGCATGGAAACCAAGAACAATATTGAATGCAAGTACTGGCTTTAAAAAAAATTAAAAATAATAATTACTAATGCAGGAATATTACACAGAATCCAAACATCCTTTGATGGAAAGAGCTACATACACATATTTACTCACTGTCTGTGGTTGTTTTTCAGGACACCAAAGTTGGGAAGTTAGACTAGAAATTTATTAGGCCAATGGCTGGAAATATTGCCCAACCTCTGCCATGAAATTTAAGTGTTCTGATGAGTAGTGGTTCTCCAGTCAGACCCTTGTTTCCCTTTCTGTCTTATTTGTACAGAATACAATTTACCATGTATAGGAAATGAGATAAAGAAAATGTATGACAGAAGAGAGACTGAGCAGTGAGCTACCATTAGCATAAGTTATGGAGATCCTTATAGCTTTTTCCTCAGTATTTATTTATTTAATCTAAATTCATTCTTCCTTTGGCCTTGGGAAGGAGAGAGAAATTAGGCCAATAAAAGTCCAATCGATGTCTACCTGATGCATCTCAGAAATCTACTTCTCTGACCTCCTTGACTATATCTGCAATCCAAACAGAGCAGCTGCAGAAAGAGACACAAGGCAACACCATTTAACTAAACTTATTGACTGTCAAGAACGGTCATCACACCACTTTGTGTTCAGTCCAGTATCATTGCCCACTCGACAAAGAAATAATCAATCAAATCATACCCATTGAGAGACTGCCAAGATTTTCTTATTTCAAACAAAGGTGAAACTCAGCTAGACTTAGCATCCCACCAAGCAGCCACACAGGGGTAGCCAGGCCATGTGCCCTTGTTTAATACCTCTATAGAAACTGTATGAAGGCTTTCTTAGCTGGCTTTCTATTCCTATGATGAGCACCAAGATCAAAAGCAACTTGGAGAAGAAAAGTTTTATTGCATATTACACTTCAAGTTAATAGTCCATCAATGAGGAAAGACAGGGCAGGAACTAAAGCGTGGCAGGAATTGAAGTAGAGATCATTCTGGAATGCTGCTTACTGGCTTGCTTCTCAGGACTTGTTCAGCTTACTTTCTTATATAACCCAGGACCACTTGATCAGGGGTGGCACCATCCATAGTTGAACTGAGCACTCCTACATCAATTATTAAGTCAGAAAACCCCTAACACTTGCCTCTAAAATAATCTGTTGAAGGCATTTTTTTCTCAACTAAAGGTCCTTCTTTCCAATGCCCAGCTTCTGTCAAGTTTACAAAAAATTAACCAGCACATAGCCTTTAAACTGAAAATAATAAATGAGAACATTGTAACAATCCTGCATCTTTTTTCTTCCTGTATGGTAGAAACACCTGTACCATATGAATACAGAAAGGCATCTCACCACCACAGCGGCCTCAAGGTGCACACAGCCCACAGAGACTATAGGTAAACAGTAGTCCAAACTAAAAGGTAAATAAAAATAATAGAAGTACTGGCATGGATCATATGGAAACACACATATATTGCTCCATTTTAGAACTCTTAATAGCTGCCATATTGGAATACTGCCTGTGTAGTGTCTGAAATAAATTTAAAAGCAGCCTTAACACTTCTATGGAATCTCTTATTGAAAGGGAACGAGAAGGCGAAAGAGAATTTAAGGGCTCTGACTAGATACAATGGGCCCTACTGTCACTCAAAACACTACACACACACACACACACACACACACACACACACACACACACACACATCCATTGGTGATGTCTCTGTAATGAGACAGGGTTAGGCTGTTTCCTAAGGGCAAAGGGAAGCTATATTAACTACTTTTCTCACTGATGTGACAAAACGCCTGGACAAGAAGCTGTGTATGGAAGGGATGGCTTACATTGGCTTACAGTTTGAAGGGATAGTCCATCATGGTTAGACACATGTGGTGTCTGGAGCGTGAGAACACATAGGGTGGTGTTTTCATTCATGTTCTCACTTTCTTTCTTTTATTCCAACTCCACATTCTATCCCACCCTCATCCAGGTTTGAGTTTCTTTTTAACACCTGGCCAGGTTACTGCAAACAGCTTCTCACTCATTTCTACCTGTGTAGAATAGTTACTGAGCTTTAGAATAATATGGTATCATGGCTGCTCCAATACCCTCCTCAGATTTCCCCTGCCTGAAAAAGAAAGAAAATGCAATGGGCCTTACTCAGCAGCCAACTATTAGCAAAGATAAAGCCCATGAAGTCAGGCTCCTTCCTCCCCCTCCTCCCTCTTCTCTCCCTGTCCTTCCCCCTCCCTTCCCCCATCTCTTCTTTTCCCCTTTGAATTCCAGACACCTCATCCCATGAATCCTTCTCCTGATAGTAGCAGCTCTTCGAGACTTGCATGAGCCCAATGTTCTTGTAAATAATAATTGGGTTTTGAAAACCATAGGAGGTTCCTTCCCATTGTGTCTTGTGGGTGAAATGCTATACAAGGTCTCACATTTTAACACTGGACATCCTGGGAATGGCACTATTTGGGAAAGGTTCTAGAGTCTAGAACCTTAGAATCTTCAGGAAGTGAAGCCAGGCTGCGAGAACTGTATGGCTGGGAAGCTTGAGAATTTGTAGCCCAGCTCCACTCCCTGTTTGATCTTTCTGTTTCTGGATGGCAGAGACAATGTGACCAGCAGCTTCCTGCTTCTGCTGCCAAGCCTTTCCCACCACACTGGACTGCATCTCTTCGAACTACAAGTTCGAACAAACGGTCCCTTCCTTTAATTCCATCTTGTCAGGTACATTTGTCACAGCAATGAAAAAGTGGTGACATACCTTCCTTTTCTCCTTGGTCCCTGGCATATTTTTATGTTCTTAAATATTTTTTCACAGAGCTATTTTCCCTTTTCCACACTTCTTTCCATTATAATGCTAAATCAGATAATACTACCTTTTTTGTTAAATTCTTCATCTTCAGATAGAATGGCTTTTGAATAACTATTAGAAACCTTTCCAAGTCAGGTTTTAATGTAAGAGCTGCCACCTTCTCCAGATGAGAATGCTCCTTATTTAAGAAAGAGATGGCAGTTCCCTCACTTACATGCTAATTAAAGGCCCCAGTTCTAATATATAACAACCAATGAAGGGAATATAATTCATTTTACTTTTCAATTTTATTCCACTCAAGCAGTATTGTTGAAATGGAAGTCCTCACATGAAACATTTAAAATGATAATAGGTCAAGAACGTCAAGGACTCTCTCCAAGCTCTTCACCCACTTCACAGGTAAGACCATTCTGAACAGAGTTAAATAGCATATTATCCCTGCTGGTCAGGAAGATGGAAATAACTGTTAACACTGCCCCGAATCTCTAAAGAAAAGGTAAAATGATCAGAAACAACAGTATTTAGAAGTAGAAATATTTTTGTTACAATGAAGTACACAAATGCTAATTTATAAAAGTTGCTACCAAAATGACAGGTGGATGAAACTGTTTATTAAAATAATGTGATTTTCTGAAGATGATTTCTTGCTGTTTGCAAAATTATTATAGCATGGCTCAAAATAAGAATTACAATACAGTGTCAAAATTTGAGTTGCATGAGCATCATAAAGGTATATACAATTTTTTAACTGTTCATTTTTGACATATTCTGTATGCTTTATCAACTTGAATATTTATGCATGAAGAGAATACATTTTATAATATGTAACACACATGAAACAGTGCAAAATATAAGAAACTAAGAAATCATCTTATTAAACCTAGCGATTAAGTTCAGGAAGCAAGATGGCTTAGCAGATAAAGGCACTTTTATCACCATGCATGATTACCCAAGTTCCATCCTTAGAACTCATAAGTTGGAAAGAGACAATGAAGTTTTTCACATTGCCCTAAGAATGCACACATACATACACAGAATAAACATTATCATACATAAACACACAAAAATATATATTAAGAAATATAGTAAGATGAAAATACTGGACGTTAAAGTCAAAACAGATAAGGTTTGACTCAAAATAAAATAAAAAAGAATCATAAACATGATGAGGAGGAAAATTATGAGACAGAAGTTTTTACCTACCTATTGATTGTGACTATTCAAGATGTTATAATCAAGAAATGAAGCCTAGTATGCAAGATAGGTCTTACAACTTTCAGAAAAACAGTGCAAAGCAGTTTACAAAAGTAAAATGCTGAAATAAGCACAACCATTGTAAAAACCTGCTGTGGAGATGGGAGGGTATAATGAAACCTGCAGCACAACCACATGATCAAATAATGGTTAGCAGACATTCCTGTAACCCCCACATTGCATTCCCCAAATTCTATTATTACAGCATTGTACACAGATAATTTATCACTTAACAATTAACTCTGATTCAGCCACAAAAGACCTATTGATGTGATTTCTCTATTTCCTTTATAGTATTATCTTAATTTTGAGACATGACACAATATACAAAAACAGGTTGGCATTAGAGACCTAAGCAGGTTCTTAGCACACAGTGAGCTCACAAATGCTTGCTGAGTGTTAATAGACATACTAAACTCCCAGGAAGCTTTGAGGAGGCCCACAGAAATTATCTGAACTTGCTTTACCTAGCAGGGCTGCATTAAAGGATTGCTTAACCCCATATATGCTTCCCAGGTGATTGGAAAGGGTATGCATTTGGCTGTGCTAGGGGGAGATCTTTTGCTCCATCCCTTCGCATTCCTATAAAAGGCCTTTTAGAAGAGACAGAAGGGGCTGTTGGATAATGATCCAGGCCCACCCAAGGCTATCCTGTGTTTCTATATGTTTCTCTCCATACTATTCTTCTATCTAATATCTCTTATCCCTCACTCCTTAAGAGTACCCTGTCATAAAATGTGGGAGCTGGGCTCCCACAAAGCTTGAAGAAGTACACTTGCTTGCAAAACAATGACAGTCCTCTAGAGCTCAATGCCCTGGTATAAGGCAAGATGGCATCCTCCCAGCCCATACAGGCTGGAAAGTCTCCATCACAATCACAAGGTCAAGCTCCTGTTTCTATGAGCCCAGGGTGTGGCTAGATGAAGGGCAGAGATAGCGCTGAATGTCTACAGATACCTAAAGGGAGAGGGCATGTTCATACAAAACATGTGATTTCTAAAGAGTGATGAAGGCTGAAAAAAGAGAACAGACTGAAGTGATGTGGCTAGATTTATAATAAAGAATGATACAGTATATGACTATGTCACTAGATAGAAATAGAGGCATCCATGTGAGGGCACTGAAAGCCCTTCTGAGATAGTGGAACCTGTCCATGCAGTCTACATATAGACTGGGAGCTAGGAAGTGTTTAAACACCACCATCTTAATAAGATCTGTTCACAGAGTGAGAATGGGTACAACTCCAGCCCTACTCTTTCTCCCACTAGATGTAATTACATTAAGGGCCCATTACTAATCTGCTTCTCATTCCACTTTTTTCTCAACACAAATACATCAAGTAAAGTGGGATAAATGGATATGAAATGCAGCCACCCTCCCTTTCACCAAGCCAGCAGCCATGGCCATTAATTAGTCCCATAACAGTTTCCAGAACAAGGAGAAAGC
The DNA here is from genome assembly GCF_049852395.1 of Peromyscus maniculatus bairdii. Lineage (NCBI taxonomy): Eukaryota > Metazoa > Chordata > Mammalia > Rodentia > Cricetidae > Peromyscus > Peromyscus maniculatus. Next base: position 99,769,979 of record NC_134854.1, read on the forward strand.
AGGGCTTTCTTGCATGGTAGAGTGGGGGTTGGTGGGGGAGGGGAATGTCTTTTGCCTGATTCACAAAATATCCTAAATGAGCTAATGCCAGTTCAGGTTCTTGCTTGATAATATCTGAGTTAGCAACCCCTCTAGAGACACATGTCAAGGGTATATCTGTTTCACATTGTCTTTGACGCATCATCTCTGTACAAGCAGGATAGATTAGCTGAGGGACCAGTCAAGATAAGTAGCATCCCTTATCACATTGTAAATGGCATTTACTCCTGTCAAGGCAACTAACTTTGGAAAAACAAAATCACAAACAAGTATAATTATCATTCATCATCCCATAATTATTAAAAGGCTAGTAATGAAACTATACCAAACCTGCCCACTCAGAGTTCATATCAAGTAGGAACGAAGCGTGGTAGAGCCAAATGTCTTTCTTCCCCTCCAAATTTTCTTATTCTTTTATGTCCCTGGTGATGCCACTCTTCTCTGCCATCAGAGACCGTTATCACTGTGAGAGTTAGTTATTTTCATGAAAAGAAGTAGTTGTATATACACTGTTCTCTGAAGGTGCTTTAGAGTCTTGGTGCATCTAGACACATACTTCTCTTGCAATCATGGCAGGAAAAGGACTGTTTTTAAGCCAAAGAGAAATGATTTCCTGCAGTGAACTTACAAATGTTGTAGCAAAGAAGTTTAAGTCGTTATTGAAAAATAGCATTCTTTCTTAACTTGTGTTTTGACCTCAAATAATTCCAATGAGCAAATTACTACAATCTGTATTAATTATTTAATAACACATAAAACTTGTGCATATTTGTAAGGTTCAGTGTGATAATTTGACACATATATTCTATGCATAATGATCAAATCAGGGTAATTAGCATTTCTATGTCTTTGAATATTTAGACTGTTCCAACTCTTCAAATTCTTAGTAAGCTATAGTTACCCTACTGTTCTAGAAAACACTAACCACCAACTCACACTTCAAACTCCCCAGAGATCACTGTGCTAATTTGTGCTCTGAAAGCCCTTATCTTACCGTCCTTGTGGGAATAAGAACATGTAACATCTGTTTTTCTGTGCCTGGCTTATTTCTCTTAGTTCCATGTCTTCCAGTTCCATTTATGTTGCTACAAATTATGAGATTTCTATTTTTTTATTAAGTAGATCTATGCTTTGAAAATTTCATTATGTATATAATATATACTCATTACTCTCTTCCCCCACTCTCTCTCCATCCCATCCCACATACTACTTTCTACAATTAAATTAGTGGCTGAACAATATTCTCTTATGTGTATACACACAAATGTCACATTTTCTTCAACTGTCTCCCACACATGGACATCCTGGTTTACTCCATGCATTGTCTTCCGTATGTCTGCTGCCTTACATAGGACTACAGATTTCCATTTCCACTTCCTAGAATTTGTGATGGTTGATTTTAATTGTCAGCTTGACACAACCTAGAATCAACTGGAAAGAGAGTCTCAACTGGAGGTATCCTAGACCAGACTGTTTTGTGCATATGTCTGTGGGGATTATCATGACTGTATTAATTGATGAAGAAAGACCCAGGCCACTGTGGGTGGCACCATTTCCTAGGCAGTTGAGCCTAGGTGGTATAAGAGCTGAGCTATAAGCATGTACACATTAACTTATTTCTCTTTGCTATTGTATGTGGATGTGACATGACAAGTTGCTTCAAGTTCCTGCCACCTTGGCATAAATGCAATAACAGACTAGAACCTGAATTTGTGAACTAAAATAAGCCCTTTGTCCCTTAAGCCTCTTTGTCAGGATATTTTCCCAAAAACTGAAAATGAACCTAGGGCATGATGTATGTTCACTCGTGGACTACTAGATCATACTACAGTATGGTTCTCTTAATATGTACTTTCAATAGTTTTCATGAAGGCACGTTGATGCCCAGGGTGTAGCATAAAATATTTTTTACCTCTTTCCCATTTAGAAAATTCCCATTTGTTTTTTAAGTCCTTGATTATGTGTTACTAATTCTCTGTAGCTTAAAATTACATCCCTTATATCAGCTGTGGGCATAACCATTTCTCAATCCATCTGCATTTACAAATCATTTAAAAATATTTTACAGAGCTATTTATTGATTCGTATCTATTTATCTCTCAGTCTCCCCTGCTGTATAGCTCTTTGCAAACAGTATATTACATTTCAAGCTTTGTTACAGTGTTAGCTAGATCATTGAGAAATTTGTACTGCAATGAAGAATAAGGCATGTACTGTACAATGTTATTCTTTTTCATTTATGTTTTGGAGATATTATTATTATTATTTGTTAGGGATTCTTAGATAAACAACCAAGAACATAAAGCAAAGGAATTAGAAGACACTGACTGACATAAAATAAACTGTTTCACAGGACAAATCTGCCTTTGTCATTGTGTACAGGTTCCTTATCTCTGAATTCAGCAACAGAGATTCTTACCTTTGGCACTATGGGTATGGTAGGACATATAACTGTGTTGAGGAGTGCAGGGATTGTCCAGCATAACCAGGGTACCTAGCAGAGTCCTTGGTCTCTAGAAGCCAGTAGTGCCCATATGGGTAAAAAAAAAAAAAATCAAAAAACCTCTACATAATAACCAGTGTCTTTCATGGTGCTTCTGGTAACCCTAGGCCTAATGGCAGGGGGTGAGGGGTTTAGGGATATGGGCCATTGGTGAAAGTTCTTGCCACAAAAGTGTGAGTATCTGAGTTCAGGCCTCATCATCCATATAAAAGATAGGTATGGTGTCATATGCCGGCAAGTTCAATGCTGGAGAGGCAGAGACAAGTGGGTTGCTGGGGTTTTCTGGCCAGCTAGCCTAGCTGAGTCAGTAGGCCCCGGGTTCGATGAGAGACCCTGTCTCAAACAGTTATGTGAAGACTGACTGAGGAGGATAACCAATGTTGTTCAGTGGAATGAGTGTGCACGCGCACGCGCTTACACACACACACACACACACACACACACACACACACACAAGCCTCCAGCATTCTTCACACAAACATATCTTCACACATAAAGATTTACATGTGTATACAAATGAATATACATGTGCACACAACATTGTCTCATGTGAGAACCACTGGTCTTTTAAATTGAAGTTCTCCATATTTTGGAGTATTCAAATGCTTTTTTTTTTATAATAAATATCATCCATGGCATAAACTGCTTTTAAGAAGAGAGAGATCTACAGAAGCCCTCTCATTTTTATGACTCTCTGTGTTTTGTATATTCTCTGAACTATCTGGTAATTGGTGCCAAGATTTGGAAAGATCAGTTAAAACTATGCATCCAAGTCTGTCATGTGGCCATACAACCATAGAAAGCGAAGATAAAACAGTTTTATTTTCATTAAGGAAGGAATTTTTCTGTTGCACTCACAATAAAGTAAGAAATTAAATGTGTTACCACTAACATCGAGAAAATGGTAAGAATTCCTACACATAATATCCAGAAGGCCAAGATCATTTTAACAAGCAGACCCATGGACATGTCAATAAGATGGCTCAGAGACCAAAGGTACTTGCGACGAAGCTTGATGATCTGAGTTCAGTCACCAAGACCCACATGGTAGGAGAGAACCTATTTCCACAAGATGTCTTCTGATCCAGAGTCTGCCTTAAGGCCTAGCAACAGGTGCTGTCAGAGGTCAGTTAGCTAATATTTAAAAGTTGATTCCAAATTTAAAATCTTAGCCAGTATTCATACCCAATAAAATACTCAGTTCAAAGTTATTACATGCTTTGTAATTCTGATGAACTAGAATGAAAATTAACATAACACAGCATGGTTGGCAGATGCACCTAATCTATAGTCAGCAGATAAAAAATTCTGCAAGGAGAGTTCAGTTTAAAATTCTTGAGTAAAAGCAAAGAAAATATGAGTTAGTGTTCTACCGAGAACCAGAGCAGATGAATACATTTGAAAGGGCAGGCATGTCTTTGCAAAGGGAAATAATGTAGCATGATATTAATGAGCTGAGGGAAGGATATGAAAGATCTCCTTCCTTAACTGATTACAATGACTTTACTCCAAATTTGAAACCAACTAATCACCAGTTATAATCTGCTATGATACTGATAGCAAGGAATAGCATTTGAATCACTGCCTGTCTGTGTTCCCAACCAGATGTTTGCTCCCTGGGCAAGCAAAGTTTCAAAATAGACATGAGGGTTACAACTCAGCCACCTGTCTAGTGCCACAGAAAATAGCCTCTCTGTTATGCTGCAGAAAGGATAATTGTCCTCCCACAGAGCTCTGACAGGCTCTCCACATTTCTCTTCTCTGATATAGAGTCTAGGTGTCCAGACAGAGCAGTCCAAATCCAGGTCCCCACTTTTACTTCACAAGTGCTTCTCGTCAATGGATTTGTTTCTGTAGAGGTACCTGCAAGCATTCTTGAAGAGTGATATCAAAACTCTACTTTATGTGTGCAAGACGGGGATATTCCTCGGTAGACCTAGGGAATGGAAAGAAAGATTTGGATCTTTAAGGATTAACCAGCTAGCATCACAATTGCAAGCCTAGGAAAATGGCTAGGTTAATAGAGTTCTTGCCACACATGAGAACCTGTGTTACCTCAATACCCATGTAAAACACAGCAGGTCGCAGCATGAATGTGTAGTCCCAGTGCTGGGGAGGCAGAGGCAGGTGAATCTTTGAGCCTTGTTGGCTACTTTCCCCAGCTTACTTGGACAGCCTTAGTTCTCAGAGAGTGATAATCTTATAAAACAGGATGAATAGCTCTGGAGTTTGGCATTTGGCCTCTACACATATACACACATATACACAAACAAACAAGCACACACACACACACACACACACACACACACACACACACACACACACACTACAGGTGGTTATCTGGAAAAAGCAGATAACAGTAATTGATTCTAACCCCTTTCCAACAGGAAGCCTCCAATTTTCCTAAGTCCTAGATTATGAAAATGTACTTACTTACAGAACCATAGAAGCAGCCAAAGAATCATAGGATGATTGTAAATAAAAGAAGTTTTCCAGAGCATTAAATCAAGAACACATGACAGGAGAAAGTTAACAAAAGGTCCAGCAAGAATTTGAGATGTGGAGCCCTTTCATTTCTCACTTCTGTTCTACAGAATACAAACTAATGCTCCCTAATGTAAGGGACATTACTTTGATTCTTCATGCTCCAATTGCATGCCAATCTCTCAACTCCTGTAGAAGGTGTCAGCAAATCTTTCCTAGAAACTTTTTGGTTAGATAGTATAAATGCCCTATGTCCCATATGCCACGTGATTCCTGTCAAGATTACTCCAAGTATCAGTTGTAGCCTGAAGAAAACCATAAACAGTAACAACATAAAAAGCAGATGATTGCATTCTTGTTGCTGGGTCCGAAAGGCTCCCTCAGCGGAGGAGTTGAGAAGGCGTGGGGTCAATAGCACAGACAGCTGGAGTCAGGTAACAGGCAAACAGCAGACTCATTTATTCAGCAAGGGGGAGAGCCATATATACCCTCCTCCTAGCACCCAGGCTGTGTCCATATCTGGTGACATTGTGTGGTAGCCCCTCATTGGCTAGGCATGATCAGGACCTCTCTCAGCCATATAGGCCTTGTCTTCCTACACATTCTGATATTACAGAATTATTATCTGTATTATACTTTAACTGTGTATTATACCACATTAAACTTGAACTCTGGGGATTGAGGAGATGGTTCTTCGGATAAAGTGCTTGCACATAAAAGTGAGGGTCTGGGTTCAGATCTTCAGTGTGCATGTAAATGTTGGGCAGTCTTAGCATCCTGCTTACAGTCCCAGGGCTCAGGAAGCAGAGATGAGATGCCCAGAGAAATGCTAGCTGGACTACACCAATCAGCAGGCTCTATTTTCAAATGTTAGATCGTGCTTCAATGTTTAAGGGGAAGACAGATTTATCAAGATACCTGATGTTAACTTCTGGCCTCTACATGTGTACACAAACATCCATATGTATAGAAACATGTGTGCCTACACATGTGAACATGTATGCCCACCACCGGCTTGCAACTTAGTCTATTGACAATGATATTTGAAATTTGAATCTCATAATTTTTTATTTGTCACTGCATATGGGTTTGATCTTGTTTGTTAACTTGACTACATCTGAAAGCAATTAAAATCCAAGCAGCTGGGCATGTCTGTGAGAGATTTTCTTGATCAGGTCATTTTTGATGAGAAGACCCAAAATCTTGGCCACAGTTTCTAATGGCAGTCCACATAAAAGCACATGGAAGAAGGAAGCTTTTGCTTTTTGCCTGCTTGATCTTACTCTTGCTGGAAAGTTCATCTAATCTGATGCTGAGGCATTCCTTTGTTTGTATTAGAATTAAGATCTTTGGAATTCCAACTCAGAGTGAAAATCAACAGCTTTCTAGGAATCTTCTAGAACTCCAGTGCCAGACTGAGATGCTAAGATATCCAGCCTCAGGGACTGAACAACTTCTAAATTTTCAGCCTTTCTGTCATGAGACAGCCATTGTTGGACTACCATGACCACAGCCTGTAAGTGTATATTACATATATTAATATATTATTTATTCATTAAATAAGTTATGACATTTTTTTTCTTTGATCAGTTTTATTCCTTTAGGGAACCGTAATATAGTGACATTTCTATTTTTTGCAATTATTTAAAAATGTGAAAATAGGAAGGACATACAGAAGCAGATGAAGACCCAGTTTAAATTTGGCATGTGGTTTTAACATGAATCTTAAAAGGTCTTATTAATAAAAACAAAACCACAGCCAGGTATTGGGGTAAATTCTGAAAGATCAGCGAAACAGAATCAGCCACATCCAAACTCACCTCACCAATTTCTCAGCTGATCTTGTTTCCTCAGACTGAAAGCCTCTGAATCCTCATCCAAATGTATCTCAGCTGAACTGCTGCTAAAAGCCAAAAGCTTAACAAGGCTCTATTTCCTGATTCTCACGCCTTATATACCTTTCTGTTTCCTGCCAACACTTTCTGGGATTAAAGGTGTGTGTCACCATGTCTGGCTGTTTTCAGTGTGGCTTGGAACTCACAGACATTCAGACAGATCTCTGCCTTCAGAATGCTAGGATTAAAGGTATGTGCCACCATTTTCTGGACTCTATATCTAGTGGCTGTTCTGTTCTCTTACCCCAGATAAGTTTATTCGGATGCACAATATATTGGGGAACACAATATCACCACATGTGGTAGCTTGAATATCCCTGCTCTTTATCCCCCAAACCACATAGTCAAGCCTCAGATTTGACACAGTAAAATATTTGAGTGTAGCACACATGTATCTATGGTTTGACTGTCCTCTTTAAACTCATGCTGATACATATTTGTCTCTCTGGCAAGACAGGGGAGTGGGGTGTTGAAATGGTAATTTGGTTCTGAACACTACTTTTATGATGATGTGTGTTGTGGATATCATTCTATATAAATAAAACACTGATGGCCAGTGACCAGGCAGGAAGTATAGGCTGGACAAGGAGAGAGGAGAATTGGGGAAACAGGAAGAAGGGGGAGGACACTGCAGCCACCGCCAGGACAAGCAGCATGTAAAGACACCAGTAAGCCACCAGCCACGTGGCAAGGTATGGATTTATAAAAATGGGTTAATTTAAGATATAAGAACAGTTAGCAAGAAGCCTTCCATGGCCATACAATTTATAAGTATTATAAGCGTCTCAGTGATTATTTTATACGTGGATTGTGGGACTGTGGGTTTTGGTGGAAGCTGGAGAGAAGCCCTGCAGCAACAATGTGATATTTGTTTTCCATCACAAAATTCCCTGACTTGCTCTATAATCTGTGTGGTAACTCGAAAGAAATGGCCCCCAAAGGGAATGGCACTATTAGGAGGTTTGACCTTATTGGAGGAAGTGTGTCACTGTGGAGGCAGGCTCTAAGGTCTCATATACACTCAAACCATGCCTAGTGAGACAGACCACTTCTTGTTGCCTGTGAAAGATGTAGAACTCTCAGCTACCTCTCCAGCACTATTCTGCCTTCATGCCACCATGTCGCACCATGATGATAATGGACTAAACATCTGAACTTTAAGCCACCCAATTAAATATTTTCCTTTATAAGAATTGTTGTGGGCTGCCAATGTAATCCACCATATAAACAAACTGAAAGAAAAAAAAAAGCCCACATGATCATCTCATTTGATGTTAAAAAAGCCTTTGACAAAATCAACACCTCTTCATGAAAAAGGTTTTGGAGAGATCAGGGATATAAGGAATATACCTAAACATAATAAAGGCAATTTACAGCAAGCCAACAGCCAACATCAAAGTAAATGGAAAGAAATTCAAAGCAATTCCACTAAAATCAGGAACAGAACAGGGCTGTCCACTCTTTACATACCTATTCAATATAGTACTTAAGGTTCTAGCTAGAGCAGTAAGACAACAGAAGGAGATCAAGGAGATATAAATTGGAATGGAAGATGTCAAATTATTGCTATCTGCTGCTGATGTGATAGTATACATAAATGACCCCAAATATACCACCTGGGAACTCCTACTACAGTTGATAAACACCATCAGCAATGTGGTAGGATACAAGATTAACACACACACAAAAATCAGTAGCTCTCCTACGTACAAATGATAAACGAGCTGAGAATGAAATGAGGGAAACATCACCCTTTACAATAGCCACAAATAATCTATAATATTTTGGAGTAACTCTAACCAAGGAAGCGAAAGACTTCTATGACAAGAACTTTAAGTTTTTGAAGAATGAAATTAGATAAGATATCAAAAGATGGAAAAATCTTCCATGCTCATGGATCTGTAGGATTAGCATAGTAAAAATCGCACTCTTACCAAAAGCAATTTACAAATTTAATGCAATCCCTATCAAAATTGCAATACAATTCTTGAGAGAACCTGAAGAGCAATACTCAACTTCATCTGGAAAAACAAGAAACCCAGGATAGCTAAAACAATAGAGGAACTTCTGGAAGTATCATCATCCCTGATTTCAAACTCTACTACAGAGCTGTAGTAATAAAAGCAGCATCGATATTGGCATAAAAACAGACAAGGTAGATCAATGAAATTGAATAAAAGACCCAGGCATAAATCTACACACCTATGAACAACTAAATTTTGACAAAGAAGCCAAAATTTTACAAGAGAAAAAAAGAGCATCTTCAACAAGTGCTGCTGGCATAAGTGGATATTGGCATGCAGAAGAATGCAAATAGATCCATTTCTACTGCTCTGCATGAAACTCAAATCCAAGTGGATCAAAGACCTCAACAAAAATCCAGGTACACTGAACCTGATAGAAGAGAAAGTGGGAAGTAGCCTCAAATGCATTGGCACAGGAGACAACTTTCTGAATAGAAGATCAGAAGCACAAACACTGAGATCAACAATTAATAAATGAAACCTCATGAAATTGAAAAGCTTCTAGAAGGCAAAGGACACTGTCAATAGGATAAAACAATAGCATACAGAATGGGTAAAGTTCTCCACCTCCCCCACATCTGACAGATGGCTTATCTCCAAAACATATAAAGAACTCAAGAAACTAGACATCAAAAACCCCACCCAAATAATTCAATTAAAAAATGGAGTACAGATATAAACAAAGAATTCTCAACAGAAGAATCTCAAATAGCCAAAAGACACAAAGACTTATTCAACATTCTTTAGCCATCAAATGCAAATGAAAACAACTCTAAGATACCGTCTTACACCTGTCAGAATGGCTATGATCAAAAACACTGATGGTAGCATATGTTTGAGAGGATATGGAGTAAGGGGAACACTCCTCCATTGCTGATGGGAGGAGTGCAAACTTATACAGCCACTTTGGAAATCAATATGGAAATTTCTCAGAAAACTGGGAATCACTTTACCTCAAGACCCAGCTATACCAATCTTGGGCATATACCCAAAGGATGCTCAATTGTACCATAAGGACACTTGATCAGCTATGCTCATCCAGCATTATTTGTAATAGCCAGAACCTAAAAACAACCTAGATGTTCCTCAACCAAATAATGGATAAAGAAAATGTGGTACATTTACACAATGGAGTATTACTCAGCTGTTAAAAACAATGATATCAGGAAAATTGGAAGGCAAATGGATGAAACTAGAAAAAAAAATTATCATGAGTGAGATAACCCCAACCCAGAAAGACAAACATGGTATGTACTCATTTATAAGTAGTTAATAGCTGTAAAGTAAAGGAAAACATGCTACAGTCCACAGCCCCAGAGAGGCTAGTTAACAAGGAAGGCCCCGATTTGAATAGGGACACACAGTTTTCCCTGGGAAGAGTAAATAGAAGAAATCTCCTGGATAATATGGGTGCAGGTGGGAATTGAAATATGAGGGATCAGGTTGGGAGAGGGCTAGATGGAAAAAGTAATAAGATGTCATGATGTGGGGGTGCATTTAGGGGTCAGGTTGAAAGCTAGTGCAAGGAAAACCCCCACAAATCTGCAAGGATGCCCCCAGCGAAGACTCCTAGGAATAGTGGATAGGTAGCCTGAACTAGCCTTCTCCTGTAATCAGATTGGTGACTACCCTAATTGTCATCATAGAACCTTCATCCAGTAACTGACAGAAGCAGATGTAAAAATCCACAGCCATGCACAGGGCTGAGCTCTGTGAATCCTGTTGATGAGAAGGAGGAAGGATTGTACAAGTCAAGGGGGTCAAGGTCATTACAAGGACCCACAGTGAAAACTAACCTGGTCTCATAGGAGCTCACAGACACTGGAAGAGGTAAGAAGCCTGCATAGGACTGACCTAGACCCTCTACATATGTGTGACAGTTGTATAGCTTGGTCTACTTGTGGAACTCTCAGCACTGGGAGCTGGGCCTGTTACCTGATACTTTGGCAGGCTTTTGGAAACTTATTCCTCATGTTGGGTTACCTTACCAAGCCTTTGTTCAAGGGAAGGAGCTTAATACTGCCATTTTATGAAAAGAAACAGAGGAGGAGTGGATTGGTTGGGGGTGGGGGCAGAGAGGAGGTAGGAAGAGGGAATGGGAAGAAAGGAGGGAGGAGGAACCGTGGTTGAGATGTAAAATAAATAAATGAATACGTTTAATTTAAAAAGTTTAAAAAAATTAGTTGCCATGGTCCTGGTGTCTCTTCACAGCAATTGAAACCCTGACTAAGACAATCTGCCAGGGCAGTGCCAGTGTAGTTAGGAAATGTGGTACTGAGAAGAGAAAACAGATTTTTCTGCAGATAAATAGTTTCATGGTGACTTTGATACACAGGCAGAGGCTGTGTGCATCAGGCTCCTCGTGTGGTAGCAGAATGCCCACCTGACTGATAATTTAGAAAGAAAGTCTTAACCGAAGAGAGCAAGAGGCAGGCTGTTTCTCTCTCATGAAAGATGATACCCCTGATCTATTACTTCAATGTCCTGACTAGCTGAAATCAACAAGGCAGTGGCCCTCAGGAAGGATCAGGGACCACTTACATACTCATGTCTAACATGGTGACTCACAATCCTTCCAACTTTGTGCTCATTTTTGTGACAACTCAACCCCTCTATGCTGCTGTCCATTCTGTGAAGGACAGATAGCAAGCCTTTGTCTATAGTATCCCTGTACCTGGGAAGGAAAATATTCATTGCGGGTATCAGACAAGGCAATAGAAATGGCCAGAACAATATAACTGAACACTGTAAAGACCATCTCTTTCTGTAATACTATTATTTTTCTGTCCCAACTATCTTTCTTCTTGACTGAATAGAATAGTTTCACATCAAAAATGCTATGAAGCAAATCCTATGGTTCATTAGACTAGAGGAAAGAAAAATGAGATTCCTATTGCTAAAACGTTTAAATAAATTTCATGATGAGGCATGCATTAACCTAAAACACTATGATAATTATTGCATGTAAATGTTATATTCATAACCAGACACTCTGAAATTCTTACAAGCAAGATTAGGTAATTGCTACCATGGCAAATGGATATAAATTGGTGACTGATTACATTTGAATAATGTAATATGCCCAGGTCCTCAGCAAAGCCTTCGATCATACAATGCAACCTAAAAACTTACCAACTTCTAGAATATGTACAATATCAACTTTTTCCTCATTTGTCCTTGTCTTGTGTACATATGATATATGTACACATATGTATATATATGTGTGTTTCTATAATTTCATATCTTATACATATTCAAATATGTATTCCTATATACATAATATATATATATACAAATATATATAGCATATACCATATGTATAAATAACTAATGTTTCTTTGAAAAATACTTCCTGTCCTTTCTCTTAAGTTTCATATTGTTTTAGTCAGTTTCAAGAACTAAAACAAGTTTCAGCCATTTGCTATAAAATGTCAATCATCAGGGCACATTTTAATATTATAAAATAAAAAAGGTTGATTTTCAATTTCTTTTCTCTTTGTATTAAGGATTTTTTTGTTCATTTTACATACAAATCAGATTCCCCCTCTTCTCCCTCTGCCAGCCCCTCAGCCCCTCCCACATTCCCCCCCCCAAACCCACCCTCATTTCCTCTTCCAACAAGGCAAGGTCTCCCATGGGGAGTCTGCAGAGCCTATACATTCAGGAGAGTCAGGTCTAAGCCCCTCCTTCTGCCTCAAGGCTGTGCGAGGTATCCCACCATAGGTCAAGAGCTCCAAAAAGCTACCTCGTGCACCAGGGATGGATCCTGATCCTACTGCAGGGGTCCCCTTAAGGAGATCAAGCTATACAACTGTCTCAGTTATGCAGAGGGCCTAGTCCAGTCCTGTGGAGGCTCCAAAGCTGTTGGTCTAACCAAACTAGTGGGAACTCATGAACTTTAGATTTACACAATTTTTAAAAGACACTTCCCACCTTATTTTTATATTACATTTTACCTACTCTATGTGCATGTGTATGTGACTGTGCATGTCTGAATGAGTATTTTTATACCATGGAATGTATGTGAAAGTCAGAGGAGAAACGGTTGCACTTCCAATAGTTGGGCTTGCAGTATCAAACTCAGATCAGCAGCTTGGCAACAAGTGCCTTCATGACTGAGCAAACTTGTGAGCCTGCTAACTTGATTCAACATGGAAACATCCAACTTTCTGAAAAGTATGTTGTAAGTACAAATCTTTGTATAAATATTTCACCCTTAAGGAAAAGTAGGTTTTGATATTCATGACTATAAGCTAATATCTATTAAACTCTTACCACATACTACTATAATTATCAAAATGTCTATGTGTGTACTTCATTCCTTTGGTATATTTTTATTGTTCTTATCCATAAGGAACAGAAGCAGAGAAGTGAAGTAACTTCTAGTTACCAGCAGCACTCAGTGTTGAGCCCTACTTCTCTTCACTAGTATTCCTGAGTATAATTTGTTTAATTTCTGATTGTGATTCTAGTAAATAAGGCATTAGAACTACTTTGTCAGCACCTATTGGAAAGATAGCAATTTTTTTTTAGTTTTTTAGCATATATTCCAACAAATATGTTCTAACACAAAATTTGAGCTGCTAAGGCAAACCCCAGTCTTCCAAATAAGTGAAGAAAAAAATATCAGTTTTAAAAGTTCCTACTCATTACTGAGCTTAGTTACATAGCAAGACAGAAATAGAATTAGAGGCTTTTTATTGACGGTTTATAAATTCAGCAAATTGTACAGTCCAGTTGACAACTGCTTTTTGATACTGTACTACCAAAGCAGACATCGTCAGGGAAGCCACTAGGCCTGTCTGATCTTAGCTTCCTGACTCCAATATGAGAATCATGTTTATAAGGGCCAAAGTATAGGATAAGCTTCAGTTAGTTCAAAGCTACATGTACAAAACACACACACACACACACACACACACACACACACACACACACACACGTGCCATTTTGGTGTTCAAATCTCTGGTTTCTTCAACCATTCCAAAAGAGAAGTATATACAAAGAAAATTAAACATGTTATTTCACTAATATTCTATAAAGAACTGCTTCCAAATATGACCCAAGTCAAGCCTCTGACCCAAGTACTTTTGTAACATGCTTATTATAAAGTTGTTATTTTTTTACCCCATGAAAGTATACCTTGCAATGCACCTGCTATTTTAAGTTCTAAACATAAGTACAAATCTAAGGATGGCAAATAATGAAAGAGTGTAGTGACCCAACTCCAATTTCCTATTCTTTACAGTCCATCACCATTCCTATTGACTTTCAATTGTTTAAATGTGGGACTAGAGGGAATTAGACTTTGGATCTAATTGCTACATCCTAAGAAGATATGAATAGTCCCAAGTTGTTAAGGACTATATTAGTTACTTTCTGTTGTGATAAAACACTGTGACCAAGACAACTTATAAAAGGAAGTTTATCTGGGCTCACAGTTCAAAGCGACAAGAATCTACCATGCTACATAAGCACAGTGCAAGGGGCATGCATGGCAGGTTGAGTAGGAAGTTGGGAGCTCACATCCTTGTGACCTGGAAGTGGCAGGAGGCTTTAAACTCTCAAAGCCTGACTACAGTGCCATACTTCCTTCAGAAAGTCCTAAGCTTCCTCAAACAGCACTATCAACCTGGATCAGATGTTCAAATACTCATGTCTATGGGGGTCTTCTTACACAAACCACCCTAAGGCCTTAACCTTAGGCTTGAAACCAACGTTTAATCTCTGAGTCACACATAAAACTGAGAGTTATCCAAATACATTGTCCACAAAAACCTATAGTATCTAAAATCAAAAATGTGTTCACTTGAATCTTATAAACGCACACATACACACACACACACACACACACACACACACACACACACACACACACACAAAGATTATAATTCAATAAAAACCATAGCATCTTCTAAGAAAATTCACAGGGAAGGGCAATTTCTAGGCAATATTTGTTCTCACAGTTGTACCATTTCAATTAACACAAAGCTTATAGAAAGAAGATGGGGGCCAGGCCGTGGTAGAACATGCCTTTAATCCCAGCACTTGGGAGGCAGAGGTAGGCGAATCTCTGTGAGTTTGAGGCCAGCCTGGTCTACAAAGTGAGTTTCAGAACAGGCGCCAAAGTTACACAGAGAAATCCTGTCTTGAAAAAACACCACCAACAACAACAACAAAAAAAAAAAAAAAAAAAAAAAAAAGAAAGGAGATAAAATTTGATTTTATCATTGTTTTCAGATCTTCTCTACAGGGTACTTCCCTATTATTGTTACCTATTTCAACTATCATGGTATGTTATAGTCCTGAAGAAATTTAGTTCTTGAATTTTGATAATAATAATAACAATAATATGTTCTGTTGGTTTGTAAATCTGTATAACAATACAGAAGGAATTGATTTTTAAACAGTGTGTCATGGAGAAATGAAAGAACCTGTTCCAGGAGCCATAGCAATGGTTCAGTACTGATAAAGTTTCAAATACATTTGAGGAACTGAGGAAGTGCTTGCCAATGACGTCATGCCTGGCACAAGCAGCTTCAGGGAAACTATAAAGCCAGTGAAGGGGAATCGCAATGTAATGAAAATCACTCAAGCATTGAAGGATTACCTGGGTTTCCTTTGCAACACATTCGCAAAGACAACTCAGACACATAATTTCTACTTGCAAGTATCAGCTCCATAGCCAGAAAACTGCAAAACACAGAGATTGACAGGTTGTGTTGACGGACTGTTAGAACTGCAGGCAGCTTCAGGAGGAACATGTGGGAGGATAATATACAATAAATGGCGCTGCACCCTAGATTCATTTACATGGGCTTTTAAACAGCAATGACAAGCTGGAGACTGTCTGTACAAAGTCTCCTAGAGCTAGGCATATCATGACTGTAGGAGAAAGATTTTCACACTTACTCTACCATTTGAATGATTCTGGCTTTTTAAGATTAGATTTCCCATGAAATTTTCTAACTGATAATCATTTTAATGTATTCTCAGTATATATCTCATATTCTAAAAAGACTAACAGCTTAACTTATTGGGCACAAGACCTTGGGCAAACCAATTCACCTTGACCCACAGATTTCCTCATTTATAAAGATACGGGTTTAGACTCAACAATCTCAGATCTCTGTACCCATAATTTTGAAATCTATATTCTTCATAATGAAATTACTTATGAGGTAGTAATTAAAATCTCTTAACTGTCCTACTGTGAGGAAATCTGAGCTTCACTGCATACTACCTATTTTTATTTAGCTCAAATAATATACTGACTTGCCAACATGAAAGTGTAGAGATAGTGATTCAATTTGATTCTAGGATTATTTTAAATGGCACAGTTAGGTGCTGCACACATTAAAGTGTGTTCAAGATAAAAATTCTGACCTGAGCCCAAGTACTTGTCCATGAATGTAAATGACTCCATGACCTTCAGAATATAATAGGATGTAGTTTAGCAGTTGTTAAAATTCTAAGTGTGCTTAATACTTTTTCAATTGTGTTTAAAGAAAAGACAATGTAAAAAGACCAATTTATCTTGACCAAAATTACTAAAATAAGTAAGGTTTAGATTAATAAGGCCCTAGCGACTCTGCTAAAGGATGCTGTTTTTTGTGTCTGTGAAGTGGGTCATGTTCCTTTAACAATAGTGCCTTGGGTTTTCCTTCCTTGAGTTTGTTGTGAATCACTACAGAATTCAGATCAGTACAAATAAGAATGTGTCTTTTCTGTGCCTCCTCTCCATTGTTAATTCAGTTCTCACAGCTAGAAGAAACTGTAATGAAAACCATTTGTTCTCTGCATTCTATTACCCCCCACCCCACCATGGGCACATGTTAGAATTTGAACAATAACATTTAAATCTATACAGAAGGAAAACAGAGACCCTTCCCCAAAAGCCATCACTAACATATAACACTCAAGGAACTCATCATCCTGGTAAGAGAGTACAAAATAAGCTGTCAGTTTGAGGATTTGCTAATTTGAGGATGTAAAATATATGCCATAGGCTGGGCCATGGTGGCATATGCCTTTAATTCCAGCACTAGGAGGCAGAGCCGGACAGATCTCTGTGAGTTTGAGGCCAGCCTGGTCTACAAAGCAAGATCCAGGACAGGCACCAAAACTACACAGAGAAACCCTATCTCAAAAAAAAAAAAAAAAAAAAAAAAAAAAAAAAAAAAAAACAAACAAAAAAAAAACCTATGCCATATCATATCTCAAAGAAAATAGGAGACAACTAACTTTGATTCAAACATGGTGAAGAGAACCTGGGAATATGAGTTTAGGTTGCTCACAATGATATGCTCCAAATTGGGAGTAACTCTAGGAACATTCTACAGTCACGGAACATAAGAAAAACATAAATTGAGACATTTTTCAAAGGCATACATGGAAATATCTGGCAAATGGAGAAATCTTTGCCTCAGATGTGGTCTATTGATATTTTACAAAGGTATTCTCTGATGGTAAGCAGAAAGTTAGATATGATACAGAAGTGGACAATGAATGACTCACAACAGAATTAAAACTAGGTAAAGATAATTTAGGATCAAGATCTGCAACATTCCAAATAAGGTAATCACGAAGTTTTAATCAGCAAATTTAATATTGCAGAATGTTCAACAAAGGCATTTCTATACACAAAGGCATACATACACATATCAGAAAGCTTAGCTCACACACACACATACCACACACACACCACACACACACACACACACACACACACACACACACAATGACACACAGAAGCACACACACACAGGTACATACATTCACATACTCATGAGCACACACACACACAATGACACACAGACACAGACACAGACACGCACACACACACACACACACACACACACACACACACACACACACACAATGGCTAAGTAGCTCCTACTTCCTGCCATTCCCTGTTCACACATGAAATCATTTTCAAATGAAAATGAACAAAACTGAGACCTAAACACAAGGCGTTGTGGCTTTCAGTGAATTTCAAATAGCTGGCCAAGCCTTATCCTGACTCAGTTAAAAACAATTTCTTCTAAAATAGTGTTTTGTTTAAGATTTCTGAAGATAAATGGAGGCGACATGATTATAATCAAAATTCCTCCCAGACAAGCAAGGTCAGAGAATCAAATGGATAAATGTTCCCTTTCTCACTGTGTATTTTCTTTGTTGTATAGTACAAACATTTTTTTTGCCTTTTTGAACTTTATTTAGTTTAAATATATACTATAAATAGGATTTCCAAGCTTATGGGCATTTAATGACTTTCTAAAAATTGATAATTTTTTTTCATTTAATAATTCTAACTTAGATGAGATAGCAATGTAAGAGTATGTAAGCTTATGGCTGTGAGGTCATCTAGGCTGCCAGAAGTGCTTGCCTATGTCCTTAAGCAAAATTCCCTGAAAGTGGTTATTATTAGTTTATTTAGATATATGTGTACAAACTCTGAGTTGCAATGTCTGAAGTTACGATCCCCCTCTTTTTTTCTAAAACCTGCCATACTATCTGAAAACATAACCCCAAACATCAAAAAGGCTTTAAACATGACTTATTATCCTGTTCTCAGTATCTCACATCTTCTGATCATCCTCAATCTTCAATCCAATTCTAGTTTTGCCAAATTCACTTTTTTTCTGGCTAGTTCATTGGAGTTTGTTTAATTTCTGGAGAAAACAGGAGTGATTAAAACACTTATGAATCCCACATCACTGCTGTCAATCTCTTGTGTATCAAACTAAATTTTTCTGCCTCCTTGAATAACTGCTTTCCTGACAGACAACGTGAGTTCCTACACTGAAAGGTAACACTGCTTTCTCACAAGACTCCATCCAATCTTGACCAATTACTGCCCACTCTTAGAATCATGAAATAGGTTTTATTTTTCTCTTCTGAAGCATTCCTATGAGTGCAAATTTATGAATTCAACAACTTTGCACACATAATTTGAAAAACCATTAGGTAGGTATGAAAAACAACACAAACTAATTGATCTATCATAACACCAATACAGCAAAAGCTGTGGAAATTTACAGGTAGCAACATGAACATCTAGGGTTAAGTTCTTTATAATGTTGAAAGCTTTTATACAATGTTATAAAGGATCCCAATTTCTCCCAACAATTAGAAAAAATAATTCATGCATCTTTCTAGATCCCCTCATTTCTTAGTTACCCGTCACCCCCGGAAAGAACTTTCTTCACATTTGAGTTCCATTACTTCATTATGAAAATTTTATATTAAAGCTGGATTGCATAGTGTTCTAGTTTTATTTCTGATGATGTGATAAATACTCTATCTAAAAGCAACTTTTGGGAAGAAAGGGCTTATAATTACATTAGTGAGAGAAGTTAAGGCAGGAACCTGAAGGAAGGACCACATGCTAGTCCTTATAGCATTACCTCTGACTAAGAAACTCACTTCACAACCAAAGAAATGTGGTAGGAGCCATGGAGGAAGTTGGTTGCTGGACAGTAGGCAGACTTATGACCAGTTTGCTTTCATATACAATTCTGGGCAACCTGACTAGGAATTGGTACCACCAACAGCTCGTCCCTCGTGTATCAATTAACAACTAAGAAAATTCCTGAAAAACATGCCAACAGGTCAACTTGTTCTAGGCAGTTCCTCAGTTAATATCTTCTTTCCAGATAATATTAGCTTGGGTCAAGCCAACAGTTAAAGCTAACTATGACATAAGGATTATAGTTACCCAATATTTTCTGTCCAAACTTTTTGTACCAGTATAATTAAGGCATACTTGCAAAGTAGCATATAATTTTCCCTTTTTAACACATTCTGAACCTTTTGGATTGAAAAAAATCTATATTGTAATGATTATTTATGCTACCCTATGTATTGCTATTTCTTCTACATAAAAGACTGTGAATAATAATCTCTACACTGTTCACTAAGACAATAAGGGAAGGATGCATAAAAACACAACATCACAGGGTATGACTGAATAAAAACAAAGAAGCCAAAGAAAAACACTGGGAGAAGGAAAAATGAATAAAATTTAAAAACTGCTGTCTTGATCACATCTTGAACAATGGGAGAATCTTTAATTTATTCCCATTACTGCTCTTCCCACCCCCAGAACACACTGGTGTGTGTATATACATATGCGTGTGTGCGTGTGCGTGTGTGTGTGTGTGTGTGTGTGTGTGTGTGTGTGATTGCACTGACATATTCTAATTCTTTTTAATCTACAAAATTTATTACACTTTTATATTTCAACATCTATTTGTGTTTGTGCACATATGTAGTCTTTTCTCTGCATTTTTTTCCTTTGTGCTTCTTTCCAATGTAATTTTTCCTTTGCAGGAAGATGCTTCCAGTATTTCTTTCTTTGGAAGTCTGTTACTGCCAAATTTTAAGGTTTTATTCACATGGAAATGCTCTTATCACAATATAGTTTTGGAATAACATTGTGTGAGTAAAAGCATTGAAGAACAGCAGTTATTTTCTTTCATAATTCTGATTTATTTACTCCTTTAAAGTTGGCTTTCATTTTTCTATTGAAAAGTGAGCAACATCAATAATTCTGACCAATTAAAAATATACTAGGGGTTAAATAATAAAAATACAAGGAATGCATGTATGGAATTCTCAAAGAATAAATTATATGTGTTCTTTCTCCTTTCCAAATCCTTCCAAATCAAACCACAAAAAACGTGGACATGGGGCCTTCATATTTACTCACACACACACACACACACACACACACACACACACACACACACACACACACGGAAAGCTTAGTTGGTAAAGTGTATGCCTTGCATGCAAGAGGTTCCAGGTTTTTATCCCCGGTAATAAAAAGAAAAACAACAACAACAATATAATGCTTTGAGCTGGGGCTTTAACTTAATTGTGGAAGAATTTGTGTTGAATGCAAGATATGACACTTGGTCCAATATTTAGTATGGAAAAATATGGACACAGTGTTGCCCACCAGTGATTCTAGTTCTCCAGATATGAAGGCGGAGGTGGGGGGACCAGAAATTCATTGCTATCCTATGGAGGATGAGAAATATCAATGTTATTCTAAAATAGAGGAGCAGAGATGAAATGTCCTCTTAAGATGTAGAATTAGAAGTTTAATGTCATCCTTGGCAACACAGTGAATTCAAGGCCAGCCTTGACTGTAGGAGAGCCTGTCTGTATAAATTAATAAACAATAATCTTTTAGATGTTTTGGACTGTGGTCTCAAGTTTTGTGGGGTTTTTTAACCTGTAATCTTGTATGTTTTGCTTTTAAATACCTCCACGCAACTATTTTGTAGTGTACAACATTCTTGGATTTGTAGCTCAGTGTCTTTCCTCAGTTTTTGCATATTTCAGCAATTTAAGTATTGACTATCTTATATATCTCTCTATTCCTCTTCAGGGATTCTAAGAATAAATATGCTAAATGTACTAACTGATGGCCCATGTCTTATACTTTTTCCTATTTTCAATTGTTTTTTTCTCTGTTTTACTCTATATATTGATTCAGAATTAACCTCCATTTTACTGTTTCTTTAGATCTGTTGTAAAAACAGTTCATATGAATTATTCTAGTTATAACCTTCAATTCTAAAATATACATTTATTACTTATTGTTACTATTGTTTTTCCAGGCTGGGGCTAAAGTACAGGAACCCACTGATGCTAAGCAAATACTCAACCATTGAGCTCCGCATCCAGACTTCCTCGTCTATTTTATTATATTTTTCTGCCCTTGGTTAAATTTAAGGCTCAGGAAATATCTTAGAAGAAGAGTTGAAGAATTCTAAGATACAGAAGACAGGGATATTGTCTGTGAGATAGTGTCTCCTACAAATAACAAGAAAGGCGCTCCCATGAAATCTCAAAATATAGTCATCTAAGCAAGACCTGAATGATAACAACAGGAGTTTACAAGCAGATTTTGTTGGGAGAAATATCAAAGCCTGCACTAATAGACAACGAGCTAAGATAGATGAAGGGCAGGCAATTGATTACAAAGAAAGGAGGAATCAGACTTTTCCAGGTAAAGACCTGTGATAGGCTATAATATACTAAGAGATCAATCCTAAAAACATAAGACCAGCACTAATGTGGCTCAGCAGGTTGTATTAATGAGTAATAGTAATAATTACAGAAAATGAGACAATAATTTGGGAGCGAGTGTAGAAACACGTGACTTAGAGAAAAGCAAGTGGGAGTAGGAATGTAAATTCAGTACTCATACATGAAATTGTAATTTTTTAAAAAAATACCATCTTATAATTTGATTTCTGTGGCACATATAAATATACCAAGACAATATTATATTAATTTATAGCATTTTGCTGGTCCTATCTGATCATTTCAATGTCTATACCTTTGAAGGATTACTTTTTTTGTTGTTTTGATATTTTCTTAAGCCAACTATTTTGCAGTATCTATTAGATTTGATTCAGTATCATATACAATATATTGACTTCTGATTATATAGAACATGTAAGATTTTCTTCAAGGACATGTGTGTTTTATAACCAGAATATCATGGTACGGATATACTATCTTGAGCTATTACATTAAGAGACTGAGATGATATAAAACTAGGATTTTAGTTTCTGTGAAGTCTGTCCCTACGTTTTAGCTATTCCAGAATCCAAGACACAAGGCTGAGTACTGTGTAACTTTATTTTTCAAATATGCATTTAACAACCTATGTACAATTCTCATGATTCTGCCCATGTCTTCTGGTGGTTTTATTGAACCGTCAAGAGAAATCCAGACATGACATTTCTAAGAATATACCAAAACAAACAAACAAAAAAACACCATAAATTTCTTCTGTTTCCTCAAGCAATTTTAAAATTATATTTTATTTAGAGTGTGTATGTGCACACACATGTGTGTGCACAATCACACCACATGTATGTAAAGGTCAGAGAATAATGTGGAGAGTCCTTTTTCAGACCATCAGGCTTAGTGGCAAGTGCCTTTACCCACTGAGCATTCCATATGATGGTGATGCTTGAAATCCATCCACCATGATGAGACAAATCAAAGTAAGACAATTCAGAGATAATGAATGAAGACAACAGAAAATTTCCTGTATTGTGTTGATGATGGCAGGTCTTTACAAACAGTATCAATCCTACAAAGATGGATTCAACTGAACACTTCTCCAGATGATTTTAGACCTCAAATGTCATGTGACTCAGAGCATTGCATTCTTATAGCAGAGACCTCAAAGTTCACGGAACAGAAAAACTTCTACCTTGCTGGGTAATGTGACGTCACTGAGTCCACAGATCTCAGAATTTCTGTTATGAAATCATTTATTTAAAACACGACATCTGGGGCTCTTTGCATGTATCAGTGGTAACTGATGTTTTCTAGGCACTTTGCTCATGAACTTCATTTTCTATTGTCCTAGATCAGGGAAGCTGCCCAAGACTTTCTGCAAATTCACATTGCCAGGCTGACTGGTCTAATTTGGAAAATTCTATCTCTTGTGGATTGGTCCTCTTTTCTGAATCCAGTCCTTTAAAGATTTTGCTACTTGCAATGTTTTCTTGGGACAGAGCTTCTAAGGTTTTCTCATTAATATTTTAGTTATTCTTGATTGAGAAAATTCATCCAACACAATTTACTTCTCCCATTTGGAAGCAGATTTACTTCATCCTTTTTAAATTTTTAATTTAAATCACTGTAGATATGTAGTGATTTACATACACAAATAATATATGTACTTAATTTCTAAGATTTATTTGGTTTAATTTTACTTATGTTTTGTTTTTAATATCTTTTTATTGCTAACATTTTATGGCTTCTCATAATTCCAAGACATAGCACCAAAATTATTATTTTACTTTTATGTCTTATAACTCCGATATCCATAGTTTTCATGAGTGTGATTTTCCTGTGTATTTATATGTTCTATGGTGTTCACTTGTGGTAGTTATTGATTCTCTTTGCCGTATGCAAGAATTTCTTAAAATCTATCTGTGGTAATTATTTAAGACCTTATATGAAGCTTCATACTGCCAGAAAATTATTTTCTACCATTGAATACTTTATTAACATCCTGGAACAATGATAAATTACATTTTCCATTTAGAATTTGTTCATAGAGCTAGCATGGACTTTGCTTGTCAGCCTATGCAGTACCAACTCAAAATTTATATGGAAACCCTCTGTTTTGTTTTATTTTGCTTTTTTTTTCTCCACTTACATTCAAATTGTCAAAGGTAAGATGTTCTCACTTCCTGCTCATTGACACTTATATTTGCTCTTAGTGACTAATATACTCTTAGAGGAGTTTTCTATTTACCTCTCCTTTGAAAGCATAACCTAGATTTTAAGTCAGTTCCAGTCTGCGTTGTGCATTCTTAAATAATAGTTACACTAGTGTTTGCCATGAACCCTAAAAGAAGAGGCATGTTATGGCATCTAAATGGAAACTGACTGCTTCCCTTCAATTTGGCATTTGGGAATTTTTTATTTTCTAGATTACAACACACTCCCAGAGTGTTTCCACATCCCATACATCTCTTCCAGTTATTTCCAGTAAGAGCAATTCAGTCTACCAAGTGCTCTTCTGCTTAGCCAGGAACACCACAACACCTGCCCAGATTTATCTGATGTTCATGAGATATGGTGAGTGGTAAAAGGATTAAAAGGAAAATGGAAGAAAGAAGACTTAGTTCTGAGGAATGTCAGTCTGTGCCCTCTGGCCAGTGGACACAAAACTAAATTCTAGCAAGACAAGTTATCTCAGGATGCAAATATAGTGGCACCAAATTACATTATCTAGTTTCTTGATGCTGTCCAATACTGCAATTCTATGTTAATTTTAACCCAAAATCTGTTTTGCATATTTATAAGCTTTAGAGCCTAATGTGTCCCTAAGATGTGAGACATGAATAATATTTCAGTGAGTATGATTTTAGAAATCTGAACTCAAATTTAGTAAAGCAACTACCATTGAGATTTTATGTGCGGCAGGAGCATTATTCACTTAACACTCTTAATTGCTGGCTCACCAAGTGATTTCCTTACTCCAGCATAAGTCTGGCTGTGAACAGAAAAGGCAAGGATCATTCTGACATGCTGATTTTAGAGTGAGGAGGTGACAGTGATTTCTCTCATTGAAGACATATTTGATTGTGATTTGGTTTTATGTTGCTTAACTAAGGAGCAATACAAGCTGATTAAGATAACAGGGACATTTCTACTGGGTATAACCACTGAAGTCTTCTAATTTATTAATGGAATACTACTCAAGATATTTTCCTATGTCATTTAAGCCTCTATTAGACTTTTCTGTTATACAGATGTTGATCAAATCAGTATTTATTTATTCTTTTGTGGAGTTATGAAATTAAGAAAATAGAAAAGAATATGTTTCAAGTTAAGGAAATCATACTATAGAGTGCAGGGATAAGCAAAGTCCATGCTAGCTCTATGAACAAAGTCTTATAGAAAATACTGGGCACCTCTCTGTCTTTAAGTCTTAACCATCAACATGAGCCACTTTCAATTTCATGCCATCTGTGGTTTGACTATTTGTTTAATGGCAGCTTTTATTTTTGGTATCTTACCTGTGGATTTTGTGCACTGATCAGTATTCTGAGCATTTCCTGCTGTGGTCAGCATTCTGCTCTTTCTCTGATGTGGTCAATACTCACCACTTTACGGATATTTACATTACGATTCATAACAGCAGGAAAATTACAGTTATGAAATAGCAATGCAAGAATTTTATATTCAGGGGTTACCACAAGATAAGACTTGTATTAAAGGGTTTCAGCGTTAGGAAGGTTGAAAGCCACTTCTCTAGGACCATCGAGTAGAAGCAAATGAACATCTCTCATGTGAGTCAGTCAGCATAACCGGATCGCAGTGTGAAAGCATTCCAGCCAAACTAAGATGTCAGTCTTCAAGAATATTGTTTTTGTAACTTTCACTTGGCAATAATATCATAAAGTTATACAGTTTATTACCATTTAATGGCATATAAGTTGATATATAAGTGAATGAGTTAAGCAATCTAAAATTATGTCCTCTCAATTCCCAATAGAATATCAAAATTTTCCAAAAACTCCTTTGCTAAGGAAAAATATCTTTAAGGAGTAAATTAACATACTTTAATTAGTTTCAGAATAACAAATATAACATCCAGGTTATTGCTTGTATGCATCCCATTGGTCCCAGCCCAAGAAACATATCACTCTCAGGCTGAAAACTTGTAGGAAAAGGAGGAAAGCCATGCATTTTGAGGAAGTTGTGTTCATTCTCCTCTGTCATTATTGATTTCATCCCCCTGTTCAGGTCAGCTCAGAGGGGAGAAGGAAAGCAAAGAATTTAGAACTATCTGCAATAAACCTTCAAATATTCTAATAACATAAAGAAGGAGAACCATATACCAATGAAATGTGAGCAATATTCTGTAGCTTGAAGTTTCCTGTGTCCTGCCCAGTCCTGCAGTCGCTCAGACCCCAGTAATCACACAGAGGCTTACATAAATTATGAACTGGATGGCCATGGCCTATGGCTCAATTTTCTTACTAACTAGTTCTTATAACTAAACTCAGCCCATTTCTATTTATCCAAATGTCGCCATATGTTCTGTGACTTTACTTGTGTGCCATTACATGCTGTTCTCTAGATGGTGGGATGGTGTCTCCTCTGCCCCTGCCTTATTTCTTCCTGTCTCTCTCCTGGATTTCCTGCCTGCCTCTGAGCTGCCTTGCCATAGGCCAAACAGATTTATTTATCAACCAATCAGAGCAACACATATCCATAGCATACAGAAAGACATCCAACAGCAATATTCCATCATGAAATTTATCTAAAACAGTTATTTTATTTGCCAGAGTTATCATCATTATTATTTTTTTCAGTGCTTTTCAAATAATCCAATATAGTACAGTAAACACCAAGACTAATAACTTCAGCTTCATAAATAAACATAAGAGCCTCAAATAAAAGATTTCATGTCATGTGAAAACTTCCATTAGTCCTCAACTATATTATTGTTCAAATATCTTCAATAAAATCAGGAATAAAACAATGATGCCCATACTCCCTATTGTTGTTCAATATAGTACTTAATGTCTTAGCTAAAGCAATTAAGTCAAATGAAGGACATAAAGAGGAGACAAGTAGGAAAGGAAAAATCAAAGTATCTTTATGTGCAGATGATATGATTTCATACATAAAGGACTCAAGACTTCATGAGAATAAAAGACTCCAAGAGAAAAAATACCTATATCTGATAAACATATTCAGGAAAGTAGTAGCATAGAAATGCATAAAAATCAGTAGCCTTTCTATATACAAAAGAAGGAAGGAAGGAAGGAAGGAAGGAAGGAAGGAAGGAAGGAAGGAAGGAAGGAAGGAAGGAAGGAAGGAGAAAGAGAGAGAAAGAAAGAAAGAAAAGAAAGAGAGAGAAAGAAGGAAAAGAAAGAAAAGAGAGAGAGAAAGAAGGAAAAGAAAGAAAAAAGAGAGGATGAAATTAGGGAACAATACCATTCACAATCTCCTCAAATCTGTTTAAAAACAATACATTAGATCTCTTCTCTCAGGGTAGGCATGCATTTTTATCATTCATGACTATATATAATCATAATGAAAATAAACTAATTTTGCTTTCAAGTGACATATAGCAAACTGTTAGTAGCTGCACTATTTAATCAATTGAAATCAGACATTATTTTGAACACTATATCATATAATTTATACAAGAACAGAGAGTGGCAAAAGAAGGAAAAGAAAGTATTAGAAAGGTGGCATAGAAGCTGGACATGGTGATGCCTGCCTCTGATCCATCATGTACAAAGCCAGTCTTGGGGGTTTATGTAGTGAATTTTCAGGAGAGCCTGAGGTACATAACTAGTTCAAGGCCAGCTTGAGCTACATAGCAATGATATCTTGTCCTGAACAAACAAACAAACAAGACAGAGGGATGCCAAAAAGAGGGGAGGAAAGAGACAAAGGATGGCAGGCAGGAGGAAGGGAAAACTGGAGGGGGAGAGAAGAAAGCCAGGGAACTGGGGCTGCATAATATGCACATGACTAACGCATCATTAGCATTTGTCTTGATTACACACAACCAAGCATAGGTCCCTCAAGAAAATTTTGGAACTTCGCTATTGCAAAGTAGCCTTGATTTTGAAGTGCTCAGTTCCAGACTCAGTTAGTACACCGATTTTCTCATCAACCTGATGCCAAGTCCTCACACCATCCTGCTCAGCTTTGATTGCTACCCGGATTGCTAACTAGTGCATTCAGACTGTTCTTCCTCCTTGAGTGGTATGGAGGAAAGATTATCCCTGGGCCACAATGTTTTGCAAGATAACACTCCTGCAGTGGCAGCAGGTCCCATTCTCACGGACACCTTCTGTTTTCTGCAAAGTAGAAATGGGCCATTGAGTGACAAAATGTACTTCTTAAATCCCAAGCCTGTGTCTTACACCATCAACTCTACCTAAGTGGCTTCTTTTTCATTCTGTATGTATTGTCAGCTTGTTTCTCTAAGTACTAGATCTAGCTAGAACCTCTCTAGCCTGTACGTAATCTAACCTCTCTGCAGCTGATATGTGTAATGTCAGCCATTGGATGGAAATTGAGAGGGAAGCTGAGACAGCAAAAAGAGGGCCTCTAGGAAGTAGAGACACTTAGCAATTTGGGATCAAGCATTCTGTGGCTAACATATGCCAGTGATTTTTTTTTTCACATTAGGAAGAAAACTTAACATGCCATTCCCTGAAAGATCCCTGGGGAACCATTAGACTTAATAAAAAAAATACCACTTCTAAGCAAAAGATGATAGTATGTATCTATTCTTAAGTTATCCTGGAACGTCAAAATATCATATGTTGTATCCCAAAGATTAATTGTTGTACAGAAATTGAGGGAGGGCAAAATATATTGCTATAATTTCTATAGACTTAACTCATAACACTATAATGAAAACAGCAATATTTCATAATATTTTTAACAAGACTCTAAGAAGATAAATCTCCTCTTGGAATTACAGTTTCTCTGTAATTCCAGTTTCTCTGGTCTACCAAGAGACCACCAAGATCAAAGTACCTGGATTAGGGATGATGGGGCTGTTCCCAAGATGGATAAGACATGTGCCTTAGGATCTAACTTCCCAAAGTTAGAATTATCCACCAAAATGCAGTGATGTAACAACACAATCTCTGAATAGCAAAGAGCCTACAAGGTCATTTCAAATGTCACCAACTTTCAGAGACCTCAGTCTGATGTTTACACATCAATACTTGCTTTTTATGCTGTTCAATATTATTTGAATAATATCTTCTAATAAGTATATGAGAGTTAAAAACAAGTAATATAATGTCTTCATTTTTGCTGAAAACATTTCCTTTTCTATCAAACACAGACTTTTTCCCTTGAGGCTTAGGCACATACAGAGGCAGTGAAGACACTTTATGAAAATGCAAATCAGAAATCAAAAATCACAAAATACATTTTCCTATCTATTCTTTATTATATTAAAGACAAACCCAAACCCAGAGGCACAGGGTTTGTAATCAATTGTAAAAATCATTTAACTCATCTCTAAGAGAATGCTATCAGGAGGATTCATATATGAATCTAAACAAGGATTTTCTGCCTTGTACTTTGTGACTCATTTGTAAATCCAGATACTTGGAACATTGTTATATGTTTTATTTATGTTATGAGGTTTGTGGGCAGTTTTGAAATGATAAAAGGCTTACTGTCTTTTGTTCTGGCTTTATGTCTTCAGTCTTGCCACAAGAATGTAACAAAATCCAAACAAATTTAGGCTCAGAGTTTTCATATAAATTTTAACTCTAAATATTCAGCCTGCAAAGATTATCTTTAAAAAAAAAATAAAAACCTATTTCATTAGACAAACAGCAAGTAGATAGGAACTGAGAGAAATCAATCCATTAAGCACTCTTCTTCACTTGAAGATATTCATCTTAGTCTTTTAAGGTATAATAGTGATTGCCTTTGTGTTCACATTATTAGCAAGTGAAACTCCAGAAGAGGCCATTCGAACAGGTTAGCTCCATACAAACATATGGGACAACTGTTTAAATAGCCAGACAATTATCCCATGGTATGAGATTCCCCAGAGTATCCAATTTTTTACCCTCTGAAGAAATTCATTTTTTCCATTCTGCACACCATGTTACCTGCACATAGTGGGTCTGCTCATTGGCCTACAAGCCATAATATATAATAATAAGTTCAGTGATTAAACAAAGGTTACAACGTCATTACATCCTGAGAAGCTTTCAAAAGAAGTAAACCAGAAGTTTGAGGCAAAGACTTTTTACATTTATTTATTTAGCAGTGGTGCAGTGTGGAGGTCAGAGGACAATTGGCGGGAATCAGTTCTCTCCCAGAGAAGAAACTCAGGTCATCAGGCAAGCACCTTAACTGCCTGAGCCATCTTGTCAGCCTTGAGGCAAAGAATTTTGTGTGTGAAGCTGACCTGTCCCAATTGTCTCCTGCACACTTTGTTTTGCTAATAATGTATTCATATTATTCATGAACATTCATCTAAAGACTCTGTTCTTTGTGTTTATCTCATTTGACTTTTACAAAACCCAAGGGTGTCAGCACTGTGACTGCCATCACCGTCCTGAAAAAAACGGGGCAGGAAACTCTGATTATAGATGCAGAAATCCAGTGCTGAGAAAAAGCAGATGCTCCTATAATGCCCCAAACCATGTATACAAGCACTCTGCTGATGAGACCTAGCAGTCCCACTAATAATAATAAAAGGAAGTAAGACAATGTCAAAGCATGGAAGTCCTCAGAATGGCATGCCCTCAAGGACTGTGGTTTGAGTCTAGGAGAAAGCAAAAAAAAAAAAAAAATACAAAATGATAAAAAGTATTCAAGGTGACATGCTAGGGAAGTAAACCTTGTTTTAAAGAACAATTTAATTTCCCAGTCTTCTGTTGTGTTCTGGAAGTCCCACAGAACCTGAAGGCCCAGATGTGCCCTAGGGCGGCCATTCATAAGAGAAGCTGAGTGTGCTACACTTGCAAACTCTTGCCCTGATTACAGACCAGTTTATCTAATTTCAGTGTTTCATGGTGATCCTGGGTAGGTAGGTTAACACTGTCAGCTTGACAGGATGCAGAATCAGCTGCAAGATGAACCTCAGAGCTTGTCAGAAAAGGGTTTTTCAGTTAAGGTGGGAAGACTCCCTCTAACTGAGGGTGGCACCACTTCCTAGGTGGAGGTCCCAGACTGCAGAAAATGAAAGCCCCCAGCTTTCTGACTGTGGATGCAACCTCACTCTGCTTTGCCCATGCCTTCGCTGTCATGGCGGACTGCAACACGTCAAAGAGTGGGCTGAAACCAAGTCTTCCTTTCTTAAGAAGCTTTTGTCAGGGATTTTTGCAATAACAATCAGAAAATTAACTAATACAACAGGTGAAAAAGGAAGAGGAAGAGGAAAAAAACAGCATCTCTGCATTTCAAAAACATTTTTTTTAGGGAAACTGCCTCTTCAGCAATGTCCTTTTATCAACTTCCCTGGAACTCTTCTGAGCCAGTAACATAAATTAGATGGCTCCTTCTCCGTGGACTTAGAAATGCCCAATGTTTATTCTACTCATTCAGAATCACAAGGATGTTGAGGGAAAGGCCTATTTATTTATTTATTTATTGTTTTTTTGAGACAGGGTTTCTCTGTGTAGCTTTGCTCCTTTCCTGGAACTCACTTGGTAGCCCAGGCTGGCCTCAAACTCACAGAGATCCACCTGGCTCTGCCTCCCAAGTGCTGGGATTAAAGGTGTGCGCCACCACCGCCCGGCTGGAAAGGCCCATTTATAAGAAGGCTAGAGTCCCAATAAAATGACAATACATTCAAGGAATTGTATTCACTTTATGTGCACAGGCTATTTCTTTTTTTTTTTCTTTTTTTCTTTTCTTTTTTTTTGTGTGTGTGTTCACACATATGCATTACATGAATTTTTTTTTTCTTTGTGTGTATATGTGCTAATGTGACTACAGGTGTCTGAGGAGTTCAAAAGCATATGAGAGTCTATAGAAGTGGAGTTACAGGTGGTTGAGAGCTGTCCTGGCTACCTTTTATGTCAACTTGACACAAGCTAAAGTCATGTGAGAAGAAGGAAGCACATTAGAAAAATGAGCATCTCCATAGGATCAGGCTGTAGGCAGGCCTAGAGGGTATATTCTTAACTAGTGATTGATGGGCCCAACCCATTGTGGGTGTTGCCATGCTGGGCTGATGATCCTAGTGTCTATAAGAAAGCAAGCTGAGCAAGCCATGAAGAGCAGGCTAGTAAGCAGCACTGCTTCATGGCCTCTGCATCAGCTTCTGCCTCCAGGTTCCTATCCTAACTTCCTTAGATGATGAACAGTGATGTGGAAGCATACACAAAATAAACTCTTTCTTCCCCAAGTTATTTTTGGTCATGGGGTTTCATCAGAGCAAAAGAAACACAAATCAAGAAACCATTTGAGCCAGGCGGTGGTGGCACACGCCTTTAATCCCAGCACTCGGGAGGGAGAGCCAGGCAGATCTCTGTGAGTTTGAGGCCAGCCTGGGCTACCAAGTGAGTTCCAGGAAAGGCGCAAAGATACACAGGAAAAACCTGTCTCGGGAAAAAAAAAAAAAAGAAAGAAAAGAACAAAAGAAAAGAAAAAGAAACCATTTGCCCTAAGTGTCAGGAACTTAAATCTTGTCCTCTGGTCCTCTGCAAGACCAGTACACACTGTTAACTACTGAGCTACCTCTTCAGCCCTCGTGATTTCTTCCTTTCCATAAGCTCTTATACACATGGGAGCCAAGGTGTGCTAGTAATGTACTGTCCAGAGGACTGCCCCCTCCCTTCATGGGAGGCCAATGGTGGAGCAGGAACATCTGTACCAGCAAGTGACTATGTTGATTGGCCTCAAACTAAAAATAACACCAGAAAAGCCTACCTCTTCAGTACAAAGGAATTAACAGGATCTAAAGTATAAATATTCATGAAGAAGAGCCATCCTGGGAGGGATAAGTCTCTAAATCCCTGAGATTTTCTGTTTCCTTCATGTGCTGTCTAGTTTAAACCAACAACAAAACCAGGAACTTCTACTCTAAAACTGTCTGCCAAATGCTAATAAGGGCCTAAGAACAAAACTGAAGTTTCCAAAGGACAAATGCATTTTAGCATCACATTCTCTTCTCTTCTTGCTGCTTATAGCCATCCCCAAATTGGTTGCAAAATATGTCAGGTTCCTGAGATGGTGTGTGCAGAAATAGCCCCATTTCCAGCATTAACCTGGATGGGACACCAGAGATGGGAGGTCTGAAGATAGTTTGTGCAATGAATCCTGGCTGGCTGGGAGGAGATATGGACAGCTGATCATATGGTCATCTGATGGATCTTTCTCAGAATGAGGACTCAGCATGCCCTCTCCCTTCCTGCCCACTGCCTGTTTTTTCATACAGTGGAACAAGCTGGCTGGTTAATTATACATTGATTTAGGAGGGAGAAACTTTGGGGACATAGGGGAAGCTTAACTTTAGGGAGAGCCAGAAGACATGTGTACAGCACATATTCACTCCAAAGTCCAGGCACTATTTGTTACCATCAGCAGAAACAAAATTGACAAAGAAGATAGCCATAGGATCACAGATTTTGGGAAGGAGTAAAGGGGCTATAG
Source organism: Peromyscus maniculatus bairdii (assembly GCF_049852395.1). Classification (NCBI taxonomy): domain Eukaryota; kingdom Metazoa; phylum Chordata; class Mammalia; order Rodentia; family Cricetidae; genus Peromyscus; species Peromyscus maniculatus. The sequence continues at coordinate 99,803,587 of NC_134854.1, forward strand.
TTGCATGCTGAGGCAGGGGAAGGCTCCAGAGCAGGGCACATGAGTCACTGAGATTGGCCTATCAAAGAAAAGTTCTTGAGGACATTATAGGGAGGTAAAGAACCATAAACATCAGGGATGAAGGTCAGCTCACACATCAGTTGTGGCAGGGGTTGGGGGTGGTTATTAACATACAACATCAGCACCATCTCTTAGCCAGCTACGGCCTAGGGACTGTGAGCTCATCTGAACACAAACACTTTTATTACATTTTCCCAATACATTATTTTCTCGGTGTAAAACCAATCTTTTAGAGGAGGTTAAACTATATTTTAACACACCAAGGAAACACGGTGTTCAAAGTAAATTACGACAAATACTCCGAAGGCAAAGAAACATCATTTTATAATTCAAGTCATCATTTCCCAAATTATTTAGTTTATATGAGTGCGTTGCCATGCCCTAATTATCTGCAAAGTAAGCCATGTAAGTGAAAGGATTACTATGCATGCCTGTCTCTACCTTTCTTTTTCTCTATAAATTAAACTGAGCCAAAGAAGAAGACAAAACAGAACAAAATCCAAGCAGTAGAAAGCGAGGCTGTGAAGGCGGTCAGGAAAATATTTCATTTATAGGAACAGAAAACCCTGTAGGGTGTGCTTCAGAGTTTGAAGAGGAAAAGGGCTCTCAGTTCTCATTGCACATGGCCTTTCAGAGTATGAAGAGACACCAGTGGATATTTTCAAGAAGACTCAAAGACCCCAGAGAAATCATGTTTCCTGGGTATTTCAGAGAATGCTAAGCCAGAAAGATGGTGGTCATACTTTTGTCTTGGAAGATGCAAGCAAGCGACTCTCAGAAAGAAGCCAGTGCCTCCCTCAGAGAGGAATCCGTAGCCTGCATAAAGTATAAATAGGAAAGGTTAGGGCTCTGGGAGTCGGACAGGGACACATCCCATCATTTGGGATGTAAGGGGAAACATGAAGGAGGATGAGGGTTTCTACACTGGAGTGTGATGGAGGGATGCTTAAAAGTGGGAAGCCAGCCAACCAAGAGCTGTTGCTTTGCATCTATTTACTGCACAATGCCATGGCTTCCGGAGACAAATCTATATTTCTGTTTTGCGTTCATTCTCCATTTCTATGACAAAAGACTTAGAGAAGCAAATTGAAATAAGGACTGACTTGTTTTGGCTCACTGACTCACTGACCTTTAGTCCAAGATCACTTGGCTTCATTATTTCTGGGCCTGGCATGACACAGAGTGTTTGATGGAGCAAAGCTGCTCTTCTCCAGATGGCCAGGAAGTGCAGAGAGAACCTCCTTGAATAAGGAATACCCTCCCTATCAAAGTGTAAGTCCATAGGTAGATTAAACCAATCAATATGGTGAAGCCTTTATCAGCTCACCCCCTAAAGCCCCACCTCTGGACACTGCACCATGGAGGATGGAGACTTTCTCACATGTTCCTTTTAAGAACATTTCAGATTCAAATCCTAACACTTATAGTCTGCTTTATAAAAAAAGGTTTATGCCTGGATCCCCAAACTCAGCACTATCACTACAGTAGGAAGAGCTACAATGAGTGCAGTTATAAGTCACATTGTTATTTTGGGTTGGTTTATTACAGGCTGGTTTGCAGTGCCCCACCTCATCTAAGCTTGAAGAGTCATCATATGAGTTAAGACAATGACAGATACTTGGTTCTTTCTCGAGAAGGATACAAAAGTAATTGAGATCTTTTAAAAGAACATAAGGCTAATTAGTGATATACTCTTCTCTCTCTCTCTCTCTCTCTCTCTCTCTCTCTCTCTCTCTCTCTCTCTCTCTCTCTCCCTCTCTCCTTCCCTCTCTCTTTCTCTCTCTCCCCCCCCCCTCTCTCTCTCTCTGTGTCTGTCTGTCTGTCTACCCATCTATCAGTGTGAATGGCGTATGTGCAGGTGCATGCACTCATGAGTGTACTGTGGAAGCCTGAGGATATAGGGTGACCTGCTCTATCACCACCTTTTCCCCTTGAGTCAGGGTCTCTCCCTGAATCTAGAGCCAGGCTGGAGGTTAGCAAGTTTCAGTGATTCCCATTTCTGCTTCCCACTGCACTGTGGTTCCAGGCATGCACAATATGTGGCTGGAGATCGGAATTCAGATACGTGTGCTGCCAGTATCACAATAAGTTCACTTACCCATTGATCCATCTCTCCATTTTTGCCTATATGTTTAAAATACAAATATGTGCTTGTGTGTGGATTAATTTTACCTTATTGCTGACTTTCTCCAAATGTTTCTATATATTCTTCATTATGTACTCAAACTTAAATTTGGGGCCCCCCTCTTTTTATACTGTTCACTTGGTGAGGCCTCAGCTGGCTTCTTAGTGAAGTATTCACTGACAGAGGCAGAGTCTTGTTTCTGGCAACCACTCTCAGAGCTCATTATCTGGGTAGTGATACTTCACAGGCTATAGATACTTATCCCTGCCCTCTCTTCCCCCACCCCACCCCCATATCACCCTGGCTTGCTGAAACCAAGATCTCATATATGCTGCTCTCAACTGGACACAGGAAACCATAGCATGCTGGACAAGGGTAAGATGTGAGAGCTAGAGTGATAGCTTGTCCCTGCTCCCAAGAACCTGCATCTTCTGTCCAACCGAAGCTGACCACCACAGATGCCCAAAGAGCCTTAAACTGCAGTTTCTTTTCCTATTTCATTCCTGTTCTTTGAAGATTCTTCACAGTTACAGAATCTCTTTTTAAACTTATCTATTTAGACATATGCTCAACTACTTATTTTAAATATTTTTCTTTCCTAAGACTTTGAAAAGGAGAATGAGCTTCAATGGTCCTTGGGGTGCTGACAGTGAAAAAGAAAGCCAATGAGCTCACTCAGGAGAAATCCACTTGCATGCTTGGAGCTGGTACCCTCCAGGCCAGTGGACCCTGGGAAGCCTCTACATGTAAATCACTTGGAATTCAAGAAAATATGTTTGTTAATATATAAACTCCTGAGAGCATGGACACAATTCCAGTGGATTGCAAGGGTTTGAAACTAGAATTGGGTAACAATATATTTCTTTTCCACCCAAAGAATAACGATTCAGAATAGAAGTCAAATTTGGTTAATAAAAATAAATTATGCTATGATATATATATATATATATATATATATATATATAGATATATAGATATATGTAAAAGTAAGGTCAGAAACAATCATTCATTCTGAAAATTTCTCCTGAATATTTACTGCATGCTGAGCATTGTTCTAGGCTCTAAGGGTTACGTTATAAAAGGCAGCCTTCCATTTCCTTTCTTCCCTAGGTTTGGATTGTTTAATTTTATATTTTAAAAGAGTGTTTTAATTGGCATGTTTTCATTGTACACAGTACTGGGTTTTGTGAGGACATTTTAACATAGAGATACAGTGCATTTTGAATATATTCACCCCCACAAACCCTCCTTCCTTACCTTCTTGGCCTTCCCTCAGTCTCTCCTTTATCTCTCCTAGAAAAAACTTGTTTCTACTTTCATATTAAAGCACAAATAATTTTCTGTATCTATATAAAATGTAAGATCCAGAAATGAGAGTGAACATGCCATATCTGTCTTTCAGAAACTTTTTTAATTCACTTAATATGATTATCTCCAACTGCATCCATCTTCCTGCAAACAACAGCAATTTAAATCTTTATAATTGAACAAAAATGCCCTCTGTAGCATTGATTGGAAGCATGTTGTTTTATATACTGTAACAGTATTTTGGTTAAAAGAAGATGTGCTTGTTTCTATAACACACACACACACACACACACACACACACACACACACACACACAGCAGATGGTATATGTGTTTGGTAATCAGAAAAGTCACATATTTTCCCCTTTTTTTATTTAATTGTGTGTGTGTGGGGGGGGGTCTTTCTGTCCCATGGCATTCCTATGGAGCTCAAAGGACATCTTGAGGTTGGGTCTCTCCTCTCACCATGTGGGTCTGGATATCAAGTCGTCATTGATGGCAAGCACCCTTTAAGCAGCTGGGCCATCTTGCTGCCCAAATGCTTTCTCACTAGCTAGAGAATGACAACATAACTCCTAAGCCCTAAGTTGCTCCCCAAGTCAGTGTCAGCACATGTCTTTTCTAAAGAGAAGAAATGTTTTAATTTGCCGTAATCTACATGTTTTTGTCCTCTCTTGACTGACCAGAACCCTGGGTCGATTCTCATTTTAAAAAGAAACGTGCATTATCTTCAGCCATAAAATTAAGAACCATAGTTTTCTTACAGCCTGAATCACTATCAATTATGTTTATATTCCTATGATGACAATGGCTTCTGTGAAAATACTGAGCAAACCGTTCTCCTGTCTTTCTTCATTTGGAAGTAAATTGTAAAGAATCTCCTCTGTTTTGATACCTGAATTCATAACCCATCCCCAACCCCAACCCACGACCCACCTCCACCCATATTCCATCATAAAACAGGAGTTCATTGCATCTAACCCAAGATAAATAACCCCAAACAAGTCACTGAAAGTCTCAGTCAGGATTCTTAAACATCCAACTACTATCCTGTACAAGATACTCGAAGGTAATGTAGTCAGAGTAAACTTGAATTATTCCAAAGTCAGCCCAGGAAACAAGTCCTGGGCTGTGGGTATGCTCTGGCTCAAGTGACCATTTCTCCCAGAACCTGGAAAGCATCCCCAGCCTGGTGACTTTAGAGATAGAAGATCCTTCCCTGATTCCATTTTGGGTCAATAACATCAGTGAAAAGTTTAAGTGCTCAAGTCTTTTGATGCCCTTAGCAGATTTAAATATTCCCCTTATAAGTGATTTCTGAAATTTAGACCAGTTTTCTTTTGTTGTTGTGTTTGTTTTTCCTGTAGAAATGTGTTTCCTGATAACTTTTCTTAGGACCAAGATAATGAATACATTAAAGATAGCTTCTACAGGGCTGTGCCTTTTGAGACTCCAGCCAGGAGTCAAAATGTCTGTTAAACTTCAATGAACAGAACTCTGGCCTTCATGATATCTATCAACATGTAAAACTTGATTTTGAAAAACAGTTTTATTTTGTTATAGAACATAAGTATTTGTTTAGTTAATAAAATGTGTGTGTATATATACATATATATGAAATGTTTATATGTGTATATTTATATGTATCCAATTTTCTCTTTTGAGCTATAAGTTAATTTGCCTGTGTTGTGTTTATCTTCCATTCCCCGCCCCCCCCCTTTTTTTTTTAAATTTCCAGCTCTCACCTGCCTACCAACCCCTAATCTTTTCTTGGATAATAAAAAAGCCTGACATCCATGATCCGTGAGATTTCATCCACAGTGGCTAGAAAAACAATAATCTAGAAATTAAACCTGCAAATATTTGGTAGCATGTTGCCCTAGTCTACATTTACCCTGTTTATATTATAAATCCTGTTACAATTTATTTCCTAATAGTGTCAAAATGTGTCCAGCACTTACTGTGCACTAAGCTCTAGGAGTTTCCCAAGCATTATCTCATTTGCTTTCTACAGCATGTTCTGACATGTTAGAATTCATACCTTTTTAAAAATAAGTGTTAAAAGTTAATCATGCTTACTTACATTCTTCAGAATTTTCCTTCCCTGCTTCTTTCATTATTTATACATACATACATATACACACACACACACACACACACACACACACACACACACACACACACATATATATATATATATATATATATATATATATATATATATATATATATATTGCTTTATTCTTTGGCAATTCTTGTCATTTTAAAAGTTCTTTTCAGCTAGTCAGTGGTGGTACATGCCCTTAATCCCAGCACTTGGGAAGCAGAGCCAGACAGATCTCTGTGAGTTCAAGGCCAGCCTGGTCTACAGAGCAAGATCCAAGACAGGCACCAAAACTACACAAAGAAACTCTGTCTCGAAAAACCAAAAAAGAAAAAAAAAGTGCTTTTCCAAAATGACAAATAGGGTTTATTAGCAGGCTCCATCAGTGGAGTATATGAGATAAAAGACATAAGAACTTGAATGTGAAACCAGGCTGGATAACAGAATGCATTTATACACAGCCTCTCCCAAAGAAGGAATCCATTCCATTCTGTGTCTGCCACCTATTGAATTAAAATTATTTCATTTAATTTTTTTACATTATTATATAATTACAGCATTCCCCCTTTCCTTTCCTTCCTCCAAACCCTCCAACATATCACTCTTTGCTCTATTTCAAATGCATGGCCTGTTTTTCCATTAATTGTTGTTACGTACATAAATGTATATACAAATATATTCCTAAATATAAAAATACAGCCTGTACCGTCTATATAATGTTACTTCTATATAAATTTTCAGGGCTGACGAACTGGTACTGTATAACCCCAGAGAAACCCTTCTATGTAATACGTGTAGAATAAAATGAGACCTTGACCAGCAGCAGCCCTCTCTTCCTAAGGAAGACCATTCAGCAAACATCTCCAGAGGTCTGTCTGATTTGCACACTGTACCACAGTGCACCAAGATCCCAGGTTGTGCAGCAGATAGTTAACAGCAAAGTTTTTGCCTCTTTGAAGTGTGAGCAGAGGAGTGTATTTTACCGCCATATACTTGAGTTTTCACCTTTTTATTCTATTGATAACAATTCTTAAAATGTGGTACAGGACAGGGGAGAAAAACTGCTTACAACACTAATTTTGAGGGTAGAAAATGAAATATGAATTACAAATTACTACAAAAAATAAAATGAAACATCTCCAGACTGAAATTGATCTCCTAATTGTGCTAGCGAACAGAACATAAAAGAGCCAGAATTGTTTGAAAGGCCAAAAAGATTAGCCATGGAACTCAGAGTTAATCCCCCATGTTTAAATTTTCTAAAACCAAAAGTTTTGATGTTCTAAAAAGCTAGATACTGGTATCTCTGTATGCATGGAGGGGTTATCTGTACATGTGCATTGGTGTCCACCCACCAATTGTCCTGGAAAGTGGTTAGTCAGCCACTTAGAGCAAGTCAGTCTACAAGTCATCGAAAAGGCGCACACACAGCCTTCAGCTACAGATGAGTGTCTTGCCTGGGCTAAATGATATATTCCAGCCCCATACAACACTCTGATATTGAGAAATGTTTCACAGTCTTGTTCATGCTCCACAGAGTGGCCCCCACTAAGCCATTCAGAAAGTAACAGGTAACATCAATCCTGCCATCCAAGCTAAGAAACCTATCTGGGCCAACCAGAGCAGGCCCACCCTCGTGGGGAATGAGGAAACCAAAGGATGCTTTATATCTACAGCGAGGGGCATGTTGCTTAGAGCTGTTGCTAAAGCTGTCTTATTAGGGGAGAACCACTACAAACTCCTGCTTTTCAGGTTAACGGAACACGCAGGGGCGGTGCCAACATTGGTCACAGTTGAAGAAGATGTAGAAATACTATGCTAAATCCAATGAAGCCACAAAACTGACACACATCAAAAATGGGAAATTGATGACTCTCCTGCTTCGCCCAGTTCTGCAAAGCAAAGGCTGTAACTTGGTTCGATACAATGTCATTAATGCTTTACACAACACGGCTGACTCCCTCATCAGAAGGGCTGAGCACATAGCTGTTCTGGATTTGGAAATATTTTTAGAGAAGTTCTTCCTGGTTGCTGCCCTCAAATATTTCCAGTAGGGCAGAGGCCTCACTAGAGACTCGCCAATTACCTCATTCAGCAGCGATTGAAATAATGCTGTATTATAGTGTGTAGATGTTAAGTTCCAAGACATATTTATACCTTTTTCTATGGAAGATAATTTATATCATCCATGTATAGAGCCTTTTAAACATCAACTTTACTTTCTAGGTAATGTGGCTGTGCAATATTTTTTTTTAATTGTATTTTTTTACTTCTCTATTTTTCATATATTTTGCTACCTAAGTATTTCAGTGAAACCTTGAGCCCATACATGTGTCTGATCATTTATTATTGGCTTCCACAATCCTTATCCAGACTACATCACATCAAAGGCCATTATTGCTAGAATAGTATAGTATTTTAATTTTTCTAGTTTGGGGCTTTTAATGGATAATAAATTTTACTTTTAACACTTTATTCTGTTTTAACTGGAAGTAAAACAATGGCTGCTAAAATGTATTTTTGAAATCAACTCCTTTAACCCTAAAATACAAACTTTACATTTGCTCAGACCGGGTGGTTCATCCATGCCAAAGTTTTAAAGGTTTTCTATGAAGTCATTATTGTTGCTATTTAACATGTGTCATGCTTATTAAAATATTTTTACTGGTGATTTCACATTATTTCTCATACTGACTTTTATTACTGGAACTTTTCTTGTTCATTAGGAGCTTATAAAGATTTTTGAATGCCCTCTGCCTTGATTTGGTTGGAATTTTGTTAAATTTAGTAATGTTGCTTGAATTTTCTCACAGCAGGTCTTTAATCCTTTTCATAGAGTTCCTTTTTTGTAATTATTAAATGCTGAAACTTATGAAATACTTTTATGAATTTAGATAACTTTTACATACTCTTAAAGTTTATCGAGCTACAGAGTCATGTAATAGACTTAAAATTGAGAGAAGATTAACTTTACATGTTTGGTGATACCGATGCAGATATTTTTTGATATATGGAGATGTTTAGTCTTTTGACTTTACAAACGGTGATGAACAGCATTCAATTCACTATTTTCCCCTCCTGTTTTACTTGTGAAAATAATAATGTTCTATGGGTAGATTGAAGATCCGTTTACATTCACCAGTTGTAGTGGACAAAGGTTTTTGTTAAGTCTGTATTATGTATAATTGGTCCATGTTTATTTTTAGTATGTTAATTGCCTCTGATGTTAATAAATGAGCAAATGCCTTTCTGGAGGAATAGCAAAAAAAAAAAAAGATTTTTAACCTAACCAAAATTAGTAAAAAACAATTAACAATCTGAGTGAAAAATTGAACAAAGAAAGTTTTCTAAAGACTCAAAAACCTCTTGTAAGTGAGGAAATCAATAAACAAAATAAAAAACTACAATTTAACCCTCAGTACCAGGATTTCTAAGACTGAAAACAGCTATTTGAAATAACTTAAAAGGGAGAAGACAGAGATCAGTGGGGGAGAAAGACAAAGAGGGGTCAAAGCCTATTAAAACCATGGTATGCCATTAAGTAAACTAGTATCAGAATCTGGGAATTTTCAGAAGGGCAACAGAGGGAAGAACCTATCAAAAATCATTTAACAGATTAATAGTTGAAAAGATTCCAAATGTTGGAAACAATTCAGATTTGTAGGTTCAGAAATTGCATGGACCCAAAACAGTACTTTAAAGGCATATGCTAGTTAAATTTTCAAAGATCTAAATTACAGAATTCTATAAACACATGACACTTAACAGCAGACTTCAGCTGAAATCTTATATATAAAAAAGAAATTAATAGAAACAATAGATACAAAATCCAGAAGAGAAAAAGAAATGGGGGAGTGATGAAAACACCATTTAAAAATTATCTTTCATGGGCTGGAGAGGTGACTTTTCATGGACTGATCTTTCAGAGGACTCAAGTCCTGTTCCCAGTACCTATGGTGATATATTCTGTCCCCCGATGTATTGTGCACCCTTATAAAGCATATCTGAGGATCAGAGGAAAAAAGCCAGCCACTATAGTAAACAGAGAAGTCAGGCAGTGGAAGCACATGCCTTTAATTCTAGCGTTCAGGAGGCAGGGATCTGTCTGGATCTCTGTGTTTTCAAGGCCACACTGGGAACAGAGTCAATCATGGTGGCACATGCCTTAAATTCCAACACTAGTTAACCATAAAGTTTTGGATGTCTGTACAGACAGACTGAAAGTGGCAGAGCTGTCCAGAAAGAGGAAGTGATGTAGCTAGGCAGAGAGAGAAAGAGAGAGGGCAGAACAGAAGGTCATATAGACTTGTGTATACAAAATATAGGTCCTTTTGGAAGCTGAGGAGTTGGTGAGGTTAGGTTGGCTGTGGCTTGTCCTATTCCTCTGATCTCTCAATTTTCACCACAATATCTGGCTCCAGGTTTTTTTTTTATTAATAAGACTGTTTTTGCAATTCATTTTACAAATATCCATATCAGGTAGCTCACAGCTGCCTGTAACACTAGATCCCTGGTATCTGATGCCCTCTTCTGGTCTCTGAGAGTACCTGCACACACATGCGTTTATACACAGTCACACACACACACACACACACACACACACACACACACACACACACAATGTATAGAATGATATTCCTTCAAAACTGTAGAAGAAATGAGGAGAGCATAAAAACAAGAAAACTCAGATAATTCCTCATCTCCAGATCAGCCTCAAAGGATGTCAGTAAGAAGGCCCACAGCTTGAAGTGGGAAGAATGATGGCTACCATCATGACCTTGTGTGAAGTATAAAAAAAGAAAAGAAGACATTGCCAGTAGGGTAGACACATTAAAAGAGTCTCAGAAATTTTGAACATACAAAATCACCAGCTCACACAATGAGTGTGAAAGAGGAGAATCAAGAGCATAATTCTGTGGTTAAATTTATTCATAAGTATTTTAGCACCATAAGTATTTTGAATGGGCTTTTTTTTTTTTTTTGAATTTCACTATTGGTGTAGAAAACTGTTGCTGGGTGTTAAGTATTTTTATACTTGACTGAATTTGCTTATTACTTTCAAAAGATTTTGAGCTACTGCAATAAAACACTACTAAGGGAAACTAAAGAGGATAAAACAGAATGGAAAAAGATCTCATGTTGGTGGATTGCAAGAATTAGCATGCTTAAAATGTTCACATTACTCAAGGCCACATATGAATTCAAAAAATAAAAATACCAATGGTATTTGTCACAGACATTCATTATTAAAATCTATAAACTCATATGGAAAGAAAAAAACAACTCAAATAATTTTGATTTTTCAAAACATAGAAAATCGGAGTCATTATAACACCTGATAGCAAAATATCCCACAGCTATTGTCATCAAAGTTTACTGTGCTCATACAAAAATTGACTGCTAAAAGACAAAATTCAGAAAGATATTATGGGTAGTCTGTTTTCAACAAACATACAAAGACATACATAGAAGAAAGGGAAGACTCATCAACTAACTAAACCAAATACCCATAAGTATACACAGCTTAAAAGGAATCAAGTGATGACCTGAATTCAATCCTGGCATCCACATGGTAGAAGCCAAGAATGGACTTCTACAAGCCCTTCTCTGATATGTACACATTTGCACGTGCACACACACACATAATAATGTAAAAAATAAATGTTATAAAATATAAATATTAACAGAGCTTAAAAACAGGAGTTCTAGCCAGCCTGGTCTACAGAGTAAGTTGCAAGACAGCCAGAGCTGCACAGAAAAACTCTATCTTGGAAAAAATAACAACAAACAAACAACAGCAAACAAAAATAAAAACAAAACAACCCCAAAACACAGGCTGTTGAAATGAATGACCCAATGAACTCACTCTCAATATCTTGACTCACAAAGATTTCAAATGTCAGTCTGGCTAAAAACAAACTGGGGAATACAACTCTCTGATTTACCAAAATGGCATGAAAGAGTATAGTATTTCAGAATATTGCACAGTTCATTAAAACACTACAAATCATGCTTTAAAATTCAATTCTCTCACTCAATAGTTTTCATGAAAGTGCTTAATTCTCTAAACCTGAATAGTTAATAAATGTCTTCTGGAAATAACTCAATACATATAACCATTCAGATTATGTGTCTATAGGAATTGCCAGTAATAAAATAACTTGCTGCTAATGTACAAATGTAAGATTTCTTTTCCTGTTACAGAATCCTATGACAGAAATAGTCAACAGCAATTCCATTTTGAGAAGTTTATATGCATTTATATCATAAAGTTTCTAGTCTTAACCTGTTCCTGACAGAGAGATAGAGTCTAAATTATTTAAAAAGTCAACAGGCTCTCAATAAGTTAGAATTGGAGGCATGTGTTATCTGATGGTCTTCAAACAATAATGTCAGGAAAGGGGAGAAGGGTTCCTCTGGGAAAAGACAAAGTATCAGAAATTCATTTAAATCCATCAGTTGATCAAACTCTAAGCAGAACATAAAACAAAGCAGAAGCAGAGCGAGAGAGAATGTCAGTATGCCTTGCCATAAGGATCTCCCACAGCATATTTGTTCTGATGGCCCATAAAGCAAGGCCCTAAACCATGGAAGCTGATGGAACAGTTGGTAAAATCTGAGCCACTCTACTGCATAAACTATAGGATAAACAGAATATACTTACTTTATACTTAAGATCAATACAGTCATGGACTCTTGACAAAATTAATTCCAAGTTGTGGAGAAAAATCCTTTTAAAAAGAAGCCTGACCCTTATTAGTCTTTCAGGGTCTCATCTTTTTCTTCCAGACTACTTATTTAGATTTCTTCTTCATGATAAGGAAAAAAAAAAGAAGAAGAAAAAGGTCAGGCGGTGGTGGTGCGTTCCTTTAACCCCAGCACTCTAGAGGCAGAGCCAGGTAGATCTCTATGAGTTTGAGGCCAGCCTGGTCTACAGATCCAGATCCAGGACAGGAACCAAAAACTACAAAGAGAAATCCTGTGTCAAAATACTAAAAAGAAAAAGAAAAAAAAAAAGATTCAGAACTGAGGTCTCAGCTCTTTCTTCCATGTCTGAAAACTTCTATGGATCAATATGATGGATGAACAGCCATTATAATCTTCATGAGGAGCTGAGGCTCCAAACAGGAACTGAGGCATTCACCCCTGACCAGTCTCAGCTTCAGAGCTGACCCACATTCATATGAGCTAAGCATACTTCCAGAAAGATTTTCACAAATACAATCAAAAATTGTTTTAAACTTTCAATCCTGGTGATTTCACTTACCCATTATTTTCAAAGCTCCATGTGAACAAGAACAGAATCTATAGAGTTTAAAGGAGTATGTAAGTCAAATTAAGACCCCTAAAGATGAAGACTTGCTAGAAGAGAGAAACGAAGATAAAAAAATATTTTGAAGCCTTCTCAATTCCTAGCCTTTCTATACCTTCATGAAAAATAACCACAATAAAAAGTTCATCTTTATGGCATAACATAATTTCGGGGCATACATTCAAAAATCCTTTCATACAACCTCGGTGTCACACAATGGTAAAGAATAGGATTTAGGTCATGCATGACTTTGTAGCTAAGATGTGTTAGTAGCTGTTCCAGTTTCATCCTGTTGCTATGATAAAACACTTTGGCCAAAAGCAATTTCTAGTAGGAAAAAGCTCATTTGGCTTACACTTCAAGGTCACACTCCACCACTGAGAAACGCCAGAGCAGAAACTCAATCAGAAACTGTGGAGGAATGCTGCTGGCTGTCTAGCCCACTGGCTCATGCTCAGATGGCTTTTAATGCAGTCCAGTACCACCTGCCTAAAAAATGGCACAGCCCACAGTGGGATGGATCTTCCTATGGCAATTAAGAAAACCAATAGTCCTTCACAGACATGACCACAAAACAACCTGTTACAGGCAAATACTCAGTTGTGACTGAGTCTTTGAAGGTGATTCAAGGCTTTATCAAATTGGTAGTTAAGGTTAACTGGGACAGTAGCCCTTTATGTATGCATGTGAACATACATGTATTTATCCATGTTTTTCCCCACGATTAAAACATTTTACATTGGAGCTGACATTCTCTTATAAGTTTCATGCATATCCATATGTTGGGGAATATTATTTTAATGTGTGTTGCTTTTGTTTATGTTGCATTTGCTTAACTCTGTGAAGCTGTGTTAATGTGCCTGTCTAGGACACCTGATGGTCTAATAAAGAACCAAGTGGCCAATAGTGAGGCAGGAGAAAAGATGGGCAGGGCTGGGAGGCAGAAAGAAATAATAGAAGGAGAAATCTGGGTGAGGGGAGATCTAGGAGTAAGGGAAGGATGAGGATATCTGGGACCAGCCACCCAGCTACACAATCAGCAATGGAGTAAGAAAGAAAGGTATACAGAAATAGAGAAAGGTAAAAACTCGGAGACAAAAAAAAAAACAGATAGGTTAATTTAAAGTTAAGAAAAACTGTCAAGAAACAAGCCAAGCTAAGGCCAGGCATTTATAAGTAAGAATAAATCTCTGTGTGTGATTTATGTGGGAGCTGGGTGGTGAGCCCCCAAAGAGACAGAGTAAGAAAATGACCAACATCAAATATACACTAAATACAGTCATAATCCCAATCAATAAAATGATTAAAATATCAATTATATACTATGAACTTTTATCACTACACAAGAAGTGAGGCAGGGCTGGAGAGATGTCTTATTTGTTAATGTGCTTGATGTGCAAACAAGAGGACCAGAATAAGGATTCTATGAATTTACAAAAATGCATACATATTGAGTGTGACACATTCCCCTTTATAATTTAACCGTTGGTAAGCAGTGACAGCATATTTGATAGACTGTTTCAATGAACAAGATGAAAGAATAATCAAAGATGACTCCTGATGTCAAGCTTGGGTCTTTATGCACTAGCATACATGCATGTATACACACACACACACACACACACACACACACACACACAATATACATAAGTTCATGCTGTGGGTATCGCTCTATATAAATAAAACACTGATAGCCAGTGACCAGACAGGAAGTATAGGCAGGACAAGGTGAGAGGAGAATTGGGGAAACAGGAAGAAGGAGGGAGAGACACTGCAGCCACCGCCAGAACAAGCAACATGTAAAGAGGCTGGTAAGCCACCAGCCACGTGGCAAGGTATAGATTTATAAAAATGGGTTAATTTAAGGTAAAAGAACAGTTAGCAAGAAGCCTGCCACGGCCATACAGTTTATAAGTAATACAAGCGTCTGAGTGATTATTTTATACGTGCATTGTGGGACTGCGGGGCTTGGTGGAACCTGGAGAGAAGCCCTCCAGCAACAGTTCATGTATACACATACACAAATGCATATGCATCAATTCACATATATCCATTCACGAAGACCTCTCACACCTGAAAATAGGCAAAAACAAAATAGCAAGGCTTACAAAACCACCAGAGAGCACAGAAAAAAGACAGCCTTAAAATCCCTTCCTGCTCTGAATCCAGGACCAAAACAAATTTCTTTCACCTTCTTCTGTGTCAGATAGCACTTTATTTCTGTCTCAGCTACATGCACCACTTTCAAGTCCTTTAGAAATACCTATATAATGATTGATACAATTAAGTGAGCATCCATTGTTTTTTCAAACTTAGGAATCTAAATTTAAAGTATACAAAGGAAAAAGAACAGATACCATCCTAGGAGAAATCAATTTTAAGTCCTTCTTTCTAGTTTTATTTCTGTCGCTCTGATAAACACTATGAGCAAAATCTCTTTTGGGACAAAGGAGTTCTTTTTTTTTTTTTTTTTTTTTTTTTTTTTTTTTTTTTTTTGTTTTGTTTTTTTGAGACAGGGTTTCTCTGTGTAGCTTTGCGCCTTTCCTGGAGCTCACTTGGTAGCCCAGGCTGGCCTCGAACTCACAGAGATCCGCCTGGCTCTGCCTCCCGAGTGCTGGGATTAAAGGCGTGCGCCACCACCGCCCGGCCGGGACAAAGGAGTTCTTATTGCCTACAGTCTACCATGAAGGAAAGTTGGAGAAGGAACTCAGGAAAGGAACCTGGAGACAGGAACTGAAGCAAAGACCATGGAGGAATGCTACTAACTGCCTTGCTCCTCATGGATTGCTCAGTCTTTTGTTTTATACAACTTAAGACCCCCTGCCCATGAGTGGTACCAACAATATGACATCTATCATTGATTAAGAAAATATCTCACAGACTTCCCTATAAGCCCAGCTGATAGAGTTTTTTTGTTTGTTTGTTTGTTTGTTTGTTTTGTTTTTTGTTTTTTTTTTAACTGAGATTTGCTCGTCCCAGTTGTCACTGACTTGAAAAAATCTAAAGAGGACAGTAGAAAAATTTATGATTCTCAGCAATGACAATAATTCCAGGAAGCAGACAAAAACAGCAATGATCAGATTTTCAGCAGTTTGGCAATCCAAATGAATAATGAAAAGCTGAAGGTGACTAGAATAAATGGAAAGAATACAAGTGAGTATGTCCAAGAGTCCATTGACAAAATTATCAAGTATAGTGTCTGCTAGATAACAGACAAGTATAGTGTCTACATGTGAACACAGAGCAGCAATTAGCAAAGGAAAACAGGTGAAATTAGGTCTCTTTTAATAGCATCCTAACAAAGTGGTCTGATAGAAGCCATACTAAATTAAAGAAAGACATCTTGCATGATTAAAATTTTGAGATTTTATAATGTTTAGCTATTTTAATTGTTTGAAGAATGTGTTTAATTACTCAGCCTGTCTTTTCTGGGGGAATATACCTATGTGAAAGAGAAAGCATTGGAAATTATTTAAAAAATGCACGTTACCAAAATTATCCAAAATTTTAATAGTTGGGGGAACATTACATTTTTGCTATGCTTGAATAAGACAGCTAAAGAGATTTCTATCTCATCTCTTTATGAAATTTCCCCTGGGCATGAAAACAAGCTTGGGAAGTTTCAGTCAACAGTGCAAATTGGGAGTTCATGTTAAATAAGCCATTGAAAACTACAGTTTAGGATGAAATTACTGTCTCAGCCATTACCACGGGCACCATTATGCATTTGAAATAATAGCTATATTTTGTAATAGCATCATATTGAAGCTGTTCATACCTTTTTCTTTTTATAGCTAACTCCCATAATATAGGAGAGTTTGAAAACCCAGCCACCTTATTCTCTGCCTTCCTCTTGTTATTGTGAGCTGAAGAAATAATACAGCAACATTATCAGATGTTCTGAGACCATAATGTACAAAACAGCTGACCGATAGAGGTGACATCTTCCTAAGCTTAGCAAAAAAAAAAAAAAAAAATAACACTTTTAACAGTATCATCCATGAAATCACGGCAAGTGGCTTGTTCTGGGAGGTTAGCTTTGCATAGCTTGGAGTCTTGCCTCATTGATGAGAGAACCTGGGGATTTCCCTTTTCTCAGAGGCGGACACTCACTGTGTCAGCCGAAAGCTCATTATTCCATTCAGTAGAAGCTCCTAAAGTCATTTCATTCATGTTTTGCAAAGATTGAAGAGATGGCTCAGAGTTAAAAAGTTCTTGATTATCTCCCAGATAATCCAAATTCATTCCCAGGAATCAAATCCAGCAGCTACAACCACATGCAACTCCAGTTCAAGGGGGACTGACATTCTCTTCTGGCTTCCATTGGCCTATATAGACATATTTACATGCACATAAATAAAAATAAAGTGAGTTTTTAAATAAAGAGAAGAAATTAAAGAGAATGGAATCCATGGTCACGTCAGACAGAAACACATTACATACATAGTGAAACGCATGCATACACACACACATACATACACCAGGAATTACATAGTGTGGAATGATTTCAGACAGAGGAAGCACAAGGTAATCTGGGTGAAAGTTGTGTCAAAAAGCTGGACGTCAGGCTGAAAGATGCTTTAGCAGTTAAGAACACTTGCTGCTCCTGTGGAGAACCTGGGTTTGATTGCCATTGCCTAGATGATGGGCTTTCATACACCAATAACTTCAGTTACATTGAAACTAATGCCCTCTTCAAGACTACACAGATTCCAGGCACATACATGGCATACATCCATACATGCACACAAAATACTAAACCATAAAATAAAAAATGAATCTTTAAAAAGCTGGAGACAGTGGCTAGTGAGGATGGTTATTTCTAAAGGACACGCAGGCACCAGCCAGCGTCAGGGACTAACAGAGTTCCTACCTGCATGTCAAATGAGACACCTCTGAGTTCCACATTGAAAGTTATTTTTACTAAGACTTAGAATCATGACAGAAATCGCAAGAAAGAAAACCAATCGGGATTAGGAAAGGTGTTACAAAAGAATTTGAACTTTATTTAGAGTGGTCAAATTTCACTTTACTAATTTTTCATACACACAGCTTTCTGCACATCTGACCAGTGTTTATCACTGAATTGTATCTCCAGAAAGAAAATGATCTCGGAAAAAACAATACTGATATCTCTGCCTCTTCTTTTCAGTGTTGCTAAAATCAGTCACATGAACTACAAAATTAAGCATATCTGGAAGTGACAAATTTTCAATAAAATCCATTGTCATTTAGAGTTGGCATAACAATAGAAAATATTATAAGAATGAGTGTCTCAAATGTAGTATAATTCTGCTAGACAAGGTTTTGTTGTTTGTTTGAAATTCAACTTTATTTAGCTGTCCTGAACTTGTATTTATAGGTCTGGCAGCCATAGCCAGGAGGTAATGAGGGTAAGATCTGCGGGGTTACTCAGCCAAGCAACTGATAAGTGAAAACGGAGCAGGTACATTGCTCAGTGGGCAAGCTCTCGATCTGGAAGCTTGAGGACCTGAGTCTAGATCCACAGAACCCACATATATGCCAGGTGTGTGTGGTATCTTGCCTGTAATTCAAACTTCTGATGAAAGAGATCCCCAGAGTGAGCTGGCTAGAAAGGTTAGTCAGATCAGTGAGCTTTGAGATTGACTGAGAGAGTCTGCCTCATTAGTAAGGTGGATGAGTGAATGAGGATAACCTGAAATCAATCTCAGGCCTCTGCATGGATGTACACCCATGTGCATGTACATCAACATACCTATGCTGGTGCAAACATGCACATCACACATACATATATAAAATATGAGTGGGGCACTGAAAATATGTGTGTGTGGAATAAGCACTTGAATGACATTTTGATAAAAGGGAGGTTCATAATATTTTAATAAGCTTTAATGAAGACTACTGTACATATTATTTTTAAAGTTCATATACACCTTTAAACAGTTATTTTCAAAGAGGAAGCTTGCATTTAAATTTTTAAAAATATTGATTTTATTTTATTTTATGTGTATGAGTGTTTCTCCTGCATGTATGTATGTGTACCATGTTGGTGCCTGATGCCTGCAGAAGTCAGAAGAGTGAATTAGATCTCCTGGAATTCAAGTTAGGGATGGTTGTGAGGCACATGTGGGTTCTGGGAACTAAACATGGTCCCTAAAGATGAAAAAGTGCCCTCAATGCCTGAGCCACCTCTCCAGATCCCCAAGCAAGTGTCCTTTTAAAAATAATAATAAGTAAATTTAATTTATAAAGAAGATACAGATTACATACAGGAACTCTGAAAAGATTCCTCAATCTTTTTTTGTATAGGCACAAAAACATGTTGTACATGTGTTTATATATATATATATGTGTGTGTGTGTGTGTGTGTGTGTGTGTGTGTGTGTGTGTGTGTGTGTGTGTATGCTGTTTCAGGTGGGCTGAAATAGAACTCTGCTGTCAGCATACTTGTCTTGATGAAAACTTCAATGGAGAATAGAATCTGCAGGAAGGAAAATGGAGAAAGAGGAGAGGATTTCCAAGATGGAGCACCTGACATCAAGAACATAAAAGTGGTAGACAGAGAATCAAGGTTAACAAAAGAGGAAGGAGACACAGCCTCTGGTGTACATAAGAACCCCAGGAGGAGTCCCACTAGGTTTAGATAATGGCTTGGAGGCTAAAAGGGCTTGCTTGCTCCTTTCCTAGTAGACCTGAGTTGGGTTCCCAGCACTTATATCAGAAGGCTCACAAGCAGCAGAAACACTTGCTTCAAAACATTTGACACCCTTTTCTGTCTTTTGCTGGCAACAGGTAACACACATACACACACACACACACACACACACACACACACACACACACACACACACACACACACACAGCATAAATAAAAAATAAATCTTTTAAAAAGAGAGGACACCAAACTGGGATATCAGTGGCACTAGAATTGAGAGGTTTATTTTCAGAAAATATGTGGTTGTCCCTTTCCAGTGCTTTTACTGTCTTTCTCTCCTGAAACGTGTGAAAGCTGAGTTTACATTTTATACTTTCAGCAGCAGCATGGGAAACAGAGGCCAGCTGCCATGTCCTACTCCTTTGGCTCAAACACCTGACATGCTTTAATCAGTTTGCCAGTCTATGTCTTTCTGAGTGAAAGCAAGCATTCAGTAGGCATTTCTTTTTCTTTCTTTTCTCCTTTTTTGCCTCTAGTTCAGGTAAGGTTTCAATACCATTGGAATCAGAGTAATTTTGATTGCTAATCTCTCATAATTTGTTCCTTGAAATTACTAAATTAGTTCACATAGAACTTCATTAATGGTCTTATTTCAAACACATAAAATCGTATTTTTCTTTGACATGACTTTCACTTACAAATTTAATTTTAAATTCTATTTTTCCCATTGAAAATACTCACTGAAGTACTGAAATTTAAAAAAAAATGAAGGGAAATAATTTTAATGGCTTGATTTTATTGTTAAACAGAATGAAAGAGTTTTTGCAAATTGGAGACATTCATACATACTAACCATTGGATAAGAAATTGATTTTTCCAATTTAACTTGTTCATTTGCACAGTGAGAAATGTGTTTATAAATGGATCCATGTCAGCAAACATCAGGCTTTACCAGAATTAGTTAACACAAACAAGAGTAGGTAGACCAGCTTTCCCAAGTAAGAGCTTTACCACTGAGTTATAGCTTCCCTCTTGGTACTATTTTGATTGTGGAGTATGTTCTGCTGTCTCCATTCCCTCCCTCTCAGCTCCTAATTCTAACACCTACCCTCTCAATTTGCATGCTGGTCCTCCCCCATGACTGATACCCTCAGGACATCAGTATTTTCAGGGCATGTTTCATCACAACTCATTTTAGCCTAACCTCGAGCTTCTTTTAAATCCTGAAGTCTTGTTTTGCTCCAGTCTTGCTGCCAGATGCAGATACAATATTTCCTTTACTAACTCAGAAAATGAAGTAAATTAAAATGCCTAGAAGTCTCTAGGGTGGCATGAGACCCAGGAAAGCACAAGTATCTTTCTCCCTTTTCAGAGCCAGTGGTGATCTGTGATTGGCTGCATCGCTATGGAGGGGAGTTCCTTACAAGATCAGAGCAGCAGGGACTTCACAGCACTGAGAAGAGTGCAATGAAACTGAACCAGGACACTGAGTTCTGACCTGGGGCCAGGCCCTGTGAGGGCTTCACTTAGAAGAGAAGTCATGACCAAGAGGTAGGGGGATGGCTCAGCTTGTAAAGGGATGGGAGTACAAGCATGAAGAACTGGGTTTGGATGCCCAGCACGCACATAAAGGCTGGATACAGAGGACAACGTCTTGAGTCAAACTCTGGGGAGCTTCGTGGGTGGCCAATGGGACTGAGCAAGACACCCAGCATCTGCTTCTGACCTTCATATGCCCAAGCACACATGCATGCACACATAGAGAAGAACACACCCGACAACACACACATACACAGAGAGAGGAGGGAGAGGGAGAAAGAGAAAGAGAGAGAGAGAATCAGAATTGAATCAGCTGATCCTCAGAAAAGCAGAAGAAAAAAACCCCAGATACAGTCAAAGGATAAGAATTAGTTAGTAAGGTGGTATATTAATTAAGCATATCCACATCACATTGCTTGAGACTTTAGATTTTTTAATTATATACATTTTAATTAAAATACAATTGCATCGCTTTCCTTAATCCTTTCCCCTTTTCCAGACCCTCCCAAGTTCCTTCCCTCCAAACCCTCCCCCTTGTATGCCCCCACTCTCGATCTGACAGCACCTTTTTCTTTGATTATTATTGTTACATATGTGTAAATATACATGTATATATGTGTATAAAAGCATATATATATATATATATATATATATATATATATATATATATACCTTCTGAGTCCATTCACTGTTGCCTGTGTATATGATTTTGCACTGACCCCTTTGGATTGGATAACCATTTACAGGTTACATTACAGGGTTCATCCCTGGAAGAGGCTAATTCATTCTCTATCTCTCAACAGTCATTAGTTGCCTATAGTTCTTTGTCTAGGGGTGAGACTTTTATTGTCACAAAATATAATGATTGCATTTATTCTAGACATTGCAAATAAATATTCTAGTATAAGAGAATTCAGTTGTGCCATCATAAAGAGAGTTAGTTTGTAGTCTTAAACCATGATAATGGTTTCCTGATTGAGTCTGAATTTCCTAGGAAAGGCAATGGCAGATGGTGCCAGTTAACAGCAGGTATATGTATGCCAAGCACAGTGAAATTACACCACTGTGCTCTGGATAGCTGTGATTGAAAGCAGCTGTCTCCAACTGCGGGGAGAAGGAGGACTCCTATGGTACTTCTGGGTGGTATGCGTGTGTCAAACAAACAACTAAGCTGGGCTACACTAACATATTTTATCATGGGTAATGATTTTTCTCTGAAAAATATCATCAGTGTAATTAATGCTGATTTTAACTAGTTTTTAATCTTTTATTTATTTTGCAAGAAATTGTTAGTGGACAAACATATGCATTGCATAATTTCGCACCTTTAATAGTGTAAGTAAGTATCACTTTGAAATCTGTGTGTGTGCATGTGCGTGTGAGTGTGCATGTGCGTGTGCGTGTGCGTGTGCGTGTGTGTGTGTGTGTGTGTGTGTGTGTGGTAAAAAGGGCTTTTATGCATTAATCAAGTTTCAAAACATGGCCAACACAGCTGGTCACATAACTGAAAGAGCATCACTCCCATCTGGTCACAGACATTACAATATTGAGCCTAATGCTCCAACAGAAATTAATCTGACTCCAAATTACATAGTCATCAATTAAATTCCTATTTCAGAAGTGGCTATCAATGATTGTCTCACAGTATGCCCTGTGACCTCAGTTCAAAGAAGTATTTCAATAGGACCATCTGAAATGTATATCATTTCCTGGGAAAACCTAGCAACTTGAGAACGGTTGACATTAAGAGATAAAACTATTCAGAAGCCACTAAAAGTATTATATAGTCATTCAGTCAAATCTTAATATAAGTGATAAAGATAACTCTCTAAATCATGACTAAGTTGCCTGTATTCACGTCCTGCTGTTAGTTTCTATTTTATACAAACATGAACTTAAGAAGAAAAGTTACAGAAGTATCAAAAATTCTTAAGGAATTTTATGTGATTCAGGCACACAATACTTAAAAGCAGAAAACTAGCTTTTATGGACAAAAAAAAATCATCCAAGAATGAAAACATAACCTAATAAGAAAATACTTAGTAAACAAAAACTGGGTGAAATACTTGAAAACTGGTTGACAAGAACTATACAGAAATCTATCACAAAATGAACTCTTTGAACAGACTCCTCCCTGATCATGTGCTGTTACTGCATCCCTTACCTTTCCCCCATTCAGTTCTTTGACAGAAATGCATGCACAGCTGCTTGTAACCTGTACTGTTGTCATAGAAACCACCCAATGTATTAATCTGTGAATCTCATAAATAAGTCATGAATAAAGACACTTATCAATACTGATATTCTTTAAATAGATGGTAAAGGGTACAGAGCAAGGAGCAATGTGACCTCCTTGTTATCTTTTTAGTCAATTTATACATGAAGTATTAAATAGTGAAAAATGTTAAGACATAGTATGGTATAGGGGAAAAAAGGAAGAAGGAAGAGATGACTTGCTTCTTATAGCGACTTAGTTTCTTAATGTTGCTGGAACTGGGTGTGGTTCATAAGGCCCTGACTTGAAAATGAATCTCCCTTTTTTTCATTGTAAATGCAACCAAGGGATGTAAGTACTGTTGGGTGTCAAAAAAGGATGGTGCCTTTGACAAACAAATTACTACAGGAGATGGTTCAATATCAAGAACTTTTTCTGAAAGTGTAAGACAGACTTTGAAAATTTTAAAATATATATACATAAAATCACTTAGCTTCTGACCTACTTATTAATATTATGAGTCAAACAAAATTAACTGTAGAATTCCCCAGAAAATAATGTCACAGGGCCCAGTGGACAATCCTCAAAATGACATGGAAAATGATCAAAGAGAACTTCTGCTTGGTGTCTTGCCTGTCAGGACAATCTAAAACAACTCATTAAACTTTTTTAAACACCAACTATGTCATTTTATTTGGTGCTCGGTATTATTTCTACAGGTTTAGATTAATTTTTCTATAAAGGAACAAAGACCAAAATTCCAGTAAATTCCATCCTATTCTTCTGGAATGACCTTTGGTTCATTAGCTTGCTAATGAGGGAAGCTGGATAAGTTTCTGCTTTCATAATATTTGATTAAATATAATAAGCAAATTATTCTTTTAATAAAGATGCATTAAGATAAAATGCTGACAGCATCTAAATGAATCCTGCATTAGATATTGCACGCATGATAAAAAGTAGAAAGCCACCACTATGAAGTAGTGAAATGCAGACCTGGACTCCTGCAAACCTATGCCCTAGCTTCATTTCCGTTGCTGTGATAAAACACCCTGATGGAAGGTAACTTAGGGAAACAAAAAAAAAAAAAAGGATTTATTTTAGCTCACAATACTAGGTCCATCACAACAGTGAAATCAGGGAGTCAGCACTCAGAAACCAGTCAGTGACGTCACATCCACAGTGACAGGCAGAAGGGAGTAAACACATACAAGTCTACCTGCAGCTTACTCTCTCCTCTTTTATACAGCCCAGGATTAAAAATGGGAAATGGTGCCTATGGATTTTAGATTGGGTCTTCTCATCTCAATTAAGAAAAGACAATCTCCCACAGGCATGCCAATATCCAACCTGATCTAGATAATGACTCCCTGAGGCTATCCTCCCAGGGAAGGGAGTCCTGGTTGTCTCAGGTTGACAATTAAAACTAAACATCACAGCACAGTGTGATGAATTTTTTACAGTCACTCGAAAGCTCAGCCTCATTTATTCTTTGAACTGTTTATGAGACATAAACTTCTCTTCATTTGACATCTGAAGAGAGATAAAGGCATCAGTGTGATTAAGCCTTCCTGACTTCAAAGCTTGGACATAAATAGCCCCTGCCTCAATAGTGTAAAAACAGTAACAAAATGCTAAATAAAACAAACATGCATTTCATATTATAGGTGATTGAATTTACAGTTTTATTTTCAATTATGGAGAAAGTATTTTTTCTCCAAGCTTTATCTTCTTTAAACAGATAAAAGGCATAAATTTTATATATTAGTCATACACTTGGCCATTTTGTACCATTATCATATTCACCTTATTCACATTAAATCACAGCACAAAAAGGGTTTATCTATATCATTCCAAAATGTATATGATGAAGTCCTTTATTTCCAACATGTATTAAAAATCATTTTTATTTTATTGTTTTATTTTATTTAGGTTTTGAATCAGAGTCTCACTGTGTAGCCCTGTTAACCAGGCTGGTCTTGAACTCAGAGATCTTCCCACATCTGGCTCTCAAAAGTGCTGGGACTGAAGGTGTGCCCTTCTTTTTCAGTATCTGACAGCACAATCTGTTGATATGCTGATATTTTAACAGTTACTAAATAATTCAATATACATAATTATGTATACATGTAACATGTGTATATACAAATATACATATGTGCATATACATATAAATATATTTTCTATATATATTCTATATAATATAAATATATATTCTTTTCAAATATCATTCACCTTCAAGTTTTGAAGTAATGGTGGAAGTTAGGGATTAATATTATAGATAAACCTAGAAATGAGACAGAATAGTGATTATCTTTCTATTTTAAGAAAATTCTAAAAGTTCCTCACATTTTTAATACTAAGTTTGTTGTTTCTCCAAAAACTAATGAATTCTTCATATATTTTCTGTCAGCAAAGCTCAGCAGCATTGAAATTACCAGTCCCTTAACATCTAGTAATATTCATCTAACATCCATCTGTTCTAATGCGTTTTTGATAGCAGCCGATCTTTAAACAGATTTCCCATGTTTACATGGCTTACCCCAGCATTCCACCTGTTTCTGGATGCCTTTGGGTAACTGTGATATTTCTTAACACACACCCTTCCCTCAGGGGTTCAGGCGTCTGCAGGGAGGAGTGACAGGTGATGTTCTACTGTCTTTCTGTCATCTCTCTGCTTCCTCATCTTATTTCCTCTCTCTTCATTCTTCATTCATCCTTAGTTCCTTCCTTTTCATTGTTTGTCCGATGAGAAAGGAGATTCTTTACCACATTAAAGAAAAATCGAATTTTGAACTCATCATGGTCATTTTACTGTTGTTTATATTTTTGTGATTCTAGTTTTCACCGTCATTAAATTCTGTTTTCTTAGTTTTTTAAACATTCCTTTTATTCTAATTCTTTAAAAGGGATATTCAAAGCCTTTTAAAAAACATCTTTTTAAATGTAATGGAGAGATCTGGAGAGGAGAATCAGTGCTGAAGAGCACTTGTTGCTCTTTCAGAGGATCTGACTTCAGTTCTCAGCATCCACATCAGGCAGCTCACAACTGCCAGTAACTCCAGCATCAAGTCATCTGACACCCTCTTCTGGCCTCCACAAGCACTGCACTCACATAGCCACACACAGAATTATAACATACAGAGACAAAAATATTAATTAACAAAACAAAATAAAATAATTAATGCATTTAATACTAACACACTATACTAAATGTAGCTACTAATAGGTATGTATGACTTACTGGGAAGGATAAATCTTTGGCATTAACTTATATATTGTTTGTAATTTTTTAAAAATTATCTAAAAGAGTCCTTTAATTCTGATTTACACATTGTGTACATATGCATGTACATGTACATATGATTTTTCTCATATAGTTACCAAAAATGTATTCTTAATAGTACTTATTGTCACAGAATGTTGTCTATTCTAAATCCCCAGTCTTTCAACTTATATAAAGTTCAGGCTTCTTTTTCTTTTTCTTTTTTATTAATTATTATTATTTATTTTACAGTACTATTCAGTTCTACATAATAGCCACAAATTCCCTTGTTCTCTCCCTTCCTGTCCCCCTCCCCTTCCCCCCAGCACACCTCCCATTCCCACCTCCTCCAGATCAAGGCCACCCCCGAGGACTGAGATCGACCTGATAGACTCAGTCCAGGCAGGTCCAGTCCCCTCCTCCCAGATTGAGCCAAGCGTCCCTGCATAAGTCCCAGGTTTCAAACAGCTAACTCATGCAACGAGCCCAGGACCTGGTACCACTGCCTAGATGCCTCCCAAACAGATCAAGCCAATCAATTGTCTCACCTATTCAGAGGGCCTGATCCAGTTGGGGGCCCCTCAGCCTTTGGTTCATAGGTCATGTGTTTCTATTCATTTGGTTATTTGTCCCTGTGCTTTATCCAACCTTGGTTTCAACAATTCTCGCTCATATAAACCCTCCTCTTTCTCACTAATTAGACTCCCAGAGCTCCACCCGGGGCCTAGCCGTGGATGTCTGCATCCAGATTCCTCAGTCCTTGGATGGGGTTTATGGCACAACTATTAGTGTGTTTGGCCATCCCATCACCAGAGTAGGTCAGTCCTGGCTGTCTCTCGACCATTGCCAGCAGTCTTTTGTGGGGGTATCTTTGTGGATTTCTGTGGGCCTCTTTAGCTCTTTGTTTCTTCCTTTTCTCATGTGGTCTTCATTTACCATGGTCTCCTATTCCTTGTTCTCCCTCTCTTTTCTTGATCCAGCTAGGATCTCCCGCTCTCTTTCCCTCGACCTTCGCCCTTCATTGCTCCCACTCATGTCCAGGCTGTTCATGTAGATCTCATCCATTTCTCTGTGTCTTTCTTGGGGTCCCGTTTTCCAGGTAGCCTCAGTGGTGATGTAAGTAGCAGTCCAGTCATCATTGTTCCACATCTAGCATCTTCCTATGAGTGAGTACATACCATATTTGTCTTTCTGAGTATGGGTTACCTCACTCAGGATGATTTTTTTCTAGATCCATCCACTTGCCTGCAAACCTCATGATGTCATTGTTTTTCTCTGCTTAGTAGTATTCCATTGTGTATATGTGCCACAATTTATTTATCCATTCTTCAGTTGAAGGGCATCTAGGTTGTTTCCAGGTTTGGGCTATTACAAACAATGTTGATATGAACATAGCTGAGCAAGTGCTCTTGTGGTATGATTGAACATGTCTTGGGTATATGCTCAGGAGTGGTATAGCTGGATCTTGGGGGAGATTGATTCCAAGTTTTCTAAGAAAGCACCATATTGATTTCCAAAGTGGTTGTTCAAGCTTGCATTCCCACCAGCAGTGGAGGAGAGTTCCCCTAGTTCCATATCCTCTCCAGTATAAAGTGTCTTCAGTGTTTTTGATCTTAGCCACTCTGACAGGCATAAGGTGGTATCTCAGAGTTGTTTAGATTTGCATTTCCCTGATGATTAGGGATGTTGAGCAATTCCTTAGATGTCTTTCAGCCATTTGGGTTTCCTCTGTTGAGAATTCTCTGTTTAGTTCTAAAGCCCATTTCTCAATTGGACTGTTGGTCGTTTTGATGTCTAATTTCTTGAGTTCCTTATATATTCTGGATATAAGTCCTCTGTCACATGTGGGGTTGGTGAAGATCTTTTCCCATTCTGTAGGCTGTCGCTTTGCCTTGTTGACCGTATCCTTTGCTCTACAAAAGCTTCTCAGTTTCAAGAGGTCCCATTGATTGATTGTTTGTCTCAGTGTCTGTGCTACTGGTGTTATATTTAGGAAGTGATCTCCTATGCCAATGCGTTCAAGACTACTTCCTATTTTCTCTTCTAGCAGGTTCAGAGTAGCTGGATTTATGTTGAGGTCCTTGATCCACTTGGACTTAAGTTTTGTTCAGGCCTCTTTTTCAATGACAGAAGTTCACAAGGTGAATTCTCTCTTATCTTTAATTTCATTATTTTAATTATGCAAAATTTCTCCAAAAATAATCTTTCCATCTCAACATTGTCAGACAAATATATAACCTTCATATATATCTTTCTTAATATTAGGCAAAAATTACTAGAAAATTTAATTATTTATCAATTGTAAATTCCAAATGTCATTCTTCTGATAATAGCGAATGGATTGACTCTGAACATACTGACTTCTACCTTTTGTTGTTATTTGTTTCACCCATTATCAAAGCTTTCAAGACAGTGTGAAGTGGTAACGCATGTTCCCAGGACATTCAATTTTGCTATGAACAATATTTTATTCATGAGGTTGTGTGCATATGTATCTGATACAGTTGGTGCTGTGGTTCAATTTTTTCTGTGTTCTACATTTTTCTTTAAATGCCAGTTATGAAATTTTTACCTAATATTTTATGTCCCTTTTGTTTTTCTTAAGTACCCCAAGAACCATCAGTCCTATCAGCTGGAACGCTGAGGGTTCATTCTTGGGCTTGGTGTGCTTCTGTGCATGACATCATGTAAAAAAAATCCAGATTAATAACAACATTAATGAAAGTATTTTTATAGCAATAGCATTACAGCATGCAAATTAAAGCTAGCAGATATTGGAGGTATTTGATGGATATTATGGTTAGTTGCAGAGCTAAATCCTCTGAAGTCAAACAGTGTTAAGTACCAAACATATTGCGATCTTTTCTGAAAAAAAATGTTTTATTCACTTATTTTATTCAACAGAAAAACTTCAAATAGTTGGATCAAATGATATAAATGACCACTGTTTTAATTGTTATCTTGTGATGGTTTTGAAATAAACTAAATTCAAGAGGCAAATACAAAGGTGGACATTTTAAAAACTGAAATTCATCAAAATTGTGCTTCTGTACAATATCACATAATTCCATACTTACCCATCATTGCTTTATAGCTAGTATGAAAATGAACATGAATATTTTTATTACCATAGGAAAAAGGGAAAACTTCATTCATTCACCATTTGGGTAATTCTAAGTACTATGTTTTAGTAGTTCATTACATTTAGTACAGAAGGTAAATATTACACATATGTATATAATGAAGGGAACATTTAAGACGCTAGGAGAAGGTACCCAGTCTTTACCTGCCTTCATGGAGGAACATATAAGACTAGTTTGCTCTTGTTCCTCAGATGTCTCCTAAAGTAGCCCTTTTACACATCCCTCCTACAAAAGATCAACTTCCCTTATTCTAATACCCACAAGCACCCTTTCATAAAACACAATGTAAAGAATAATTTACAATTGAAAAATGTAAATGCAAGCCCAAATTTGTATTTATATTTAAAAGACAAAACGACTCTATCAAGTGATTATAAAAATGTCTCATTGTTTATTCTGTGCTTACTGTCATCCACTAACCAATATTTCATGGATAGACCCTCACTCAAAGACCAAAACCTGAATAGGGACAGACTCAGCACACTATCAAAAGAGCTGACAGGAATCATAAACAAATTAAAAATACATATGAAACATTCGACCAATTACACGTAAAGGTAGAGCCATTATAATACCTTAATATTGTGAATGCCTTACTGTAAGTGGGAAAACAGCTCTGCAGACGGTTAGTGCACCTGGGGGCATGCTCAAAGGCTCACTGTGTTCACCAGAACCCCATACAATAGATGCAGGATTGAGGATCAGCTGAGGAGATGGGATCCTATGAATTGAGGTCAGAGGGAGTTATTTGGAGGGATAGGTGGCTGGCTCTGGAGATAAAGGGGGAGTGGCAAAGAAAGAAAATAGATGAATTCTACAACTGATAAATGTAAGACCTGGAGCCTCCGTCATAGAGAATCCTCAGGAAATGCAGTCCTACACATCCCGATATAAGGACTCCTCATCTCAGAACTTTGATGTGATATATCTGTAGTCTTTATGCTACAAAGTGTATGTAACAGTAGTAAATCATGAAAGCAGCAACCACAAACTAATGCAAATCCTGTCTTTGGAAAGTGGGACTTTGTTGTAAT
Organism: Peromyscus maniculatus bairdii; assembly: GCF_049852395.1. NCBI lineage: Eukaryota > Metazoa > Chordata > Mammalia > Rodentia > Cricetidae > Peromyscus > Peromyscus maniculatus. Next base: position 99,834,328 of record NC_134854.1, read on the forward strand.
CTTCAGACGGAATAAAAGAAGATAATGAATGAAAGAAGCATGAGGAATGTGCATAATAATAATAAATAATAATAAATCTTCTAGGACCAGTCAGATGGATCTTCAGGTAAAGATACGTGGCACCAAGCCTGATGACCTGAATTATATCTTCAGGCCCCAGAAGGTAGAAGGAGAGGACTAACTTTCAAAAGTTGCCCTCTGACCTCCACACACCCACATACCACCAATGAATGTAATATTTTAATCACTGACTTCCTTACTTGACAGTTTTAAGGTTGTTTGGTTTTGTCTGTTTGAATTTTAATTATGTCTCCTAATCCCCCTGCTGGTGATAGCTCAGAGTACCAGGAATATGGTGGGGACAAAATTTATAATCTTGGAGACTGACTCAAATTATCATAATATGATTGTCGAAGAATACATTAGCAGGAGCTCAGAAAAAAAATAATAAGCATGGTATTGGAAGGAAGAGAAAAAGAAAAGTTTGTTGGACAGTAACAGAAACTTCAGCTGAATTGTTCCCTCAATTATGTGGAAACTAGAACAGTGATGAGCATAGATATTTACCTGAAGATATTTCTAAGCAAAGCCTTGAAGAGGTGGCTTCATTTCTCCTGGCTATTTGTTAAAAAACATGTCAGAGGAAAGAGGTAAACAGAAGGAAGAATTATTAAGGTTAAAAAAAGAAATGAGCCAGGAGGTGGTGGCTCATGCCTTTAATTCCAGCACTCGGGAGGCAGAGGCAGGTGGATCTTTGTGAGTTCGAGGCTAGCCTGGTCTACAAAGCAAGATCCAGGAAAGGCACAAAGCTACACAGAGAAACCCTGTCTCAAAAATAACAAACAAAATAAAATAAAATAATAAAAAAATTAAAAATAAAAAAATAATTGGAAATTGATAATTTGGGAAATTCTCAGCCTTCAAAGATTACAAATCATGTCCAAATTAAAATAATTGCTTTCAGGAAACCATGCTGGGAGATGTACAATCGTTGTTTGCCTCTTTAAAATTCTGGTCACTCTAAAAGGTCACTCAAGGAGGGGAGATCTCACAGCCTGAAGAAATCAGGTGATACCCACCTATCCCCCAGCCCATGGCTGGCAGCTAGATTAAGAGACTGTTTTGTTTCATTTCAGCTCCAAATTTATGGTTTTAAAAGATACCTGAATCCTCTATGATCTTTGCCACAAAGGTTATCCTTTGTTGAAGAATTTTATAAACTGAAGGTGCCCTCGTTCTTTTTATGGTAATCCCCTGTCTTTCTGAGGCTCTCACTTTAAACAAATGTTCTAGCCTTCCTTTTTTGTTATTCTTTTGTTTTGTTTTGTGTTGAGACAAAGTCTCATTACATACCCTGGGTGACCGGGAACTCACTACGTACATCTGGCCTGCCTCTGTCTTCTGAGTTCATGAATTAAAAGATATGAGCCACCATATCTGACCTCTTACTGAAGGTCCTCTTGAGGTTTTAATGGTAAGCCTCCCTTTTATTTAAGGCCCTGTTACGAGGCTTTTAATGCATCATTGTTTCTTTCTAACACTTTCTCAACTCAAGGCTCAAACAGAGATACAAGGGCCTTTCTCCTAGTAAACCTCATTCCTTAAGGGTTATTATGTTTCAACTCCATTATCAAACCATAAGGCTCTTCATTTAATAAAAAAGTCAGTGTATTGTATGACCTTATGGCCTTCTGCTAGTCCCTTCTATGAATGTACACTTTAGAGTACTCAGTATGTAAAGAGCACTGTAAAGAGCCTAGTCCTGTGACATGGGGTTCCCTTGGCCATTGTAATAGTGAAAGACCCCAGCATACTAGCTTAGCCTAACGCCATTTCGAGTAAGGTCTGAAAAGCGCGGGGTGTCTACGGCCGGCCACCTGGCCCCAGAAAAGGGTACTAAAGGTCAGAAAAACAACTTGGAGCCAGACAGCAGGCGTGTCAAGCTCGGGGAAAAACCACGAGCTGCCCTGAGTTTGAACCCGGCCTCATTTGAATCGTCCAATCAGAACCCTGTAAACCATGCTCCTCATGCTCCTGCTGCCCGACCCTATAAAAACCCTCCGCTCCAGCCCGTGGGCGCGCCAGTCTCTTGAGCCTCTTGAGGGACTGCATTGCCCCGGGTACCTGTGTTCCTGAATAAAGCCTCTTGCTGTTTGCATCTGACTTGTGGTCTCGGTGTGATCTCTGGGCGAGGGTCTCTCCAGAGGGAAGACTGCCTTTGGGGATCTTTCATTTGGGGGCTCGTCCGGGATTTGAGACCCCCCCCCCCCCCCCCCCCCCCCCCCCCGCCTCGGGACCACCGACCCACTGTCAGGAGGTAAGCCGGCCGGCCTTGGTGTATGTCGTTTCTGTCCTATCTGCGTGTTGTCGGTTTATCTGAATGTTGAATGTTGTCTGTTTGCGCGCCTGAATCGGTCTGGAGTCAGTGGGGCTGAAGGAGCTGACGAGCTCGGACTTCACCACTGCGACCCTGGAAGACGTTCCACGGGTCTCTGAAGTCCCCTCTGGGGCACGGGAAGTCCCCTCAGGGGCACGGTTTTTCGGGGCCACCCCCGTATCAGAAGGATACGTGGTGCTGGCAGGGGATGGAGAATTCAAACACTCCGTGTCCCCATCTGAGTTTTTGCTTTCGGTTTTACACCGGAGCCGCGCAGCGAAACTGTTTCTTGTTTGTGGTGTCGGTTTGTTTTGTGTTCTTTGTCTAATCCTTCTCCATCCAGGAATTAATATGGGACAGACTGTCGTTACCCCCTTGAGCCTAACTACTGACCATTGGTCGGACGTCAAAGGCCGGGGGAGCAATGAAGGTGTAGTCATCAAGAAAAATAGATGGATGACCCTCTGTGAGGCCGAATGGGTCATGATGAATGTAGGATGGCCACGGGAAGGGTCATTTGATCTCTCTCTCATTTTACAGGTTGAGAGGAAGGTGTTTGCCCCTAGCCCCCATGGGCATCCAGACCAGGTTCCCTACATCACCATTTGGAGATCCCTGGTTGAAAACCCATTCCCCTGGGTCAAGCCCTTCCTCCCACAACCCCCTCTCACTCCCCAACCTTTGGCGCCTCCTAACCCCCTTTCTTCTCTCTACCCAGTCCTTCCCCACAGGGAGCCTTCCAAGCCCCCTGTCCTTCCCCCTGACCCTAACTCTCCTCTTGTAAATCTGCTGGTAAATGAACCGCCGCCCTACCAGCCGACCCAGGCGGCTGCGCTCGCGGTGGCTCCTGCCGCCGCGCCGCCCACGCCCCCCCCCCCCCCCCCGTGATGACCCCGCTCGCTGGGGACTCGGAGGAAGAAGAAGAAACAGTCCAGTCCCCCATCGCGGGCCGCCTCAGGGGCCGCCGAGCTGGCCCCCCCACTGAGTCCAAAGCCTTCCCGCTTCGGGAAGGCCTCAACCATCAGTTACAATATTGGCCCTTTTCTGCCTCAGACCTTTATAATTGGAAACAACATAATCCTCCTTTCTCCAGGGATCCTGTTGCCTTGACCAGCCTAATTGAGTCCATCCTAGTGACTCACAGGCCAACTTGGGACGACTGTCAGCAGCTCCTGCAGACCCTCTTAACAGTAGAGGAAAAGCAGAGAGTTTTCCTGGAGGCCCGGAAGCAGGTTCCGGGCGATGACGGGAGGCCAACCCAACTCCCAAATATCATCGATGCAGCTTTTCCCTTGACCCGCCCAGACTGGGACTTCAATACACCTGAAGGTAGGGAGCATCTACGTCTCTATCGCCAGTTGCTCTTAGCGGGTCTCCGAGCAGCCGCCAGAAGGCCTACCAATTTGGCTCAGGTAAGGAATGTGATACAGGGAAAGGAAGAAACACCCGCTGCATTTTTAGAGAGGCTGAAGGAGGCTTATAGGATGTACACTCCGTATGATCCAGAAGACCCAGGGCAAGCACCAGGTGTCATCCTGTCATTTATATACCAGTCTAGCTCAGATATCCGAACCAAATTGCAGCGGTTGGAAAGTTTGCAAGCGCTAGGTTTGCCAGATTTATTGAAGGAAGCAGAGAAAGTGTTCAATAAGAGAGAAACTCCTGAGGAGCGTGAGGAAAGGAGATGGCAGAAACGTGAGGAAAGGGACAAGAAACAACATAGGGAGATGAAAAAGGTTTTGGCCGCCGTTGTGTCTCAGGGACAGCGGAGAGAGGGAGATAGGTCGGGAGAGCGAAGGAGGCCACCCCTTGATAAAGATCAATGTGCTTACTGTAAGAAGAAGGGACACTGGGCCCGAGACTGCCCCAAGAAGCCACAAGGACCCCACCGACCCAAGCCCAAAACCGTGGACCTCCTTATCTAGAGGACTAGGGGAGTCGAGGCCAGGAGCCCCCCCCCTGAGCCTAGGATAACCCTCAAGATCGGGGGGCAGCCCGTGACCTTCCTGGTTGATACTGGTGCCGAACATTCAGTCCTAACCCATGCCGGAGTGCCTCTTAGCCGGCATTCTGCACTGGTGCAGGGGGCAACTGGAAACAAGAGGTATCACTGGACTGCCGAGAGAAAGGTCCAACTGGCATCAGGGCAAGTAACTCACTCCTTCCTGCATATACCTGAATGCCCCCATCCGCTGTTAGGACGGGACCTATTAACCAAATTGAAGGCACAAATCTACTTTGATGAGAAGGGACCAAGAGTCACAGGTCCTAAAGGAGACCCCCTACAAATCCTTGCCCTCAGTTTAGAGGAAGAATACCGTTTGTTTGAGGCAGAACCCACGGAGAAGTCACCTGAGGAGCTACAGAACTGGCTGAGGGAGTTTCCTCAGGCCTGGGCAGAGACTGGGGGCTTGGGGTTGGCACGCGATCAGCCACCGCTGATGATCTCACTAAAGGCCTCCGCGACTCCCGTTTCAATCAGACAATACCCAATGTCACGGGAAGCTCATGAGGGGATCACGCCCCATATTCGGAGGCTCCTGGACCAAGGGGTGTTAAAGCCCTGCCAATCACCTTGGAACACCCCTCTCTTGCCTGTTAAGAAACCGGGGACAGGAGACTACAGGCCGGTCCAGGACTTGAGAGAGGTCAATAAGCGGGTGGAGGACATACACCCCACGGTGCCTAACCCCTATAACCTTCTGAGCACCCTACCACCGACCCACTGTGCTAGACCTGAAGGATGCCTTCTTTTGTTTAAAACTGCACCCTCAAAGTCAACTGCTATTCGCTTTTGAATGGAGGGACCCAGAAAAAGGGCTCTCGGGACAATTAACCTGGACCAGGCTCCCGCAGGGCTTCAAAAATAGCCCAACCCTCTTTGATGAGGCCCTACATGCAGATCTGGCCGGATTCCGGGTCGAACACCCAACCCTGACTCTGCTCCAGTATGTGGATGATCTACTCCTGGCGGCCAGGAGTCGAACCGAATGCATGGAGGGCACTCGAGCTTTACTGGCCAGACTTGGGCAGAAGGGCTATAGAGCCTCAGCCAAAAAGGCCCAAATATGCCGAGACAAGGTCACCTACCTAGGCTACACCCTGAGCGGGGGGCAAAGATGGTTAACAGAAGCAAGGAAGGAGACAATAATCTCCATCCCCCCTCCTCGGAACCCCCGCCAAGTTCGAGAATTCCTGGGTACGGCTGGGTACTGCCGCCTTTGGATTCCTGGCTTTGCCGAACTGGCAGCCCCATTATACCCCCTCACTAAACCAGGGACCACGTTCCAATGGGAGGAGAAACATCAGAAAGCGTTTCAACAGATCAAGAAGGCCTTACTCGAGGCCCCGGCTCTGGGTCTGCCAGATCTAACCAAGCCCTTTGAGCTGTTTGTGGATGAGAACTCAGGTGTTGCCAAGGGGGTACTGGTGCAAAGACTGGGACCTTGGAGGAGACCTGTAGCGTACTTATCCAAGAAATTGGACCCGGTGGCTACAGGATGGCCTCCATGCCTCCGCATGGTGGCAGCCATTGCCGTATTACTCAAAGATGGGGGAAAACTGACTCTGGGACAACCATTGACTGTGCTGGCCTCCCATGCAGTGGAGGCCTTGGTCCGACAACCACCGGACAGATGGCTTTCTAACGCCAGAATGACTTACTATCAGGCCTTACTACTGGACTCAGACCGGGTAAATTTCGGGCCGACAGTTTCCCTTAACCCTGCCACCTTGCTGCCACTGCCTAGCCCCCCCGAGGAGCATGACTGCCTCCAGATTCTAGCCGAAGCACATGGCACCCGCCCTGATCTGACAGATCAGCCGCTTAAGGATCCAGACGCTGTCTGGTACACCGACGGGAGCAGTTTCCTGGAAGAGGGGGAGCGCAGAGCTGGAGCAGCTATAACCACCGAATCGGAAGTGGTATGGGCATCGCCGCTCCCGCCCGGGACATCGGCCCAGCGCGCAGAACTGATTGCGCTCACCCAAGCCCTCTGGATGGCAGAAGGTAAGAAGCTCACAGTTTATACTGACAGCAGATATGCCTTCGCCACTGCGCATGTCCACGGGGAAATTTACAGACGGAGAGGCCTGCTGACGTCCACGGGTAAGGAAATCAAAAACAAAAAAGAGATCCTAGACCTCCTAAAGGCCCTGTTCCTCCCGCTCCAACTCAGTATTGTCCACTGCCCAGGGCATCAAAAGGATGACTCTGCGGTAGCCAGAGGGAATCGGCTGGCAGATCTGACTGCCCAAACAGTGGCTTCCCAGCCAGCAGGAAACAGCCAGTTGATGGCTATACAAGAACCACAGCCTGAGAGAGACCCCGTGCCCTATAGCCCAGAAGACCATGAGCTAGCAAAGAAAATGGGGGCGGACTGGGAACAAAGAAGACAGGCATATATACTAGGGGACCGGATGGTCATGCCAACCTCCCATACCCGATATATCCTGAGATTCCTCCATGCATTGACCCATTTGAGCAAAAACAAGATGAAGACCCTATTAGACAGAGAAAACACCTGGGCAGTGCTGCTGAACCAGGATCAGGTACTCCAGCAGGTAACTTCTACCTGCCCAGCCTGTGCTCAAGTCAACGCAGGAAAGGTTCATCTAAACAAGGGGGCCCGCCAAAGAGGCCATCGTCCTGGTGTTCATTGGGAAATAGACTTTACAGAAGTAAAACCTGGACTCTACGGGTACCGGTACCTCCTGGTCTTCGTGGACACCTTTTTCTGGATGGATCGAGGCATTTCCAACCAAGAATGAGACAGCTAACGTGGTAACAAAGAAACTGTTGGAAGAAATCTTCCCCAGGTATGGGATGCCTCAAATATTGGGGTCGGATAACGGGCCTGCCTTCGTCTCCCAGGTAAGTCAGAAGGTGGCCAAACTATTGGGGGTTGATTGGAAACTCCATTGTGCATACCGCCCCCAGAGCTCAGGACAGGTAGAACGAGCTAATAGAACAATTAAGGAGACTTTAACCAAATTAACGCTTGCAACTGGCACTAGAGATTGGGTGCTCCTACTTCCCTTGGCTCTCTATCGAGCCCGAAATACTCCCGGCCCACACGGCCTAACCCCTTTTGAGATCATATATGGGGCCCCACCTCCTGTTGTAAACTTTCTCCATCCTGATATTTCCTCTCTTGCCACCACCCCTACTTTAGAAGCACATCTTCAAGCCCTCCAGTTGGTGCAGAGGGAGGTCTGGAAGCCCCTGGCCAAGGCTTATCAGGAGCAGCTAGACAAGCCGGTGGTGCCCCACCCCTTCCAGATCGGGGACTCCGTTTGGGTCCGACGACACCAGACCAAGAGCCTGGAATCACGGTGGAAGGGGCCCTACACTGTCTTGCTGACCACCCCCACTGCACTCAAGGTCGACGGGATTGCTGCATGGATCCACGCCTCTCATATGAAGGCTGCCAGGGAACCCGACCCAGCAGGATCCAGAAAGTCAACATGGACAGTGCGCCATACACGAAACCCCTTAAAAATAAGGTTGGCCCGCGGCTCCTCTTCCTCCCCCTCCTCTTAATCTCTACCTACCCCCAGGGGACTAGGGCGGCAGAGAGCCCGCACCTAGCTAAGAGGCTCACTTGGCAGGTCATCTCACAAACTGGGGAGACAGTCTGGCAAACGACCGCCTTTCACACCCCCTTTACATGGTGGCCTAACTTGCATCCAGATCTCTGCCAATTAGCAGCAGGGTCAGAGGACTGGGACATCCCTACCACTGACCCCATGAACCCCAGAGCACCAGACGTCTGTCAGGATGGTAAGGGAACTTGCAAATGTAGTGACGGGAGATACGGATGTGGTCACCCTGAAGCCAGGGCAGCCCTGTCACAACTATCCTTCTACGTCTGCCCCCGGGATGGTAGGGACAGAAAGATGATTAGCCAATGTGGGGGTTATGAAAGTTACTTCTGTAAAGCATGGGGATGTGAAACAACTGGCAATACCTATTGGAAGCCTTCATCCACTTGGGACCTCATTAGGGTAAAAAGGACTACCCAAGGGGAAAGCCGCACATGGCGCCCACTCACCCGAGCACATTGTTGGGGTTTCCCAGGCGAGCTTAGTACATACTGGGAGGGGGAGGGCCCCTGTATAAACTTCACCTGCAACCCCCTAAACATATCCTTTACTCAGAAAGGAAGGGGGACGGCACAAGATTGGATTAAAGGAAAAACATGGGGACTTAGATTTTTCATGACAGGACAGGACCAGGGATTTACCTTTATGATTAAACTTAAAATTGAGGAGCCCTCCACCTCTATAGGCCCCAACCAGGTTCTCTCTGACCAAAAGCGCCCCTCTTTACCTGCTCCAGCACCCCTGAGGGCTACCACCTGACCCAATTCGGCCATTCGCCCAAGCACGGCTCCGAATGCCGCTGTAACCCCAGTCACCCTCCAACCACCCAGACCCGGTACGGGAGACCGGCTATTGAATCTTATAGAGGGCGCTTACTCAGCCCTCAATGTTACTAGCCCAAATCGGACTCAGGAGTGCTGGTTATGCCTAGTTTCCACACCTCCCTATTATGAGGGGGTGGCCGTAGTCGGAAGCTTCATCAATTCTTCTTCACCCCCATCAGGATGTGCCTCAACACCTCAGCATAAGCTCACAATCTCCGAGGTGTCAGAACAAGGACTATGTCTGGGGACAGTACCCTACACCCACCAACACCTGTGTAATCGCACCCAGGTACTTGTTCCAGGACCCCATTATCTCGTGGCTCCCAACGGAACTTACTGGGCCTGTAGCACTGGACTTACACCATGCCTCTCCCCCTCAATACTAGCTAACACGGCCGATTATTGTGTGCTCATAGAACTGTACCCCAGGATAGTCTACCATACACCTGAAGATATCTATGCCCGATATGAAACAGGGGTCCCCCGTATAAAAAGAGAGCCAGTCTCACTAACCCTGGCCCTGATACTAGGTGGATTAACAATGGGAGGGATCGCCACCGGAATAGGCACAGGTACCACTGCCCTCATGGAAACCAACCAGTTCCGACAACTCCAGGTTGCCATGCATACCGATATCCAGGCACTGGAGGAATCCGTGAGTGCCTTGGAAAAGTCACTCACCTCCCTGTCGGAGGTAGTTCTGCAGAACCGGAGGGGATTAGTCCTCCTCTTCCTGCAGGAAGGGGGGTTATGTGCTGCCCTTAGAGAAGAATGTTGCTTCTATGCGGATCATACTGGGGTGGTGAGAGATAGCATGGCTAAGTTAAGAAAGAGACTAGAACAGAGACAAAAACTCTTTAAAGAACAGCAGGGGTGGTTTGAAGGATGGTTCGGAAGGTCCCCCTGGCTCACCACCCTCATTTCCACCCTTATAGGGCCCCTTCTGATTTTATTGCTCCTTCTGATGCTCGGGCCCTGCATCCTAAACAGACTTGTCCAATTTATCAGGGAACGTGTTTCTATTGTTCAGACCTTGGTATTGACCCAACAATACCAACGACTCAACCAGGTGGAAATGGAGCCACATCCCTATTCTTCCCCATGAATGGAGGATTCCATTCCCTGAGATAAGAAAATGGGGGAATGAAAGACCCCAGCATACTAGCTTAGCCTAACGCCATTTCGAGTAAGGTCTGAAAAAAGCGCGGGGTGTCTACGGCCGGCCACCTGGCCCCAGAAAAGGGTACTAAAGGTCAGAAAAACAACTTGGAGCCAGACAGCAGGCGTGTCAAGCTCGGGGAAAAACCACGAGCTGCCCTGAGTTTGAACCCGGCCTCATTTGAATCGTCCAATCAGAACCCTGTAAACCATGCTCCTCATGCTCCTGCTGCCCGACCCTATAAAAACCCTCCGCTCCAGCCCGTGGGCGCGCCAGTCTCTTGAGCCTCTTGAGGGACTGCGTTGCCCCGGGTACCTGTGTTCCTGAATAAAGCCTCTTGCTGTTTGCATCTGACTTGTGGTCTCGGTGTGATCTCTGGGCGAGGGTCTCTCCAGAGGGAAGACTGCCTTCGGGGGTCTTTCAATAGAGGCAATGCCGGTACATGGGATATTGAAGAAACACTTTCTAGAGGAGATTCTTCACCAGAATGAATCATCACAGGTACAAATGAGAAACTAAGAGGTTCTTGAAATGGTTAAAAGCTTGGACTTAAAGGGCAGACTTCAATGGGATTACTGCACCCCCTCAAATTTGACCTGTAGAAACTATGGTCACATATGCACAGCAGTGATATTATCAGTGTTCCATGGAAAACAAATAATTCAAGGGGCAGATTCTCAAGCCCCAGAGGGTTGTTCACAGGACTTGGAATCTAGGAACACTTGCCCAGGGGAAGCTCTACCCCTGAGGCTAGCAAAGTTTATTCTTATACTTCCTCACTTCTGGAATTGAAATATCTGTAACTAAGATTGTCTGTCTCTCCTACCAATTCATTGCAGAAGACCATGCCTTGCTCACTGGTGTAGAACAACTTTGCTTGACTTATCCCAAAAGGGCTTACAAGAAATTGGGAGATTTTAAAGGCAATGAATTAAGTGAGATTTTGAAACCCAATTGAAGCTATAATGGTTGAGACTTTTTGTAACTTGGGGACTTAATGAAAATATTTCACACATGGGGAGGGTACAGAGGCTACCCAAAGTTATTGTGAATGATACACCCCAGTCCTCTTAGAACAGCTACCTTCTATTCACAGAAACTTTAAGTATAATACATTAAACAGCCAAAGGACTTTAAAATGCAATTAGGTTAAAAATATGCAGATGTAGAGTATTTTCTGGTATATTTGAGGAGGTTCAACATAAGAGTCCTAAGAGGTTCTATTTCAGAGAGTGTACATGAATAAAGCAGAGACCAGGAAAAGAAATGTACACATTCTACAATGCTGACCTCAAATACATTAGAAGAGGCCACAGAAGGCAAGAGGCTTCTAGAAGCTTGAAAAAGCAAGGACACGACTTTCTGCTCAAGTATCCAATGAGAATGCTCCACTGCCAGTGCCTTGACATTAAAATTTCTGACCTCTAAAACCATCAAACAATAAATCTATGTTGCTTGAAGCCATTAACTTGATGGTAATTTGTTAAAGCATCCAGCACAAACCAATAAAAATAGCCTCAAGCTTCACGCAGTATAATGAATCTCTACAAATGCATCATAAAAAGTTCACATTTTCATATTGCAGGAACTTAAGGGTTTAGATCACAGAGGACGTGATTCATGAGACACTATGCATTAATTCTCAACACTTAAAATCCTGATGACATTCTGTGCTCTTGACAGTCACATCGTGGAAATGTATCAACCCCAAAATGGAGCAACCCCCATTTTAACAGGATGAAGTTTCCTTCAGAAAGTGAATGAGGAACGGCTCATTTAGACAATGAATTCAGTGTTGCAAATGAGGGTCCCTTCAGCAAGGCCCCTCTCGTTAATTATCTCAACAATTTTATTTTCTAAAACCATCATATGAATAGTTTCCAAAAGCTACTTTAAATCATATAAGGCAATGAAACAGTCCACAGCTGGAAAAATAATACATACTTAGCAATCAGCATGATGACATGATACATCCTCTTTAAAGGCTTCTACAGTCCTCATAGGATCATGGAATTGACCCTGGAAACATATATGGTACCAAGCCCCTTACCTGTGTAACAAGAGGCTCCAACAGCCTTTCCACCGTGAGTGTCCGGATTTCCAAACTCTTGGGATCCCATTTTAAAATGATAGGTGAAGTTGCTGAAGTCATGCTCCCTGCAGAAACATATGGCATCCATTAGAAAGAATGTTCAAGGACATATGCTTTGACCATGGTATTCAAAAGGAGTACATCACCCAAACCTAGAAGATATATGAAGATTTTTTTAGGTCCAACTCTGAAAATTTAAGGACAGGAAAACCAGAGCCAGTACTGTGTGTTGTGAAATTCTTGGATCTGAGATATTTTGGAAGGTTCCTTAGCATTCCGGTATACATCAGGACATTACAGATGAGACCTTTAGGGAATGTAATGTTAGAATTCAAACCAGAATTCAGCTCAGACCACAATACCTGCAGCAGACCTTCATTCACAAATACTGCCAGGGAGCCTACTCGGGCCATATCTATGAGTCTCTAGCTAAAAAGCTTCCAGGACTGGATACCTTATCTGCTGTTCTAGTTCACTTTCTATTGCTATGACTAAACACTATGACCAAAGACAACTTGAAAAAAAAGTATTTACTTCATCTTATATGTTATAGTCTGTCATCAAAAGAAGTCAAGATAGGGATGCAAGGTGGGGCTTGAAAAAGAAATAACAGGGGAATATTTCTTACTGGCTTTCTCTTGGTTTGTTTTTCACTAGCTTTCTTATATAGCTCAGGACCACCCTGGGGACAGCAACACCAAGAATGGGCTAGACTATGTCACATCAACTAAACATCAAGAAAATGCCCCAGAGACATGACCAGGGGTCTATCTGATAGGGACAAGTTTACAATTAAGATTTCCTCCTCCCAGGTGTATCATGGTGACAAACAAGATTACCTACCACAGCAGGGGATGTGAGAGGCCATCAAAGAGAATGGTTGTAGTCAAACATCATACTTTTTCACCCTTTCCCTGCTTGCTGCTTGGGAATCAAAGAGCCTGGCTTCAGTCTCTTCTTATGAAACCACCTCTGTCCTTAGAGAGCCATAAGTAAAGGTCTATGTTTCTGCCTTATGGGATGTGATTCTCTTCTTCCTAGCCCCTACCATTCTGTCTGTCTCTGGTGCTGGACCTTCAACTCTCTTCAGAGCTCTGCCATGTTAGTGTCTGTGTCTGTCTGTTTATGATATGAATAACTCTTCTAATAAACTCTTTATCCACAACAATGTATCTCAGTGTTCCTCTTGAACACACATCCAAGAAATTTTGAGACCCTGATACCACAGAAACATTCCATTCATTTAGTGTTTAGTATGTTCTTATCTGCTATCTGCAGATAAAGGCCTAGATCTTGACCTCAGGCAACTTCTGTTTTAAAACTAAAGATAGCCAAGTCAGAGAATTATGGGTTGGTGTGACAAACATCAGGAGTACAAACGGAACTGGGAGAATCAAGAAAGTGACATTATAGCCAGAGTGGAGAGACATACAAAGAAAAACTGTGAATAAAGTATATTTGTTATGATCACCAGATGCATGACCCCAAGGCATTACAACAGGTCACTTGGCTGTTATCTTTTTAATTGAAATCTTAAGATATCATACACTTTGGGGCAATAATTTCCATCAATTAAATAGGACAGGTATGTTATAAATGCAGTAAATTTTCATGGCTGAAAATTAGCAGTTATCTCTGGAATCATGGTAACCATCATGGTAATATATTTACCCCACAGAATGAGTGTCTGATAGGTCTATTCATCTCTAAGTCAACCCACTTTCACTGAAGAACAACTGAGTCAGAGGCAGCCTCCTCTCCAGTCTCCAATAGGTGACCACAAAATATGACTCTGGCCTCAAAAATTAAATTATACATTCCATCTAGGGTGTGTTTCTCATCAAGAAATTGCTGAATACATTCTGACATATAAGCACAAGAGAGGCAACCTTAGATTGTAGAAACTGAATCTGAATTATTTGCTGAATACACCCATAAATCAAACTGTTCGTGGGTGCTTTCTTCTTTTGAATCAACATCACAGCTCAATTCCATCCTCATAAATCAATACAGATGATTATTTCTACTCAAATTAACAATGCAAAGAAGGTCTCCCCCAATAGGCACCATGATAAAGTACTTCTTCACCAGCCTTCCTTCCTACATCCTACAGCTAGCTAATTGTTCGCCAAAAAGACCCAACCAATTTGCTCGAGAAAAATCAGAAAAGGCAAAGGCAGTATGCTGGTATTTTATCTCGCTCCAAATGCCATGTTCTAAATAAACTGAGCACAGGGATCCAAGTACACAGATTTAGAACTGGGTTCCTTTACAACAATAATAGCTGGCACTCCCATGCTGCTGGTGCTCAGAAACGTGCAGACACTTTACAATTTCCCCATTCACACTGCAACTGCCACAGTTGTGGCAGTGCTGACAAGCAGGGAATTCTGCGGCTGGGCATGGGACTTCTCCTGCTGGAGCTTGGTAAGGATGCCAGAAGCTTCCTGCATATGTTTTGATACCTTTTTGTTGCACTGATATCGTTACCAAACTTGATGTCATAGCCTGTGCCACAAGAAGCCAAGTTCAGCCATCTGTCCTCAATCAAGCACCCAAGTTAACAGCATAAAGCGGGGTGGGGGTGGGGGGTGACTTGATCAGGGAAGCCATGTTAGAAAGAGGGACAAAGAGATCCACTGACCCTCTTAATTCCATCTTAGGATTCTAGGGATTCTGAAGTGAGGCTAAATTGTATGTAAGTAGAGAGCCATGGATATCCACATCTAAGCAGTCCAGGTGAAGGAGTGGTCCCACCCATCTTTGTCCATCATTGCCTGAACTTCAGTTTTATTCTGTAAGGCGGCCGGACAATTTGTTAGAACTGTGTGAAAACTGTTGCCAGGACTCTGACTGGTGACTTTCCTTCTCCCATCGTGAAACCCCTGGAGAAATTCCCATTTCTTCGGGGTTCATTATCTCCATAGTCTGATTGTCAGATTTAGAGACACATGAGTCTCCTTAAAATATCATAAATGATTTTTAATTCAGCAGTTAGCACCCAGTCCAATACCTGGAAAACTAGTCTGAAAACTATTTTTCAAATTCTGACAGGACACTTAATGGCTAAGTCTTGTGAGAAAGCCAGATGGGTAGTGTTGAAATCACTTTTATATGGTGCTGAAATATATGAAAGAAGTCCATGAAAGACTAAGGACAGAGGCTGGGGTAAGTGCTCAACCAGTAAAATGTTAACCACGAGAACTTGAGTTTGATACCCAGCAGCCATCTAAAAAGTCAGGCATAATGACTTGAGTTTGTTATCTCAGAGCTGGTGGTGTGGAGGTATGTAGATCCTAGGGAATTGCTGGTCAGACAACCTAACTCCATTGACCAGCTCTAGGAAAAAGTAAGAGAACCTGCCTCAAAAAATAAACAAGGTGTGTGGTGAGGTGGAGAAATGCTCAGATATTAAGTGTGTACTCCTCTTGCAGAGGACTGGAATTCATTTCCCAGCACCTACATCAGGCATTTTACAACAGCCTATAACTCCTGTTCTAGGGAATCTGAGGCCCTCTAGCACTTTTGAGCTCTTGCACATGCATAGTACATATAAACTAATGCACCTGCACACACATTCGCCTAAAAATAACATAAAACTTTAAAAGAATAAACAGGATTGCAGCATCTGAGATAAATGTCAGGAAAGCTGTTCCCTAACCTCCACATGCATGTGTACAAACACATAAACATGCGTCTGCACCCTCACCTATACACCCCCTGACCCACACAAACTAGATAGAGGATTTCCTTTGCAAGATGGGCATGCCACTTATGTAAGTTGGCAGATGAAGGAAGGCACACAGAGTCCTTTAGGAGTGTTCCAATATAGAACTTTATAAGTAACACACAGGAAAAAAAAAAACCACTGGGGTGAGAAACAAAAATGCTGGCATAGTCACCTCAGAGCCATTGATGTGGCTTCAAATAAAAAAGAGAAGTGCTCCTGAGCAGAACTCTAAGCTTTCTATGAGCCCAGAAGCAGAGCTGGTCACAACCCAGTCCTGAAGGTCACAGGACTAACATAAAAGAAGAGTTGCTTGTCAAATCACTCAATGTATTCCCTTAGGGATAAACCTCAATCATTTCTCAGCCACACAGGTCATATTCAGTCTCACACACACACACACACACACACACACACACACACACACACACACGCACACACACAAAGTTTACATGTTATGAATTCATTAAAAAGGAACTGTAATGATGCTTTTCTCAAGCATGCTGTCATTACTGGAGAGGTTAGAGTTGAAGCCTGTCCTTGGTTGTCCTATCAAGCTGGGAGCAACCACCTGTCTTCAAAAGGCAAATTAAACACAAGCATTATAGAGAACACATAAGAGGGAAATGTACTCAGTGTGATGAAACCAGGGTAAGGTGGTGAAGAGCAAAGTGGCTGCTACCTCAGGTCCATCTGTGGTCTGCTATCATGAGAGTTCGGTTCTAAAGAGAGGACAAGAAGTTTGCACGCCTAAATAGTTACAGTCAAAATGTGGTTCTGCCCATCAGCATTGTCTGGACTCCAATCTCACCTGCAAGCTCTTTTGACAAGTTGTCAACACTGTGTGAAATCTCTTGTAGAAGGCAAGCTCCAGCTCTGGCTGGTACCTGGCTTCAGCTTATTGCTTCTCCCAACAGGAGAGTCCTGGAGAAATTCCAGTTCCATGGGGCACACTATCTCTTAGTCTGGTAGCCAAAGCAACAGGCAAGAGTGTCTCTGCAGAATATCTTCAGCACTGCCAAGATGCTTACACTGTTTATTATGAAGTTAAAAATCAAAAAGGAGGAACCCCACCTGTACACCACAATCTTCCCACCACTTGCCATATAACCATGTTTGGAAGTAGAGGTAGAGCTGTGCTGTGGGATGTCTTTCTCTATGCTACAAATATGTTTTATTACCATTGGTTAATAATAATAAATAAAAAGCTTCTTTGGCCTATAAGAAGGCAGATAATAGCCAGGCGGGAAATCTAAGCAGAGGTACAGGGAGAAGAGGGCAGAGTCAGAGAGATGCCAACAAGCCTCCCAAGAAGCAAGATGTAAAAGCACTGATAAGCCATCGGCCATGTGGAGATAAATAGATTAATAGAAATGGGTTAATTTAAAATGTAATAACTAGCTAGTAATAAGCCTGAACCATAGTCCAGACAGTTTATAATTAAAATTAAGCCTCTGAGTGATTATTTTAAAATCAGCTACAGGACTGTGGGGCCAGGGTGGGACAGAGAAAAACATCCAGCTACAGAGCTGGGTCCATAATGTTACTATTTGAATTTCCATTGGGTTTGCTCTGAAGAGAACCTAGCAGAGTGAACCACTGAGCCTCTGATAAAGGTAAGAATTTTCTTCATCTTTAATACTGCTGTAACCCTGGCAATATGCAATTTCTACAATAAACATGTCTGCCTTGCTATTCTGAGTACCTTTGCTATTCTGAGTACCATTGCTTTATACAATATCTACACTCCTTATATTGAAACACTTGAAGAGAGACTGTATGGCTAGTTGAAATGCCACAAAACCATTAAAAAATTATAGGTTGGTGATCATGCCCATAGTCTTCTAGGTTCACCAATTGACCTCTGCCCCTAGAGTTCTAATGGGCTCAGAGAAAGACACAGAAAAGAAGGATTAAGCAGACACACCCACCCTTTTGACATTGTATTATCTATAAAGTACCCATTGTAGAAATGCATAATGATGTAATCAAATTTGACAGAAAAAAATCATGTTTCCATAAGTTAGTAAGTTTATGACTTAGTGTTGAACATCTTTATCCAGGGCAAATGGGACCTGGAGGCCATGGGTTGGGCATGCCTATAAAAAAATAGTATAGGTAGTACATGGGAATTGACAACTGGGCATCTGGTCCATGACACATTCAATATGGCTGACTCCTGCTGAGGACATCATCCTACTGGGACATTCAATATTTATAATGTATCTGTCCTGGTTTCATTTTTCTGCTGCAGTGAAAAACATCTGACAAAAAGCATTTTGTGAAGAAGATATTTTATGTGAGCTTACAGGTTATAGTCCATCATCAAAGGCTGCCAAGTCAGGAACTCAAGCCAAAAGCCTGAAGGAGAAACCACAGAGGCAGGCTGCTTACTGGCTGGCATCCAGACTCAAAGTCAGCTACACTTCTTATATAAGCCAGGTCTACTCCTCTATGAGTAAAAATACCTAAAATGAGTGGAGCCCTCCTATATCAATTAGAAACCAAGAAAATGCCCCATAGACACAGCAACAGTCCAGACTCATGGTGGCAATTCTTCAGGTGAGATTCCTTTTCCCGGTGCATCATGTTGACAGACATGATTGGACATCTGATAGGGAATCACAAATTTCAGTGTCTTTTAATGTAGACTGGATGTTGGAGCTTTGTTTTTAACTGTTATTTTATTTATTATTATTGCTATGTGTGGGATTGCAGGGACATGGCTGCCATACTGCCTGTGTGGAAGTCAGAAAACAATTCTCAAAAGTTGGTTCTTCCTCCCACCCCAGGTTCCGAGTGTGGAACTCAAATTATCAGCGCTTCATAGCCAACTGTCTACAGTAGTTTCCTAGCTGGAAATCCCCTATTGTACTGCTGCATTCAGCCATGACAGTCAAGAAAGAAGGACCAGGGAAGTTGTGCCTCCAGCCAGGCTGCCATGCTTAGTTACAGCAAGCCTGAACAGGCAACCTCAGAAAAATCATTGTGGTAAGATAGACCATACTTATTTTTATACATCACAAATCAGCAAGACTTTGTCATGGGTGATTATCCAGCAACTTGCTAACACAATGATGTCCACAGAATTTTTAAATTAATGCCTGGCAATAATTCATCTTGGGAATAATGTCCAATCATTTGTCTTTCCTTAGCCCCAGATTCCTCAAGTAAAAATCACAAACAATCACATGTATTTCATAAAATCACTATTAAATAATTTAAGGGATAGGATGCATACCAATGTTTCTGGAAACATTAGTTATTTTTTATTAATAATTATTTACCAAAAATATAATGTTTTTCATTACCAAAGGAATAGGAATATATATATATTCAAAAGAGACTCATCTAGCAAGACCAGATCTCACAGTGTGGGGGGTAGAGCCCCAGCATCATATGCCTGTGAACATGATGTTCAATATATATGTTTGCTTAAGCATTTCTGTAGGTAAAACAATAGCATATACAATGAACATAAAGCTCTAAAATGTTTAAAAAGTGAATATCAAGATGACAAGGCTACCTTCCTTCCTGTATTAGAATTATAGAAGCCCAAGAGAAAGCAATCCATTTATTAACTGAGATGATTTTCTTCTGAACAAGTATCAAATTGTATATCCATAAATGGTGACCACATAGCCCATCTGGTAATCTTCTTGATAAATGTAGAGTATCTATAGTGGTAAGGAAGAGGCTTTCATTAGCAGTTCTTTGTCATTCACAATAGAAAATTAAAGCTTAAGAATAATTCAAAGTCAGAAGGAGAAGAAATTCCTGTCAGCAGCGAGGGTCAAATTCCTTGTTTCCACATTGGCAGTGAGGGTCACGTGCCTTGTTTCCATGGATGGAGTCCTAACCAGAAAAATCCATCTTGAAGTCAACTTCTTCAGGGTCTGCTTTCAAGTGTCCAATAGGCTAATGATATGCATCATTCCTTGTAGGTATCCACTTTACAAATCCTCCTGGAAATTGCCCTTGAACCACTGCCTCCCTCCCTTTCTTCATTCTACTGTTCTTTTAATCATCTCACTGTTTTCTAATCATCTAAGTGCCTGCCCCAACTTGCTTTGCATTATGTGCCTCTGTTCAGACTCAGATCATCAAGTCTTTCTGATCACCAATGCCAATAGTGAATTTCACAAAACTGTTTATAGGACAGGCTAGCATCTACTGATGTGTAAATTCAAATGAAAATAAAGACAGATACTATTATTATCCTTATTAGACAGATACGACCATAACTACCTTCATAAATATTTGGAAGAGTGAGTTTATTAATTTAAGATTCTGGCTGTCGTCTAGTAAACAAGGATAGTAACATTTTTTTGCAAATGGATTTGTTTTGAAAAATCAATGGAATCACTGTAGATACAAAAATGATGTATTTTCTTCTTTGCAATACTTATAGGAATTTCATCTTAGTCATCAAGATATGTACTGGAATATGAGTGAAACTGGAAATTTTGCAAGACAAGAGCCTGAAAACTCAGACTTTAATGAAACATGGAAAAATATGTAAGACAATGGCTCTCAAAGTTTTCAGTTTTCTCCAGAAGCTGGAGAATGTATCATATAGGGTAATGTAGAGAATATTAACATATAGGTTAATATAGATAATGCAGTGTATTTAGGTTAATGTAGTGAATGAAACATATAGTTTAATGAGATATTGATGTTACTACCACACAATATGAAAGGGGAAACTGAGGCACAACACAGTTAAAGAAGTATCTCATGAGCATAAAATTTCATCCTTAAGTGACTTGATTTTACAGTTTATGTCCCTGAGCCCAGTATGTGGCCCTAGAGAAGAATCTGGAGCTGCTGACTTCCACTCTACCCGGTGCTACTTGAAAGATTTGGGGGTCCCTTCATTGTTGCCTGATAATACTGGAGAAACAGGTTCTTGGGTTCTTAGTCTCATCAATAAAAGAATGTAAGAACAAACTCAAGAGACACATGATGACAAATTTATTAGAGTTAAAAACAAACTAAAAAAACAATAAACAAAAGCAGCAGACAAGCTGTAACTCTTGTCATCTGTCTAGAGAAGAAAAGTGGAGAAGAAAAGAAGAAAAGAAACACAAACAAACAAAAACTAGTAGCTTCTGAAGGTAAGCCAGTGTGGAGGGTAGCTATATGGTGGACAAGAAGGGACATTTCTTCGGGGAGGGCAGCTCTAGAGAAACACTGAAAACCCCAAACTACTGGAGACACAGCATGCTTAGGCTCTGGCTAGTATCTAAAAGCAAAAGAAGAGTAGGAAAAGGAAAAGCTACTCCTTCCTGAGTCAGGGCTCACAAAAGCAATAAGACCCAGCTAGGTATCATGGTATCTACAAAACTATGTGGATGCATGGGTGGGGGTTCTAGGGAGAAAGTTTACATTGTTTCGTTAAAGGACTAATTATTATTCTTATCTCTTTTACAATGTATTTTTGTGTATGGGTGTTTTGCATGCATGTATGTCAGTCCACCACATGCCTGCTTTTAGCTCACTGAGGCCAGAATAAGGAATAGGATTCCCTGGAAGGGAAGTTACAGGTGGGATGAACCATCGTGTGGGTGCTGAGAATCAAACCTGGGTCTTCTGGAAGAGCAGCCAGTGCTCTTTACCACTGATCCATCTCTCCAACTTTTCTCCCTTGTCTTTAGCATAGCTTAGCATAGCTGCCTTCCTGACAGTGGTCCCTTAGACAGATGACTGAACTGCTCATTTGGATTAACTCTTAAAGAGGAAGACATTGGCTTGTCTGCATCTATTGCTAGATTCCACGTTGCTATAACATTCTTCACTCTGAAGAAGTAACCCTCACATAGTTTAAGAGATGGTCAGGGCATAGATATAGCCCATTTTTAAAAGAAAATATAAGAGACCTACATTCTAAAGCTGTTCACTAGTAGGGGTTAATATCTGGACTGGAATTCTACTTCCCAGCATTAAGCATAGCCTCCAGACAGGATGTTCACTTAGGAGGTAAGAAAACAGAGCTCCCTTCTAGCATTTCTGGTAAGAGAACTAGAAGGATTTTGAAACTGCTGCTTTGGGGATTTCTGCCATAAGCTGCCCATCTAGTCTGTCTTCTGTTCTCAACAATGGCTTGATATCTTGTGAGATCAGAGACTGTGAAGTTCCTAGGAAGAGATTCCAGTGAAATGCATCTGAACCTTTGGCCTCAATCAATAAGAGACAATAAAGGTAGGTACCTACTTGCTTTTTCCTTAAAACTCCCTTGGGGGAACATTCATACACAGATTGTTAGGACTCTTGAGTGTTTCTGATTCACTAAAGTTAGCTGGGTTTGAGCACTTGTGTTAAGCTTCCAGACTCAGGTTCCACACCTGGCTAGAAACCATCAGGAGTCATTAAAATAATATCATATCATCACCAGATGCCTTTGATATAACACCTTCTCTTATATAGGGACTATAAAAAGGGGTTTTCTAATTATACTATTCAGAATATTGTAACAGTTCTAATTTGATAATAAAGGAAAGATTTTTTCATAATAAAGTATCTTTTTCAAAACATTTTTGCTATAGGCGAGGCTAAGGTGGTAAAATGTATGCTGACCCTCAGCAGACACCTGTGTTATAGTGGCAGTGCATTTGAATGGCAGCCAGAGAGGAAGGATGCCTGGCATTCTCCCTGATGGTACTCTGAGCTGGAGATGGTCAGATTCAGCATACCATAGGGATGTCCCGCTTACTTTCCCCTGCAACCTCTGCTCATTTTAAATGCATGTCCTCTTACTTTGACAATAAAGTGTCCTTTGCATAAAAACCATCACAGTCCTCTACATAATAACCATTCAGAGCTCTGGATCAGTGAACTGAAAGGTGACCTGAGAAGCAATTGGTTGCTGCAATTATAGGATCTGTCAACACGCCCATTCAAAATTGAAATAATGTGCAATTTCAAAGTATTGTTTGTTTTGTTGTGGGGGAAAGGAGGCAGGTAATCTGCTACTGTTAAAGTGAGATGTAACACTCCCCCCTGCCCAGATAGCTAGGTGTCTGCAGGTCCTCTGTTAATGGCAAAGCCATAAGTCTTAACAAAATGCTAAAAGAATTCTACAACGTAAAAATAACTTTCTATGTAATAGCATTTAATGTCAAAGCTTAAATGCATGCTAATCAATGCCTTAATGACATGAAAAAAATGAGGTAAAAAGAATAGAATTATTGTATCTTCATTGGTGCCTCCTTTTTCTTCTCTTGAAGTAAAAAGAGATTCATGATTCAAAGAAATACTTATGTACTTACCTTGCTTAGGTGCCTTTCTAATGGGACGTTAGACTTAGAACAGTGTACTCAAAAATTCTGAAGTGATTTCTCAACTTAATAAAACTTTACTACCCCTGAGTATTCTACCAGAAAGACAGTAATCTGAAATTGAAAATGAATTCTACTATCAGTCTAGTTCATTTCCTGGCTTCTCATTGCAACGAAAATCATATTTGTATTAATATTGGAAGCACAAACAAAATCTTTTCCTGTAATATGGCTTTCTTTCCATTTGTCTAGGAATACATATGAAATACAGATAGTAGTCCAACACCTCACATATGACAGAGATGATGATTATTATTATTATTATTATTATTATTATTATTATTATTATTATTGGTTTTTCAAGACAGGGTTTCTTTGTGTAGCTTTGAGCCTTTCTTGGAATTCTCTTTGGAGACCAGGCTGGCCTCGAACTCACAGAGATCCGCCTGGTTCTGCCTCCTGAGTTCTGGAATTAAAGGCATGTGCCACCACTACCCAGCCAGAGAGTCTTATACCAAACCAATTGACTGATGGTTAACATGGACTTTATCATGCAATATAGGTCATACAACCAAAATTCCTATTACAAAACCAAAGTCAGAGCTATTAGTATTCTAGATAACATATTTTGTGGAATTATATTTAAGGTCCAATAATAGCTTCAAATAAATTAATCAGAGCCTAACTTCTTTAGGAATTAACCTATGCACCGTCCCTCTAACCTTCCATAAATTAGAATTCCATGTGCAGCAAATATACACTCTAATCTCCCACATTCATTTCAATGTAATCAATTCAATATAATCACAGCATTCACATTTCAGAATACAGCAGAAAACCTGCCAAACGCCCCCTGTTATCTTTGGTTTCACTATATAATTCACACAAACTCATTGTCTGAAACGTTCCTTTAGAGAAAACTTAAAAGATTGCTTAATTCTCTTCTCCAACAAGGACTCTTTATAACTATGTCAACACTCCACTTTCTGACATGGAACAACTGGGTCATACTTCTTTTACATAGTTGTTGGTTCCAATTTGGATATGACAACATGATAACACATGGTTTCTGACTCTTTCCAATATTCCCAACTGGGACAGCTTCTGCCCCTTCACACAGACAATCATAGAGTTGGTCATTAGTTAAAAAAAAAAATGCTATGGGTATCGGGGAATCAGGTCTACTAAGTTAAGCCTTGGAGTTGCTATGTAAATATTATGTCATGAGTGTGTGTGTGTGTGTGCATGTATGCACCCATGTGCATGTGTGAGTTGTCTTGCATGTGCACATGTAAAAAGAGTTAAAAAAGAATGACTCAATTCTTATGAATACAAGGTATATTTGACTCAATAGTATACTATAGATTTCACAGCCAGGTGGTGATGACGCACACCTTTAATTCCAGAATTTGGGAAGCAGAGCCAGGTGGATCTCTGTGAATTTGAGGTCAGCTTGGGATACAGAGTGAGTTCCAGAAAAGGTACCAAAGCTACACAGAGAGACCCTGTCTCGAAAAACACCAAAATAAATAAATCAAACTGTAGATTTCACTTGTATGATAAAGTAAATTAATGAGTAAATAAGATTTTCAATACCAATGGCTTCCTGTTCTAAGCACATAAGTACCATCCTATAACACATCACTTTAAATATAAAGCCTTTTGACTCTTCCTTAGTTCCTTTATCTATACATTGTTGTTATCTATTCATTCGGTACATATGTATTAACTACCCAAGGCAAGCAAAGCCCTACAAGGTTGTACTGGAAACATCAAGGCGAATTATACTCACATAGTTTTACCTGAGATTTGTTATCATGGGGTGTTTTGATGGTTGATATTCCCTGTCACCTTGAGAGGATTTAGAATTACTACTAGTAAGCAAACCTGTGAGGATGTCTGTGGTAAGGAGATTCCTACAGAGGTTGAACTGAGGTGGGAGGATGACCTCACATGTGGGTGACACCACTCTCTGGGCTGCAGTCTCAGAATGAATACAAAAGGAAATGCAAGCTGAGCACTGGCTTTCATTGTCGTCGGCTTTCTAATGACAAATACCATGTGTGCAGTCACCTCAGTTTCCCTGTTTGTATCCAGGTATCTGCCTGTATCTTCCCTGCCATGATTGGCCGTCCTCTGACACTATATGCCCAAACAAGCTCTTTATTACATTTCTTTCATTGTATATTTTATCTCAGTAACAGAGAGATCAATTAATACCAGAGTAAAAACAGAATCACTCGAGACATGGGTTCTCACAGAGAGCCATATCTAGGAACAGTCATCCCAGAAGATACCCATCCTTATAGGCAAACAGTACATTTGGAGCATACACAGGACAGTCAGTCAAAGGCACTTCCACATTTTGAAGATCTCTATGGAGCTATGTTGAGTAAATTGTTAATACACTGCTTAACTAAGTAATGGATAAATAATAAATATCCTTTGAGTTCCAGTCAGGAAAACGTTAAAAAATCAAAGAGATAACAGTATGAGAAAGTCTGTCAAACAGCTCCAGGGAAGAAAGTTTAAAGAACACAGTGATAATAAAGATACTATTATAGAAAAATGAAGATATTTCATTAGGACTTATATTGAATAGCAAAGTGGTTATGAGGATATTTCATTAGTACATAATACCTTGCATTTTGAAGCAAGCCGAAGTAGATTATCATATTGCATTTTTTTTAAATCAAGGTTAAATCCACAGATATGCTGGCGACTTAATAAGGATTTAGTTTGCAGAAACTCACAGGGATACAATTTAAGCCTAATGCCCCTGCTTTCTGCAGTTTCTCCTGGCCTAAAGTAGCTTGTTTGCTGAATTGAATATAAACACATGGTCCTTCTCTATACAATGGCGAGCTATGACAAATGGCAACTAGTTTTCCTGAACAGGGCTAGCATTGACCCTTCCCATTGATTGACAGGAATTGAAAGGTCACAATACATTATGACAATTGTATTTGTTTAGCAGTGTTTTACTGTGAGGATTGATATTTCAACATCGGCAGTGCTAGCATGCCCACTGCTAAATTGCCTTATTAACCTTGAGATTCTTGTGTTTAAAAGAGAAACAAATAATAATGTAAGTTTCCTTCTGGTCATCTGCAGCATTTATTTTGGTGTGCATGAACCAAAAAATGCCTCAGGAGATCAGCTTTTGTAAATAGAAAACAAGATCAGTTCTGCTGCGTATAGGAAATGTAAGAGTCTGTTATGGCTGTGCATTTTGAGGGAATTAACACTTTTCAATAAATTCATGATGTTTATATTTGGCAGTAATAGAGGATACATTGATGACTGCTCATGATTGACAAAGCTTATTATCCTTTCTAATAGGTGCACATGGTGTCATCAAATTCTGCTTGTGCTAGAGTGGAGCAGGAGTCCAGGATCTTCTTGAGTGACTTGTACACAAGATGGCAATGCAGGGGAACTAGCAGGTGCATCATGTTCTTTCCTGGCCAGTGACCCAATGCTTCTTTACAGGGGCTACATTATGTGGTCTTTTCATACTTCAAAGCCAATGTGACAGGACCTCAATTTTAATGAGAAGAAATAAAACTCATGATTTAGAGCCACTTATATAAAGTCTAATAAAATTCAATGCAAATTTGTTCAAAATCTGTGTCTTTCCAGTACATTTCTCAAAATGTAACCAAAAGTTCTAGCCAAATACTAATAATTTGAGGAGAAATATAAACCATTCCCTTAAGCTTCTCAAAATAAGTGAATCTAAAATACTCAGTTACCTAAGGTAACTAAAGTTTGTGTACTTTTTCTAAACTTTTATCTTGTTAAAGAAAGCTAGACTTTCCAAACTAAAGATTTACTTATTTTTTATTTTAAATTTCTGAGTGTTTGCCTGTATTTATATGCACCGTGCGTGAGCAGTTCCTGCAGTAGCCAGAAGAGGGAGGCAGATTCCTGTGGAACTGGATTCACATGATTGTGAGCTACTACATGAGTGCTAGGAACTGAGTCCTGGTCCTGTCCAGGAGCAACAAGAACTCTTACCCACTGAGCCCTCTCTCCTGCTTCTAGAGAAGACTAGACTTTCCTAACACCAATAATCCCTTGGTATTTCCTTAATTACCTAAGGGAAAACCTGCTAGGTCATATCTAATATAGAAGGCCTTTGTTTCATTCGAGGTATAAAAAATCTTCAACAAATAAGTCAAAACATGTGGGTATCATATCTCCATTCTTAGGTGACCAGAATCAACACAGAGAACACATCTGAGGAAAATTTATCAGCTTGTGTTTCTACCTTTTCCTACTTTACAATTGTCTCTTGTAAGATCAGGCTTATTTCTTTATTTCTACAATTGATTATTTCTTGCCTATGATGTTATTTCAACGATACATCCTCTTCCCCGTAGCCTCATTTTTCCCCTGGATCTTTCCAATCTGTGAAAGTCAGAAGAAAAGACTAAAATGTGCGCGCACACACACATACACACACACACACACACACACACACACTGGACTCTTCTTTCTATTCCTCATTTGACATTGTCTGCTCTCTCTTCATAGCCTGCCTCCTGAGAAGCTAGTGTAATCCCTGTTCCATTTCCTCACTGCCTACTCATATTCCAGCCCACCACAATCTGGTTTCTGCCCTCCATTCCAAAAACATTATCCTTGCAGTGTTAAAAATGATCCCTAGTGGCTTGATTGAATGGGCCCTATGCAATTGCCAGCTCGTATACTAAAGTCAGATAATCTGTGGAGATTATTATGATCCCTGGGCAGGGGTGATAGGCAAATTCATGCAGCATTCCGTATTTTTACAGTATGAACTCATTTTGTTATATATAGAGATATATATTTTGATGCAGAGCATATATTTGCATATAGAAAAAGCCTGGAAAGATGTATCAAATTTGAATAGTAGTTATCCAGGGTGATGGGATTTGGGATGACAAATTATACATGTAAATATATATGTATATATATATATATATATATATATATATATATATATATATATATATATGCTACTTATGTAATGCTTACACATTCCTTATCTAAATAAAAAGAAATCTATCTCAAAATATCTAGGGTCCCCTTTCAGTTCTCATCTTATTTGCCCTCACAGAAGTGTTTTGACAATTTAGTTCTATCCTTAGTCTCAAGGACACCATATTCTCTTGGTATTCCTCCACCGTCTTAGCATATGGCTCTCAGTTCTCTTTGAGGCCTCATTTTCTTTATCTCTCTCCTTAAATTTACCACCCCACTCTCCATCACTGTCCATCTCTGATACCTATCGCTCAGATAGTCGCTTTCTCAACTCCTTCCTATTCATGGGATACCTGATGTTCAAAATTCCCAAAGCTCTTTCTCTAGGCTCAGGTCTTCTGTCTCAATTCCAGCCACCTATATTCAACCATTAGCTAAGCTTTCACGTGCTTAAAATGAACTCATTTTTTTCCTACAAGTTGGGTCCAAATCTTATGATTGCACATCAACGGGTAGATTCATCTTTTTATGAAAATCAACTAAAAATGTGACAGCTGCCTTTGGCTCCTTTTTGTCACTTTCTACACCAAACAAATTGGTCACCCATCACAAATTCTAGGTATATATATCACAGTCCTAACTTTTCCCCATGATTTCCCACATTAACCAAAGATTTCACCATTTCTTCTTTATTGAAACCATTCCTTGGCTACTCATGTCATATTCAGTCTTATCCATCCTGCCTCCTCTTTCTCTTCTCCAACAAGGATGGCTTTCCTAAATCACAAATTACATCACAGTGCTGTACTATTTATAAAGTCTCTTATGGCCCTTATTGTTTAAATATGTAGTTGAAGATCTTTTAGCTGTCCCCCCAGGACAGATTCCATAGAAATACTCATTTACCTTGTATCTTCAGTCTTCCTGAATGCCAGACCTAGTGACCTGCAAGCAACTCTCCCAACATCAGTCTTCCTTGCCCATGAGCCATTTTTCATTAACCCTGCAAGGAAACTCCATCCATGTTTCTTTACTTGCCTCATTCTCTATCATCATTCAAGCCCCAAGTCTGCTCATTTCATGACCTGTCCAGGATCATCTTCTTTCACAAAGTACATCATGCTTCCCATAGGGGGGGCATAAGTCACATCCTATTTTAGTTGTTGATTCTGTTCTTTCATACCTAAATCCTGGGATCCATGAAGACAGGACTGTGTATTTAATTTGTTTGTAATAAACAGAAATGATGGCCATAAGGGTATCGGCCACTTCCAAGATCAGGAATTAAGGGGAGAAGTCAGAATACAATCACTTGAACAAATTTCCCCACAACATATTACAGGCCAATTCTTCTAAAGCAGTGATTCTCAACCTTTCTAATGCTGTGACCCCTTCATACAGTTCCTCATGTTGTGATGATCCCAACCATAAAATTTTGTTCCTACTTCACAACTGTAATTTTATTACTTTTATAAATCATAATGCATGCTTTCTAATGGTCTTATGCAAATTCTGTGAAAGGATCATTCAACACCCAAAGGATTGTGACCCATAGGTGAGAATGCTACTCTAAGGAAACATAAGACACAGAGGTTCACCTAAGAATATTCGTTTAAATCTAATACTATCAGCTTATGGAGCTCAAAGTTAAAAAGAAAATCCTCCCTGGGGATCAAGGAGGAGATTTCAGAATTTGACTCAGTCCCTACTGAAAGCATGACTTCTTTTAAGCAGTCATTTTTGCTATGGGAATGTCATGCTGTAAAGTAGATTACAATGTATACAGAGGTAGGAAAATCAGGTATTAGTTACATCTCTCTTTACCCATCACCCATGAGCTTGTATGGGCAAATCACCTGCCTATATGAAATCAGAGGGCAGAAGAATTTTGATCCTAGAAGTACTAGTTGATTTTCTAGATTCCTGTGAGCATTAAAATAAATAATTGCAGTATTGCAATGAAACTATTTTTTTACAAATTATCTTCAATAGTTATAATAAAAACCAGATGGATGTACACAAGGATAGCATGCACACATGGATGGTGTACATACATGGATATTATGCACACATATATGATTTCCTGGGACTTATTTGAGAGGTTCCTTATGGGCCATTAAGGATTTTAATCTTTCATGCACTAATAGTTATGATTTTAGCAGAGATGGGCACTGCTTATTTCTCCAATATTATTGAGTGATGCCCTATAATCAATGGATTGAATTTTGGTCCATGTTCTATTCTCCCCCCACTAAATATCTGAATTAACAGAAATGTAGAGATGATTCAGTGTTTAAGAGCAATTGTGTTTCTTGAAGGGGACCAGGGTTCCATTCTCAATAACCATATGGTAGCTCACAACTTTTGTAACCCTAGTTCTAGGTGATCCACCAGGTCTGCACCTGATGCTAGGTAGACAAAAAAAAGTTCATATGCACATTCATAAAAATAAATAAATAGCTTTAAAAGATATAAATTAATGAAAGAGTTCCTTACCTTATAAAGAAACAGAGGAAAACAAATCACCTCTAATAACATCCACAATAGAATTATCATTCAAGCGTCATATGCTGTATCTCACAAACCCCTTCCTCCACTCCATTTCAATGCCTAGCCAATGCACTTTCTTATCTTTAAAAACAGATTGTGCTATACTTCATTCAAATATTGGCTATTCTGTGGTCTAAATCTAAATCTGGGTCTGGATCATTCCAGCTCAAGAAAGATTGAAATCATTATTCTATGATAAATATGTAGACTTTTAAAAACCCTTTTTTTATCTCTTAACTTAGATTTGAAATGTTCCTCAATGAGACCTGAGATAGAGTATATTGGGTAGTTTGAAGAAATACGTTATTTGAGAATATATGCATATATTGTACTCCTCTTGCAATACTGTAACTATGTATGACAATATTGCATGTATATAT
The DNA here is from genome assembly GCF_049852395.1 of Peromyscus maniculatus bairdii. NCBI lineage: Eukaryota > Metazoa > Chordata > Mammalia > Rodentia > Cricetidae > Peromyscus > Peromyscus maniculatus. The sequence continues at coordinate 99,865,286 of NC_134854.1, forward strand.
GACAAAGAGGCAGTCATTACAATAGCTGAAGGTAATGGAATCTCCTAAGACAATAATAGATTTGATTAGCCATCATTGAAGCCACAGTGAGCCTTGAGTAACAATAGATATTATGTCTTATTATTTGTAGTTAAATCCCTTTAACTATTAGCACTTAATACTTATATGTCAGTTTGCATTCTTTGGGCTAAAATAAGTGGTTTTGTGTAACAATGAAAAGAAGTGGTTGGTAGTTACATCTGCATGCTACTGTATCTTTAAAATATAAAGTTTTATTAGTACATAGCTAATGAAGGATATAGTTACCTCTCCTAGAATTTGACAATTAACCTAAAATTTTTCTTTCAGGATAAAGAAAACTTCGCCCATACCCAGCAGGAAGCAATTTTAAGAATACGACGCCCACATTCCCAAAGAGGTGGTGTGGGGCGGGTGGTTTTTTGGTCTTTTTAATGGGTTTTGGGTCTGGGATAATTTTCAGTATTTAGGGGGGTTGGTTACAAGTTATTGTCAAGGGTTAGGAAAAAGGCTAAGCAAAGGAGATTAGATTTAAGGTTCTTGTTTAAAAAAAAAGAGAAAGAAAGGAAAGAAAAAGACAATTACTAATTTTAAATACTTTACATTCGATTGAATTGTTTTATATTGTACACAAATTTGAAACTGATATTGTTAGAAAATGCTATATGTATATTTCTAATTGTATTTATTCCATCCATTTAACAATGTAATGCAAATTTCTGATCCTTGAATGTTATTATTATCAACTATTAGGATATAAAGAAATGAAAGCTAGTAGTTAGACATTATCATAGAACTTGTAGTCATATTAGATATGTTTTAAAAATTGAGCAGAGATGTTTTAGACAGGTCATCTTCAAACCCTTCAGAGATCTACAGAATATGGCATTTAAAATGTTTTAATAACTTAGAAAATTTTTCTTTTTTGAGACATGTCGGCTCCTGGCAGTACCAATCTACTTTAGAGAAAATATGGGCATTGAAGAAACTGCATATGGAGTCAACTTTCATTCTGGCAAAAGTTAGCCACTGGACAACAAAGTATCCTCGAATCAACAGGACAAAATGGACAGACAGATCACGAAACAAGGGACTACTGATTCTTGCCAAAACAAGTGTGGTTATGGCTTTATCAAAAGGCATCTTCTGAGGCCAGGACAATATGGCCCCATTCCTGAAGTGGCCTTCGCATCCGGAAAAGGTACGGTGCCCTTTTCTTCGAAGGCAGCTTAACAGGCAGAGGGCCGATGGATTCTGTTGTACAATGGAACAGCAGCTGAAAGCTCATGCCTCTCAAAAGTAGACTGGCATTTAATAGAGGGATGTGGAGAAGAAGGGGATGCTGAGATGAAGCCATATATACACAGCCAAGAAGAATGGACAGCTGAATTAAAAAACTGTCAACAATTTCCAGAATTTAAAATCCTGAATCATGACAGGACACTAGTGGAATTCAGGAGTTTCTGGTACGTGGACTGCTCTCACCCAATGTGAGATTGAACTGTTGACCTTGTGTACATCCTACTTCACAAATGAGTCTGTCAGATACACTAAGCCTATAGGCTGAAGATGATGCCCCAACACTGCGGAGAAACCTCAGGTGACTGCCCAGGCAGCTGGCTGTTTCTGTTAACTCACAAAATTTTTTGGAAGTTGCTTGCATGCACTTCCTGTTTTTATTTTTGTTAGCTAATTATTCCCTTCTTGGGTCTCTGAGGGAGTTGAAGATTAGTTAGTTATGGTTGAAGATTAGTTAGTTATAGTTGAAAATTAATTAGGATAGAAAGTACATTAGATACATCTTGGAATTACCAAAATAGGATAGATAATGGAATTATTTTCTCTGATTTGTCAAATACCTGTTTAGGTATTTATTACTTGTATATATTGTATATAGTTATTGTACTTTTGTATATAGTTTTTCTTTTGTTAGTTATAACCTTTTGCTTTTTTTCTTTTTATTAAAATAGAAAAGGGGAAATGTGGTGGTAATCTAATTGTACTGAATTATTATTTTGATTGTATGTTAATAAATAAAGTTGTCTGGGAGTCAGAGCTATTAGAGCCATAGCAAGAGTGTGGCGGTGGTGGCACACGCCTTTAATCCCATAGATATCTGTGTGTTCAGGGTCAGAGCTATTAGAGCCATAGCAAGAGTGTGGCGGTGGTGGCACACGCCTTTAATCCCATAAGATCTCTGTGTGTTCAGGGATACAGTCAGCATTGGAGACATATGCCTTTAAGACCTAGGGGGCTGTACATTCAGACAGTGACGAGGCAGTCATGTGTTTGGGTTTACAACCAATGAGAAGGCAGAACAACATACTATAAAAAAAACGAACTGACAGGAAGTAGGTCTCTCTTTTCGCGAAGCTGGGACAGCAGGAGGAAGGGTGAGATTTTAGCTCTGAGCTCTGACTTCTCGGCTTTCTCTTTTACATTGTTTCTGTGTTTCTTATTTAATAAGACGGTTGGTTACATCTACACATAGCTACTCTTATTTTGTGTATGCTGTCTCAAACTAATTTTGTACTTCCACAACAGACTTATATATGTGACAGACCATACCCTCCCTCCAAAGCTGATGATACTATTTATCCCTTTGCAGAATCTTTGCATCTCTCCCTAATTTATGCCAGCAAATATCCACGGGGGTAACATCATCCACTTTATTTCTCCTGGTGACCATCATGAATCCCTACAGGGCTAAAGCTACTCAAAATCACCGTATCACAAAACAAAAATATCCATGCCCTCAAACCAACACTGATACCACTGCAAAATACCCATGCGCAATACAATAATCCTTAACATAACTGCATGTCGTATCCAAGGCATACTAATTCATTCACTGCACATAGCACCATGGCAACCAGTGGACTCAGAACTATAGATATAGCACTTCTCTGTCTGGTTCTGAGATGCCACAGAGTTAGCAAAAACAGTATTGTGGTATGGGAAAGCTACTTAAGGAAGGAAGCTGATGTGGACAGGATATGCACTGTGGACTGGCTGGTCAGTATATGAGACATGTACTCTCAGCCAAACTCTTCACTGTTACAAATTAGCTATCTCTATGAAGAGCACTCTGCCCAAGACTGGAAAGTTCCCAAGATATCAACACAAAATACAGAAAGTTCAAAACACAATCCTGACTAAGCAAGCCTCCACTTTCAACCTTTCCTCCTGCTATTTTCCCTCAGTACCATGAGACAGGTATGTTCAAATCATGCATTCCTTCAGCACCTGCCTCCTATGCTTCCTCATCCCACCTGGGTTATTCACAGCAGTCTCAATGTCCTTGTATCTAAACCATGTGATTCCCTGTCTTTTCCAACATTCCCCCCTCAGCCACTAGCTATAGCAGCCAGATGCTACAGCCAGTAGGTAATCACCAGCGGCAGAGACACAGCAGTTTCCTCTGCATTCTAACACTCCATCTAGGAGAAGGGAGGAGGACTTATGCCAGCAGGAGGTAAACAAAGGTTCATGTGTATGATAACAGTAACCTGCAATGTTCCCGAGTGTCCCCTATCCAATAGTATAAACTTGAGTCAACAGTGGCTGAGGGAGGAGACACTGATTATCTAATCCACAAAGAAATCAGACCGACCATATTACTACCTGCAAGTTGTGGGAAGAGCCACAGGGCTGTGGTTTTCATGAGTCATCACCCATGATGTGGGCTTCTCTGCCATTCAGTTGCTTTTTATGAGTCACCCTTGCTCCTTGTGAGTAACCCCTCACCCACGTTACCCTCCTTAATAATGCCAATAGGAACTCATTAGATCACCAAGAAGAACATTGTCTGTCATAGGCTTTCTTCCTTGTGTGTGTCTGTGTGTGTATTATATGTTGGTTCTCCCCAGAAACCCAACAACCAATGCCACTTCCAGAAGGCAATGCTATGCTGCTAGAGGCCAAGGTTTTCAGAAATTAAAGCAAATAATTAATCAAATTAAAGTTAAGTCCTTATAATATTAAGCAAAAACTGATACCCAGTATAGGACCAACTTTAAAATGTCTGGAAGTAAAGGAAATACTTGCAAGAGCATCCACAGAGAAGTTTCTCATTTTTTCTCATAAACAGATGTTTTCAGCATAAGCTGGCACTGTGCCTTTTGAGTTATTTTTACATTTTTATTAAATATTTTAACGTTCATGCTTTTTGTATCAAAAAGCCTACTCAGAAATTTATCTTCTAGACAAAATTTATAGAAAAGAGAATTTTCATGGCATTCGAAAAACAGCCAGAAAGCCAATGTGGCTGGTGTATAGCAGAAAAGATAAGGAAGGATGGGACTGGAAAACTGGGAAGGTCGGGTATCAGAAGAGGTCACACAAAGCACAGGCAGAAGTCAAGACTTTGTTCTCAATGAACTGTGAGAAAAACTATGTGCCTCTGAAGCATCAGGTGAGGTGACTGGTAAAGTTACACTGGTTTTTTATTATTTCTTTCACAGAAAGGATGGCTAGTCAGAGTTCTATTTTGGAAAGAAAACTCTTGAAGGAACAAGACCATGAAGAGTAGAAAAGAAGGTGAGGAGAAGCAAAGCTGTGGCCTAGGAGACAGTAAAAAACAAACAAACAAACAAACAAAAAAAACCTACTGGGGAGGAATAATGAGGAAACTTCTGAAGGTAAAAAGAAAAGCAAGAGTCTGAGGCCGTCCAAAAGCTATGGGAGAAAAATTACACCAGGAGAAAAATTCCACCAGGAGAAACAACAGCCTGAAGGATCTCATGGTGGAAATGAGAAGACATTCGTGGAACTAAAAGCATTTGGCCTATGCTGCTTTGACAAGCACTACTAGGGCTAGAGGTATAACTCAGTGGTACCAAGCTTGTACAGCATGGTCAAGGCCCTGGGTTCCATCTTCAACACTGGAAACTAAAAATAAAATAAATAAAGGGAATTGTCACTGGTTCCTTAAAAACCATGAGTATTTACATTTTCATTACATTTTGTTAAAGAAAATATTTGTTTATAATTGTTAACTGAGTATTAGAGCAATTCACAATTTTTGAAATAATTTGTTAATGGATATCAGGGAGTCAGGAAAAGAAAACAAGTCAAAATACAAAGAATTTTCCATTGGAATTCCTCAATATTGGTTTTAAATCATACATGTTCTATTTTAAAAGTAGCTTACATAAAAGGAAAAATAGAAATTCAGCCCATTGTCAAGAAATTTATCTTTATCTACTATATGACCCTTGTCCTTTATCACAGGGTCAGTACAAAAATGCAGATATTAAAATGCCTTTCTAAAACATGTAAGTATAAAGAACCTTGAACAATAACGGTTAAGACTTTTGTAATATGTGACCAGTAAATATTCCCATCATCAATCATGGATGAAAAGCTTCACCTAGAACTTACACAGGTGAAAATTTTTGAAAACATTTGAAGCACCAAGGATTCACTGTCAATATATAGTACAGTGGAATTTTAATTTAGTACTGACAACAGAATGTAGGAGTCAACTGTGAGATGCCAAGATATACAAAGGGAGGCAGAACACATATGTATGAAGGAAGAATTTAACTTGTGCTGTCTTCTGTTAGTATATAACCAGAGTCAGAAGAGTGAGCCAGCATTGTGTGGTTCCGCCCGATCTGTCACACATGCTTGGAAATGTATTTACAGCAGAGAATCATTTCATAAACACTGCTTAAATCAGTGCTGAGGGAGAGGGGAGCTGCCTTACCAGTGACTACTCTGCCACAGCTCTTTTCTCACAGCTCTAGATGCCTCCTCACTCCTTGTTTTTATAGCATGCTTTTATGGTTTATAGAAACACAAGCAGCTATTGCTGAAATAATTAAGAACCATGGGTTTTTACGGTTTGAATAAACTGGTATCTTTGGCACAATGTTTTCTTTGATAGCAAAAAGCCATATACATCATTTGAAACAGAGTTGTGACTCCATTCTTGTTTGGTGGATAATCTTAGAAGACAAAGAGCCCCTGTCTGAGGAGAGCTACTCATTCAACAGTCTTCCTATTCCCAGGCCTAGTACAGATTCTACTAGTACTGAAGACATGGGGCCACCTCAGAAGTCTGCTTGCCAACTTATGTAAAATTCCACCTGAAGAACTGATCCCTGGCTTCACCCCCTGGATAAAAAAGGTTGCTGCTATTCCAGGACATGCCGCTGCTAAAGCAGAGGGGAAATTCTTATGTCCCTCATAAAATGCACACATGCAAGCTCATTGCTTCTTTCCATTTAGACTGTGCAGAGAGAACATGGGTTTAATTCATGGAGCCCAGAACTCTTTGAAAACCTGACCAAGTGAGAAAGGAATCTATGGTGGTTCCCAAACCTAGTAGCCTGGCTCCCCAGCTGTTTGGAATGGGACACCAGTACTCCAACTATTAATTCATGGAGAAGACAAGCAGTGTCCTCAGTACATGTGAATGCTGTCATCTGGGCTGAAGGCCAGGTAGGTGTCAGTACTACTGTGCAAGGGGCCAAGACACACGTTGTCATCCTGCAGATTCAGCTAGAAGACAATAAGACAGTCAGCCTATGGTCTCTTCACTGCTACTCTCAGTTTCTTCTGAGTGTGTATGAATGCCTTAGAACGACCATCCCAGCACCTTCTCCACCTCTGATATCAACCCCCAAAAAGGCACCCATTTTCCAAGAGCTCACAGGTGTACATCTAAATAGTTGGAACAACTGAATCTTTTTCAGATCCTTTATTGTATTTTATTCTATTTTTTGACAAGCTTCATGCAGCAATTTCATAGCTAACTAAGAAGGACCAGTGCACATCACCAGTTACACAAACTTTGCCATATTCTCAGATGTGGAATCATCTTATATAAAAGGCACCCACCTGCAGCCTAAGTTTCATCTCCAGGATTCACATGGTGGAAGGAGAGAACTATGTCGTCTTGTTTAAACCTCCACATAAGTACCATGGTATTCATGTCTACACACACACACACACACACACACACACACACACACACACACACACTCAAAATCAATTAATCAATAAATACATTTTTTTGGTAAAAAGTCGTAATTTTCTAATTCTCTACTGCAAATACCACATCACCTTTCTTTACACATTAATCATACAAGTATTTGTTGGGCACCATTATGACTACAGGTTCCTTCATAAGCTCTTTCTACTCTTGAACATCTCATTTGAGAAGGTCCAACCACCAATCTTACTATCTAGGAAAACCAAAGCCCTTACCACCCTTGAACACTAGCATCAAAATAAGTATGGATTATCTCACCAAATACACCAGTCTGCACCATGATCTTCCTTCCTTCTAGACTTACTTTTTACTTATTTTAAGAGCCCTCTGTGTCACAACTTGTGCATCTAGGGGTTCATAGTATGCTGTCAACCAAGCACACATACTACCCTGATGATGAGACTTTGTGCTTCACTGTAGCTTTTTGCATGCCCAGTTCCTAAGAGAAAAAAAAAAGAGAGAACAAGACAGTAATACTAATGCTTCTCCCAGAATAGGGCAGAAGTCCTTTGCTCAGTCAAAAACACACATATCCACACTGGTCCATGATCCTCATCAAAATTCATGTAAATTTCATGCTGTGCTGACTGCCTCTTTTAGATTATAAACTAACAGCACAAAATACAGTATCCCCAGCAATAATTCAGGTCAGCTTCAGTGCAAAAGCCAAGTCACGTTATTAATCAATAATGAATGAGTTAATTAAATCATACTAATGTTGGTGAATTAGTTTGCAAGTCTAGAGCCAGCAACACCTACTTGATTAAAATCTTCCCAACATTACAGTACCTAAAATATCTCACAACTATACCAGCTCCCTGAGTTGCCCTTCTCTCCACATTTTCTAAAGCCTTTTCCAAGTTCCTTTTAGCAACTTCCCTTACCTGGTAAACATTCTTCAATTTTAATTACATGCTTATTGTGGGTGAATCACAATTGAAGTAATTTTAGAAGGTGAGATATTTGCTAACTGTGGAAGGAAGAAAAAAGCCTAATGAAATTCAAATATCTTTCCCTGCTTATTATCCAAATGTACAGCTGTTTGCATAGCCTTACTTAACGAAGATAGCTATTTTCATATCCGGCTAAAACCCCAATCTCTTGTTCCCGTTTAAGATCGTTGATCCTCCCCCAGAAATCAGGGAGAAATCTTTTCCTTTTTTAAAACTAGTCTTGCACAGAGCTTTTCTTACATTTGCTATGAAAAAAGAAAAACATCTTTTGGGAGTTCCCCAGAAAAATAGTACAAGAAAAATGATCAAAATACAAGAAGAGAAAGAAAGCGGGAAGAAGAGCAAGGGCTTTTATTCGGCTCAAGAGCTCTTTTAAAAAATGGCTGAAGTGTAATTTTGGAATTCTATTCAGAATAAGTCTGATGGACTAATTCAGTTATCTGTTGAAACCCTAATTTATTTTCCTTTTATTTACTATTTTAAAAAAAAGTGGCAGGGTTTGCTGGTCTCAAAATCATGATACTCTTGCCTCAGTCTTCAGCATGCTGGGATTGCAGGACACAACACCATACATGGTGTAAATTCTATTTGTTATGTAAAAGTGATAGCCATAGAAAACAATGATAGACATGTGATATCAGCTTGCACTGGATTTTTTTTTTAACTAAGAAAATTTTTCATTCATTTTGCCTACCAACAAAGGTCCCCCCTATTCCTTCCTCCCACCCCCCTAGCCTCCCTTCCCAGCACAGCCCCCACTCCCCCAAGAAGGCAAGGCCTCTCATTGGGAGGCACATGTAGTAGAGGCAAGTCCAAGCCCTTTTCCCTGCCTCAAGGCTGCAAGAGGTGTCCCATCATAGGTAGTAGGCTCCAAAAAGCCCGCTCACACCAGATATTGATTCTGATTCTACCACCAGGGGGCCCCCCAAGCAGATCAAGCTACACAGTTGTCTCACCATACAGAGGGCCTAGTCCAGTCCCATGTAGGCTCCACAGTCACTGATCCAACTTTCACTAGTTCTCACTAGTTTGGTTTGGTCATCTCTACAGGTTTCCCCATCATGATCCTGATGCACTTGCTCATATAATTCTTCTTCTCTCTCTTTGACTGGACTCCTGGAGCTCTGCCTGGTGTTTAGCTGTGGATCTCTGCATCTGCTTCTGTCAGTCACTGGAGAAAAGCTCTGTGATGACAAGGTATTCACCGATCTGATCACTGGGTAAGCCAGTTCAGTTCAGGCACCCTCTCCATTATTTCTAGTACAGCTGCTTTGGAAATCAGTGTGGCCGTTTTTTTTAGAAAATTGGGAATCAATCCTCCTCAAGACCCAGCTATACTGCTCTTGGGCATATACACAAGGAATGCTAAGTCATACTCAGGGATACATGCTCAACTATGTTCATAACAGCATTATTTGTAATAGCTAGAACCTTGAAACAACCTAGATGCCCCTCAACTGAAGAATAAAATAAGTACATATACACAATGGAGTACTACTCAGCAGGGAAAAATAATGACATCATGAAATTTGCAGGCAAATGGATGGAACTAGAAAATATCATTCTGAGTGAGTAACCCAGACTCAGAAGGACAAACGTGGTATGTACCCATTCATAAGTGGATACCAGATATAGAGCAAAGGATAACCAGATAACAACCCAAAACTCTGAGAAGCTAGTTAACAAGGAAGACCCAAAGAGGGATGCATGGATCACCCTAGGAAGGGGATAGAGATGAGATCTCCATGAGTAAACAGGGGCGGGGTGAGAAGTGGCCAATGGAGGGTAAGGGATGGGGGATGAGAGCATAAGGGAATGAGAAGATTGAGCTGGAACCGGGATGGAGTAGAAAAGCAATGAAAGAGATATCATGATTATTATGGGGATAGAGAGAAATCCGGTGCTAGGGAAGTTGCCAGGAATCCCCAAGGATAACCCCAGCTTGGACTACTAGAATAGTATACTTATACATTATAAAAATGTATAAGAAGGTGGAAAAGGGTTACTTAAGATTAAATGTCTGTAGTCTAAGAATGTAGATAATTTCCCCCGTCACTGTATTGGGTATCAAAGGCAGATGCATAAGGCCCCAATCCTGGTAAGGCATTTTGTGTCAACCTTATGCAAATTTCTTGTTCATTTTATTTTTGAAAGATAGGCTTATAGTAAGTCCTTGGAAAGATCAGTGCTGCTTACTGTTCAGGTCCCTATGCTGCCAGATAAAGTCTCTGAACTACTTGCTTCTGTAGGTTTGCATGTTCCAGTCCACAAGGTTTTCCCTAACCAGGCTCCCAGGAAATTTAATAATCACAACGGCTTACAAGGTGTATCAATGTCCATGCCTCAGCAATGTCAAGTATACTGGGTAGAAAGGTTCAGTCTCCTCCCAGATACTAGTAAACATGTCATTATTAGCCCCAAGTAATCAAACAAAGGCTTATCATTGCAACAACAAAAATGTTGATAGACTGTGATTCATGAACAAGTATCAGATGCAGTCATCTTCTGGAAGGCTTGTTTTAGTTATTTCCCAACAAAAACAACCCAGTGAGGAAATTTTGTGAATTTTGCTGAACTCCTGTGTTAGTCATGGATCATAGTAAATTACTGATGAGTTATAGGATCTGTGGTCAGTTAAAAGAGTTGCTATTCTCAGAAAAGAAAAAGCTTTCTCACTAATTACTTTTCTTCTATTATTCAAGACACTGTATTTGAGCGTTATGTGTGAGTGTGAGAATTAAAATCCAATGAAGAGCTAGCCCTTGAAAATATCAATTATGGTTTTCAGTCACTCCACCCTGCCTCTGAATCTGCAGGGCTGGAAAGAAAGGGCATTAAGGTCACAGAACGGCTCAACCTTGAAAGAGGAGATATCTGTTCCTGAGTCACCCTGAACAGTTCTCTACATAAAAAAGGCTGAGAACACCTCTTGCACAGAAATAACCTGGAATGTGGAGGTGTTTGTTTGACATTCAGCTTGCTATAACTAGAGCAGTGACTGTAACATAATGGTTTTTTACCCACTGTAATTCAGTTGCCTTATCCACTGAGGAAAAAAAAATTAAAAAGTTGATATCTGTAATTCCAGATCTAGGTGACTTGACACCCTCTTCTGGCCTCCACAGGTATTGCACACATACGGTACACAGACATACATAGGCAAACACTCATACATATAACATGATCATTTATAACATCTTTGAAGTACATACTTCAGACTCCTTGGCTTTATCCTAATGTCCTATTCATTACCAGATTCCATCCCAAATTATCGCATTATGTTTATTGTTCATGTCTCTTGAGGCACTTCCAGCACAAGAGCTACTTACTCTTTCCTTGTTTTGGATGACCTTGACAGAGTTCAAAGGTGCTGCAGAAGGTTGTAGTATGTCTCTGGTATAAGATCAGTCTGATGTTTTCTCTTGACTAAACTAGGAGTATAGGGAATAGAAAGATGACTCAGAAGTTAAGAACTCTGGCTGCACTTCACAGGACTTAGGTTCAATCTTCAGCACCCATATGGTGGCTCAAAACATCCTGTAACTCCAGTTCCAGAGTACCTAAAGTTGTCTTTTGCTCTCCCAGGGTACCATGCATGCATATGGTACACAGATACACAGGTAGGCAAAACACCCACATACATATTAAATACATACATACATACGTAGATACATAGTAGTGGATATTGAAAGAAAAGGTATAGCAACTGAATCTTTTTTTTTTTTTGACTTTTCAAAGTGTTTTAATGACAGAGGCGGTTTGGAAGCTTGGACACAGTAAGAATGCCTTCTCATTCAGAAGTGTCTGATGTAGTGACTCACACTCTATATGAAAACAGAGGTGTGCATGTGTGCCAGAGCACAGGTTTCTGCACACAGCAGATTGTCTTTGATGCAAAGAGCTCCACTGTGACCCTTGGTGTCACCATTTCTACATCAAGTCCATCCCTTGACGGGAATGTGGAGATGGACACATCTACTTATGTTTCAACAATTTTAAGGACAGAGAGTTCTCTCCAGTCTCTACTGTGATCTTTAGAGAAATCTGCTCTTCTCAAACTAGTGAGGTTCACTACACAAACTAAAATTTTCCTTGCATGAGAAGTTTGTTCTCCTTCTGTGCCTATTTATTCAATCATGTTTTTATGTTAGTCTGGATGTCTGGAGCCACACTTCAGGCTGTAACTCAAAACCATTTCATATTACTACTCCACTTGGACCAGCTTTGTCTGCAGGAAACTCCTTCTGCTGGCATGTTCCAATTATGTCCCTTTGACACACATCCCTATGATTGTGTTTTCATGTGTAATATCCCTTCTGGAATGACAAAATGTTTGAGACTGAGGTCATTAACTCCTGTCTCTGCCTTTAAACGGCCATTTCTCTAAGAGGCTTGGCTCCTTTAAGAGAAGAACTTTTAGAAACCACATTTGGGTGCTAGATGTGATCACTGTTACTAGATCCTTTCAGTTATTAGACAACTGAGAACTATGTCTATACACCAATGTGTATACACATAATTGTACCTATTTCTACAGGCATCCACCTGTGTCATCATTAAACCAATTGCGAGTTCATATAAATTTAAATCCATCTATTGTCCTAAAGACCCTCCAGTCTCATCCTGAGACAAAGGTGAATCACATAGCCCATTTATGTCCCTTGGCTTGCAATATCATACACAGGTGATATGTTTGGGTAGACAAAGCCAGAAGAATTGTGACTCTATGACCTCATGTGACTTTTGTGGCACTAGCCTTAAAAGTGGTTTAAGGTTGTACGAAACACAAAGCCATTAACTGAATTCAGCTGAGGCCATGCTGTCTGTCACTAGCAGCTTCAGATAGCCTTCCATCCTGTAGAGAGGATGCCATGTGTTCCCTATGTAAGAAGGTCACTAAAGGGATGGGTTCCAACTTAAAATCCCAACACCTAGAAGCTCTAAGGAAGTGGCTTCTACACGTGCTTCTTCAGACCTGGTTATTACTCACATGTGGCTGATTTACTACTTCATGCTACACAAGATTGCATTTTCTACTTGGACTCAAAATCTGTGTGAGATGTGTGTGCCAGCCTAGATTGTACCTATGCCGGGCCCTGCTTGAGTGAAAATGGCTGCCTACTGTATGTGACTAACACAGGCATTCAAACTGAAGACCTGAACCTTTGCATGAGTTTAAGCTGTTTTTTTTTTTTTTTCCTATGTGGTCCTTCCTTGAGGGTAAACAACCTCAAAAGAAGATTTTTGATTCAGATTTCTTATAAATCCACCTCTTTCTCATCCTTTGGTACTCAACATGCATATCTAACTATCCTGGAATCCTGTTAGGAGGATCCTAGATACAGACATGAACAAATCATTGGTCTTTATTCATAAGCAAGAGACATTCTACTGGGGGTGATAAGCTTGAGTGATGAGCATGGAGTGTGGGAGGTCTTATACACACAGTAATACCACAATTGTCTTCAAGTATGAGTTTTCCACATACAAACTTAGCACAACAGGTATATTCCACAAAACAAAAGTAGTTTCAGACGACAACAGCCAAGGATTTAGATATACTGAGCACTTGAAGGGGTCAAGATGAAGACCCAAGAATTATACAAAAAGGAGGGAAAGGAAAAAACTCTGTAGGATTGGAATAAGTTCATAAAGACTAAGCTGCATTGTAACAGGAATATATTTCCTAAAACTCTTGGCTACAAACGTCTTGCTGTTATAGCTACAGGATCAAGGCCTATAAGAGAGTGAGTTCTAAGCACACCACATTGAGACTCTTTCTTTTAATGGGTAAATAACAAATCACAAAGTGCAGAATCTCATTCACATTATGGGATACAGATGGCTGTCATTTAAATACCAGAAAAGCTTTAAAGTGAGTCATTAACAATAAAGAAAATCTATAATACTTTTCTTTGTAGACCTCTTATCTGCAATGAGAAGAAAAAAAAAAAAAACTCGTGTCTCGTTTTCATAAAATCACTGAGTAAATTTCCAAGCTCTCACATGAGATATGCCCGGGTTTAAGTGAAAGAGATTGTGAGAGGCACAGCCTGTCTGAGTCATTTAATGTGAACAGAGCAGCAATGGCAGAAGGGGTATTTTGTATGCCATACCTATTGAAATATGATGCTATATTCTAACACGGTCTTAATGACAGCCATTCACTAGCCCTATTAAGGAGCTTCAAGTCAGGTATTTTAAAATCTTGAGATTCAAACCTTATGTCAAAACAACTTGAAGTATGAAGTGAAAATCACAATTTGGAAATCAGGGAAGGAATAAAATTAGAAATCTGTAATAAATAATGTCAGCAGGGCCCAGTGTAGTCAAGGCTAAACAGTTTGTTCCTTAGTCACATGTCCAAGAAGGAGATGCAGGTCCCTCTGACAGTGTTACTGCAGTGTGCTCCAGGCTGGGCTGACTACCCAGGGGAGACCTTACCTTGGAGGAGGTGGGAATGAGGGGTGGATTGGGGGCGAGGGCTGGGGTTTGGGAGGAGGGAGGATGGGGGAATCCGTGGCTGATATGTGAAATTAAGTTAATTATAAAATTAAAAAAAAATTCATAGTGAATGACAAATCCATGTTGAAAGAAATTCAAACAAAATAGAAACTTCAGAAAAGGAGTTCTAAATGAGCATTCCACAGGCCTTGTTTATTGGTTTCCAGGGAGCATAATCCTGCTCACCATGTCTCAGTGAGCATAGGAACCTAGCTTTGGCCCACTGATTCAAGCCTACCTAAGACATGCTGATCTAGGTATGTGTGTTTACTGGTGGACCTAGCTTTGATCAAATGGATATGAAGAGGATTTTGTTTCCTGTAGCCTAGTTGAAAAAAAAATCTCCTATTTTAAAAAATAAATTATTTTTCTGACTTCATCTTATTTAATATTTTTAACACCGCTTTCATATGATGTCAGGAGGGATTTGAGACATGCATTTTTTATTTATGAATAGAAAATAAAATTTTCTGGAATGAAAAGGAGAGGCACAGGGGAATTCTAGGACCCTGACAGACCCATACAGATCCAAGACCATTTTGTTCCCCACCAGACTTCTTCTTAGTAACATTGTAGCACTAGAATATTTTCCTAAACTCTTATTATATGTACACAGACCCAAATTTGTGTAAAATATTTTTAAAATCCTTGGGAATACAAAGGTAGCAATGATGTTCATTAAATATAAAAACTATGAGTCAAAAACAACTGTATGTTAAACAAAACTAGAAATAAATCTTAAAATCCAAAAGGTCTCTTCATTCAGACTAGATAATCGACAAATGGGAAAAGTAGTAAATTGAACAGATACAAGGGGCAAAACTCATCCTTGAAACAACAGGAAAAGATCAAATATTAGAAACTGAGAAAGACAAATTGGAAGAAAATGAGTGGCTCTAACAGATACACAACAGGGTGTCCTTGACCACCAAATCACCAGTGAGACACTTCCTGAAGGCATAAGTGGCTGAAGATTTTACTCAATTTACAAAAGATGGAAGAACTGAAAATATTTTCTCTCGGAGGCAGAGGATTCTGGGAAGGTAAAGTATAGGAGATGAAAGGCAAACAATCACCGTGACTGGGAGAGGAGGGGAAAATAAGAACAGCAAAGACCAGAGCCACAGCTACAGATTACAGAGCAGGAGAAACCCTCCACTGAGAATTCTATTAGTGAGATAAATCTCATTCAAGAGCAGGAATGAACATAAACTCCTTTCAGAAATAATAACAGCAAGACTGAAAGATGCTCTGCAAAAAGGGAAGCAAATTAGGGGGAATGCAAAGGGCAATGAAATGAAGTTAGAAACGTGAATAAGGAGGAGCGAGGGATGATGTGTAGAAGGTAAAGAAGAGGGGTCATGATTTTGCAGCAGAAAGCTCTAACTTGTTTTCACTGACCTAATTTAACTGCAAGCATTCATAATGGCACTGCTCACTATGAGGACTTCAAACACTGAAAAGTGAACTAAAGGAGAGTGGCACATTTGACGCAACATCTATGACCAGTGACTGTTAATATGATGTTCTAATACTTTCCCAGATTAAGACTGCTCATTCAACCACAAAGGCTCAATCATTCGGGAATGGAGGGTTTTTACTAAACAAGCCAGGAACATTGTTTATTATTATTATTATTATTATTAACATATCAAAGACACATTTAGAAATCGTGTAATACAGTTCTGTTTTATTGAATTTACATATGTATTTTTTTATTTGTGGTATATGCCATTCATTTATTGGGTATGCATGGACCATGCCCATGTGGAAGATAGGAAAGGACATTAAATGTTCAGCTCTATTTCACTCTCCTTTATTTCCTGAGACAGAATTTCTTACTGAATCTGGAGCTAGGCTGACAACCAGTAAGCCCCAGTGATGCTTGTGTGTCTACTTTACTGTGTGCTGGAATTACAGGTGAGCCTGCAGCCATGTTTAGCTTTTTATGTTAGTACTGTGTAGGGCTAAACCATCTCCCCATTCATGTCTCATGATTCTTAGTTCAGGTATGAACACTACAGAGGGAGTCACCTAATCTGCTCTGTGAAGAGGAAGATAGGAAATATTTTCAAGATATATATATATATATATATAAAAAAAAAAAAACTCTTGATCCCAGTTCTGATGTGCAGCATTGATGCAGCCACAGGGGGCTACCTTAATAGCATATCAGATTATGACAAGGCCAAAGAAACTGAATGTAAAGGAAAGCAAAGTTGGCATATGTTTACAGGGTATTATGGGATATTTGTATCTGCTATTGAACAATTATTAAACAGCCAACCAAGCACCACACTCACCCACATGCACACATGTACACACACACACACGCACACGCACACGCACATGCACACGCACACTCACGTACACACATTCACACGCACATACACACACACACACGCACATACACACATGCACACGCACATACACACGCACACACACACACACACACACACACACACACACACACATTTACATGTAGACACACAGCTTCATGGTATAGCAATGGCTTCCAGGAATTCTTCTTCTACTCTCTTGATGAACTTATCTGGTGCTATAACTAAGTGATAGGCACATGTGGGTATGCCCTACAGAAGCATACATATAGATGATTGAAACAAAATTTGAAGTGCAGAAAGCCAGAGCATGGTCTGGAGAAAATTTCACAAATATCAAATGAAAAAAAAAAATTGACGTATACATTGGGACAGGTTTCATTGCCCAATACTCAAAAGTCACTCCCCTCTGAGGAGTCTCCAGCAAAAGCCAGCATGTGACTACACATGCATGCTAGATTACACTACTTTCCTGACAGAAACAAAATAATAAATCTCAATCATTCTCTTTTAAATTAAATTGTGGAATGGTGTGATACAAAAAGAGAGGCAATATAGACTCCCAATTAGTCTATGAAGAAGGGTCAAACTTTGCTAACAATACTTAAATCTAATTTTTCCAAAACTCAAAGAAATTCTGGGAGAAAAATTAATGGGTATGCAACATAATAAATATGAATAACGAAATCAGGAGGAGAAAAATCAGGCTGACATTTAGAAATGAATTATATCAAATTTGTTTACAATCACACAAAAGCTGAATTTATGACTGTCTTAAGAAAGTACTTGATTACTCAATAATCTAATGAAAGAAGAGGGCCTGATAATATGAATAGCATGAAAAAACATCAAATTTCATCTTGATTTTGTACCGAACATTGGCTTCAAAAAATATCATGAAAAATACATTTGCTTTCTTATTTGAACAACTGGCTGATACATAGATTCAGGGTGTGGATGAGTAGTCACTGTCCAGGAAAAACTTAAAATTAACAGTTTACATATGAAAGGAACTTCAGAAGCTTGCTCAAAATTGAAAACAACTTCATAAAATTTACATACATTGTTAATAATGCCATGCAGTTAGATTTTTTTCTAAACAAGTAATGTTTATGTGCACAGACATCATACTCAGTTCATAGTTAACCATGTCAGAGTTAAAACTGGAGTGCCATTCATCATTCTACTGTTTTCCTAGAGAAAATATTAAATGCTGAATACAAAGAGATGATTCAAGGATTTGCATAGACGAAATTAGAAGGCTGGGAGATGGTCCAAGGGGTACAAGTTCCGTGTGCAAGCACAAGGATCTGAGTTTGGACTGCAGAACTCGCATTAATTCAAGCACTGTAGCATGCATCTGGAATCTCAACCCTCCTATGAATAGAAGAGAAAGCAGAGAGAGGATCCCTGAAAGATCATGGACCAGCTAGTTTGGCCTGTACAACAGTAAACAGAAAAGTAAAAACATGATGAAAGGAGAGAAAAAAGACCCAAGATTGTTCTCTGACTTCCATTTGTAGATGTGGCACATGCACATCTTTTCTCCCACTCACCATCTCTCACACACATGCGCACACATAAAGTAGCAAGGACCATTATGAGGAAGTTAGGTAATGAATACTATTCACTTTCCTGAATTTCAGACACTGTAGTCTAACCAACTTAAAAAATTGCAATTGTATGATTTCTTGTAAACCTATATTGGCACTCAAGCCTATTTTTTATTTTTTTAAATTCTTACTCATTTTCTGAGGCATGCCCCAAGTTGAGAATCATTCAGAGCCCATCTAATTCCTAGCAGGAAAGCCTTCAAATATTGAAGCAGAATTGTTATATCTTCATATCTAAGACTTTAATGATATCTTGAAACAATAAAAACATATAGGATAATGCAAAGTGTTTTTATCAGTATTTGGCTCAGTTAATAAAACAAGCTGAAATTCCTGTGAGAGTCACAGCTGTTTTCCAATTTTCCAACACCGTTCTCCTTCCACTGTAAGCAGAAATGATGTAACTCATAAGAGTAGAGGATAAACACCCTTTAATGTTGAGCTTGCTTATTTTTTACTTATTTATTTTTATTTTTTATTTTTTGGTTTTTGTTTTTTTTGAGACAGGGTTTCTCTGTGTAGCTTTGTGCCTTTCCTAGAACTCACTCTGTAGCCAGGCTGGCCTCAAACTCACAGAGATCCACCTGCCTCTGCCTCCTGAGTGCTGGGATTAAAGGTGTGCACCACCACTGCCCAGCGAGTTTGCTTATTAATGGATATATAACATTTCTACAACTACATAATTGTGTATTTTATTCACAACCTTAGTTCATTTTATCTTTGGCCATATCTTTTGGAAGAAACCCTTAATTTGGTATAATATTTTCAAAAAGAATACTGCCTGCTTAAATCAAATTTAGTATTTCTCTGTGCTGTTCACAATAATTTTGATGAAGTTTCAGTAAGAAGAGTTCTGTATTCCCTAAGTATAAAATAAAAAAGAAAGAAAGAAAGAAAAGCCGGGCGGTGGTCATGCACGCCTTTAATCCCAGCACTCGAGAGGCAGAAGCAAGCAGATCTCTGTGAGCTCAAGGCCAGTCTGGTCTACAAAGCGAGTTCCAGGAAAGGCACAAAGCTACACAGAGAAACCCTGTCTCAAAAAACCAAAAAAAAAAAAGGCTGAAAGTGGTATTTGTTCTATATATTGCTACCAGCTCATTTCTTTTACATTGAAATAGGATATTTTCTAAAGTTCGGTGTATTTCTAAAATAGACACCTCAGTTTGATAAATATTAAAGCAGGGTAAAAGTCAAGCTGTTGGTGAAGAGCAAGAGGCCCCGACTTTCAGAGTGCAGGCTGTAGAATCCCAGCGTCCGTTCTCATTTTCACTGAACTCTGAATAAGTCAGCATGCTGACTCAGGGAAGCCAATTGACCAGACTGTCTCACTGCCCAACTCTACAGCAAGCACAACAATAGAGGTGACATCATGAGTTAGTTGTGGGCATCAAATGAGGTAGTCTATGGATACGGCTTAAAAAGAATGTGCCAGGGCTGGCAAGATAGCTCAGTCAGCAAAGTCTGAGTTTGAGTCCCAGAACCCATGTTTTTAAAAAGCCAGGCAAAGAGGAGGGTGGCTGGAGAGATGGCTTGGTGGTTAAGATCACTGACTGCTCTTCCAGAAGACCTGGGTTCAATTCCTAGCACCCACACAGCAGCTCACAATTTTCTGTATCTCTAAGATCTGACACCTTCACACAGACATACATTCAGGCAAAGCATCAATGCACATACAATAAAAATAAATTGCTAGGCTGGGAGGTGGTGGCACACGCCTTTAATTCCAGCACTCTGGAGGTAGAGCCAGGCAGATCTCTGTGAGTTCGAGGCCAGCCTGATCTACAGAGCAAGATCCAGGACAGGCATCAAAACTACACAGAGAAACCTTGTCTCGAAAATAACAACAACAACAACAACAAAAAAGCCAGGCATGATGGTACATGCTATTTCATTAATGTTAATTATGCTCATTCTTTGAAACTTCA
Source organism: Peromyscus maniculatus bairdii (assembly GCF_049852395.1). Taxonomy (NCBI): domain Eukaryota; kingdom Metazoa; phylum Chordata; class Mammalia; order Rodentia; family Cricetidae; genus Peromyscus; species Peromyscus maniculatus. The sequence continues at coordinate 99,885,638 of NC_134854.1, forward strand.
TACATGTATACAATTAATAATGATAACTCCCTCCCACAATGTTTTCTTATCTCATTTGCATCCTAATCAATACCCTCTCCACCCAGCTAGTACCTTTCCCAGATTCACAACTTTTGGGTTTCTTTTTTGACCCATTTAGTTTAAACAGGACCATCTGTGTGACCACTGGATTGCATCTTGTCATTGAAGCCTAGGGGTTTCATCCATGGGTATGGAACAGAAGACAATTCATGACTCTTCTATGTTAGTAACAAACAGCTTAGGCCTCCTGAACTTATCTGCCAGCCATGCCTATCCCAGTCTTATGCAGATCCAGAGCAGGCATCCACAGTTGCTGTGAGTTCATGAAGCATGGCTATGTCTTGTCCAAAGGATGTCATTTCATAGTACTTCTCCCTGTATTCTCAACCTTACATCTTATTCACACTGTCTTCCTCAACGTCATTCTTGATCAATGATACCAGAAACTGTATTTTGTCTGTTACATATATGTGTACACATACATATGTGCATTCACAAAAATATGTGCCAATGTATACACATACACACACACATACACACGCGCGCGCGCGCACGCGCGCGCGCAGTATGGTATATAGTGAAGCCTCACTAAATCCGATTGCTATCAGTCATAATTTCTATCTATCATTTTGTCTTTAGTTGCTATCTGAAACATTTGACATAGAAGCCCAAGCTCAAGATACATTTCCTGAAGGACAGTAACAAACATAAGGTGTTTGCTTTGTGCAGTTTATCTGATTCAACCATTATTGTTTTATTATTATGTTCAAACATTTTCCATCACAGGCTCTTTACAGAGAGTAACGGGCACCTTTCTGAACTGTGCTCAAAAACAAAAAGGAATCTTGACATCTCAGATAACAAGAAAACTATATCCACATTCTCAGAGTTTAGAAATAGTGTAACTGAAATAAGCATGGTGAGAAACATAGAAATGGTGTAACTGAACTCAGCATGGTGATAAACATTACTGGAACAGCCTTTCTGAGGTTGAATCTGACTGCATTTCACCACTCTTTAGGAAACAAGAACTGGTATCCAATGTCTTCTTTCCTTTTTGAGTCATGTCCTTGTTTAGTATTATCCCAAGTTGTATAGTAGAATACCTCAAACAGTTTGATAATATCTGTGTATTCATTGGGTGTAGATACTGGTGTCTTCTTTAAATGAAACATTAAATGAAGACTCATGATTTGTCCAAGTGCTGAGAGTAAGTGACTGTGAGTGTTCTTCCATTGATGGGACATCTGTATGAAGAATCTCCTCCATCTCAATGTTCACAGAACTTGATGGAAGAGGAGGAAGAAATATTATAAGAGCTGGAGGATGGGAACGCATGCTATAAAATGCTGTCTTTGAGACATGACCTAACTGTTGCACACAAGAACTCAAAGTTTCTGTGGTTAACAGAACAAGACCAGCACAAGATCAAGCCAGTTAAAATTCCAGCATGGAGGCAGATGGTTGCTAGAGTGGAAAGAGTCACTTTTCCTTAGGGGTGTAGCCCCAGGTAGGCAGTTTATACTCCAGCAGTCAACCTCATACCCATGTGCATACATACAGGTAGCCATAACTAGATTCAGTGGGTTACATGAGAGAACAAGAGAAAGAGAGAGAGAGAGAATCAACCATAGAAATTTCTCCCTGCTGCAATATTGTTCATTCACATTCTCATCCTTGCTCCTTGCTCCTTGCTTGTCAGGCAATCTCTCATGCATTTTCTATCATTAATCTCTTTCACTGAAATTCTGTATAAATGGAAGGAAGTGGTAGGTATTTTTCTCTATCTTCTTTCTCCCTGAAAAACTGTCAGGAGAATCATCCAAGCTGCGTTTACCAGCAGTATTCTCCTTTAAATTTAGAGAATCCTGTGGTATGGCATATGCACTTATTCATTTAATGCATCTGTTGATTAACTTTAGAATAATTCTACTGTTTGACTATGATAAACAAAGTTGCTATAAATATTCATAGTAAAGTCTTTGTATGGACATATGTATTTTTAAATTATTAAGAAACTAACCAACTGTTCTCAAAGTGTTTTACCATGTTAAATCCCAAGCACTTTATATGGCTCTCATTGTTTGAAGAACTCACAGAAACTTTGTGTTATAAACAGTCTTTTGGTATTAACCATTTAGACAGTGTGTGTCATACTGTGATTCTAATTTCATATAATATTGAAATAAATTTGATAAACTTTCTTACCATAGATGTCTGTTTTTTGATATGAGGAGGATACATTTTAATAGGTTTCATGAAGACATTTTCACATGTGTATATTGTGTACTTTAATCAAATTCATTCCCTTTCACCTGCTTTCCTTTAATCAGCTCCTACAATAGTCCCTTTCTACTGTCATGTCTTTAACAGTGTTTGAGATTCTATATGAGACAGCAGGTACTACTTATCTTTCTAGGACTGACACATTTCTTTTAATATGATGACCAATTCTATCCATTTTCCTGCAAATGACACAATTTCATGCATATTTTTCATAAATGTATTCCTCAGTGGACATACTATCATTTTGTAAACACACACATGCTAATAGGCACATAGGTTGATTCCATAACTTGGCTTTGTAAATATAGTTGCAGTGGACACAGTGTACAGGAACATGTACTATAAGCTAACTTGGAATCTACAGATATATAACAAAGGTACAGTAGGATATTATGACAGGTCTACTATTAGTTTTCTGAGAAGTCTCCATTCTGATTTCCACAAGGGCTGTACTACTTGACAGTCTTGTTTATAGTGCATAAGGTGTCTCCCCAACCCACACATCCCACATCCTGACCACCATTTGCTGTTTTCCAGAAGACAATCCTTCTGAATTGGGTGAGATGGGACCTCAGTGCATAAGTGACTTTCATTTCCTAAGAATGAAGGGATGTTGAACTTACATTAGGTACTGATGTCAGTGGCAGAGTATTTTGACCAGATCTCCAGGCTCAGATCCAAAAACCTTTGAGGGATATCCTCTCCTGGATGATTTTGTTTTATACCCCACGACACTGGCCATCCTATAAGTTTCTTTCTTTTGTCAATGACTCAAATAACAGTCCTTTAATGAATCATATACCTATCAAATTCTCATCTTAAAAAATCTCCATGAGTAAATTGAGGATGCAGGGGCATTGGAGGGTAGAGGATGAGGGATGAGAACATAAGGGAATGGCATGGTTGAGCTGGAACAGGGATGGAGTGGGAGAGCAATGAAAGAGATACCATGATACAGGGAGACATCACAGGGATAGGGAGAAAACGGGTGCTAGGGAAGTTCCCAGGAATCCACAAATATGACCTCAGCTTAGACTACTAGCAATAGTGAAAGGGTACCTGACCTGGCTTACTCCAGTAATCAGATCAATGAATACATTAACTGTCATCATAGAGCCTTTCTCCAGTAACTGATGGAAGCAGATGCAGAGATCCACAGCCAAACACCAGACTGAGTTCCAGGAGTCCAGTCGAAGAGAGAGAAGGTTTCTATGAGCAAGGGGCATTAAGATCATGATGGGGAAACATACAGAGACAACCTAACCAAGCTAGTGGGAACTCATGAACTTTAGACCAACAGCTGTGGAACCTTCATGAGACTGGATTAGGCCCTCTGCATAATCGAGACAGTAGTGTAGCTTGATCTGCTTAAGGGATCTCCTGGCAGTAGGATCAGGATCCATCCCTGGTGCATGAGCTGGCTGTTTGGAGCCCACTACTGATGGTGGGACACCTTGCACAGCCTTGAGGCAGGGTAAGGGGCTTGGACCTTCCTCTACTTAATGTACTAGTCTCTGCTGACTCCCCATGGGAGACCTACCTTCTTGCAGGAAGAAATGGAGGAGGGGAAGTTTATAGGGGTAGGAGGAGGGAAGAGGAGGATCTGTGATTAGTATGTAAAATGAATAAAATATTTCTTAATTGAAAAAAGAAAAAGACCTCATTTTAAGGACTGATACCAGGAAGGCAATCAAAACAAACCCTCATATGTAAACATGTATATCACCTTGTGATAAAAGTAAATCTTATTTTTGGCAAATTTCTTCAAATGACAAGTTATAAATTCATGTTTCTATAAGTGATGGGGCCTACTATATCTTTATCTGCTGTGTATATCATTCTGTATGCTGTCAATGTGTTGCTCTGATTTGGTTAATAAATAGAATGCTGTTTGGCCAGTAGCCAGGTAGGAAGTATAGTATAGGCAGGATAAGCAGAGAGGAAAATTCTGGGTAGTGGAATGTTGAATAAGGAGACACTGCCAGTGGCCACCACAATGAGAAGCAAGATGTAATATAACAATAAGCTAGAAGCCACATGGCAAGGTATAGATTTATAGAAATAGGTTAATTCAAGATGTGAGATCTAGCTAGCTAGCAAGAAGCCTGAGCCATTAGGCCATATAGTTTAGTTAATATAAGCCTCTGTGTGTTTACTTGGGTCTGAACAGCTGAGGGCCTGAGTGAGACTGGAAAACTCGAGCTACACTTATCCTCTAACATTGGAGTATTGTATATGTTTATATATAGGCATACATGCTAACATTTAAATTGACTGAATGTATCACCATAAAATTCTAATTCCACTGTGAGGCAGGATCAATGTAGGTGACTGTCTCTTTATTATTTATTATCTCTCTTTGTTATTTCTCTCCTTTCTCCCATGGAGATACAATGCGCATTGGCAAGCGAAGATGTGTCTTTACTGGAAAATGAATCCTCTAATGTCTTAGTCTTGCATTTTCCAGCTTCTAGGCCTTTTTGAAATCATTCTGTGTTGGTGAAACCATGTAATCTATGACATTCTATTATAGCAGTCAAATTAATAAATATGCCTCGTTTAACTTCTCTTAATTAAAAGTCTTAAATGGCATGTAATTGTTATTTATATTTATTTCAACACTAGTCAAGTTTAATTTGTACATTTGTAGTTCTGTATGTTTGGTGAACCCTTCATCTATTATATAAATACCTTCCATATAACTTTTTACATATACACTGTTAATTACCAGGTATTCTGAACGCACTTCCTCTTGTATACAACTCCCTCTAAAATGTGGAGAACTGTACACAATTAACTCAAAGGCAATAAATTTCTGGGCAGCAGTGGTATACACCTTTAATCCCAGCACTTGGGAGGCAGAGTCAGGTGGATCCCTGTGAGTTTGAGGCCAGCCTTGTCTACAGAGCAAGATCCAGGACAGGCAACAAAACTACACAGAGAAACCCTGTCTCAAAAAAAGCAATAAATTAATACGTGCATGTTCAACTAGATCATTCCACTTTAAATAATCCAGAGTCTCCTACTTAGGAAATCATTCCACCAACAGTGGGCAGGTCTTCCCACATTAATTAGAATAATCAAGATACTATTCCACAGACCAACCAGGACAATTCCTCATTGAATCTCTCTTCTTATATGATTCTAGACTGCCTCAAGTTGACAACTAAACTAACCATCATAGAGTTAGAGTTACTTTTTGTAAGATATATGTTAAGATTTGGTCAATACCCCTGTAAACCCTGCTTAGCTTGATATGTACTGATTAAAGAAGTAGAAATGGAATTGGCAAGGGAACTTTCCTTTCTGATCATATGGAATGTATTTATTCTTTATATGTAATGTAAATGATTGTTTTTAAATATTTTCATTAATCTTTTTCACTTTTTTAGATTTTCTACATTGATTTCCTATATTCCAAAAATCCAATTACATTTACCATTTCTGCTTTTTCAATTAGTAATATGTCTCTTAAGTTTGACTTAAGAATGCTGGATCTAGTCATGGGGCTTGAATATATGATTCTATTTATCCATGTTATCCCAATACTCTTACTGCAATATAGATTAACACTATCATAAATTAAAAGGGAAACTTTAGTAATTCAGTTGCAAAATGAAATTGACTTCTTTGCATAACTTATTTATAAAAACGCCTAGGAGTAGGTTCGATTTCATTTTCAGAAGCATAGTATACATATAGTACAGTGAATGCTTATCAATATTGGCAAATATCCTCAATATTTATGTTTATTTTACTATTGGCTATAAAGCAGATTTTCAAAATATTTTAGACTCAGAATAGTCAACTCTGACTTCAAGAGTTATTATGAAGTTATGACAAGGCAGCATAATAGTATTTAAATAACAAAAATCATAAATTAATGTACAGAATAGAGTCCAAAAGTAATCCATACATGAACAAAATAATCACTGACAAAGGCAAAGGAGAATAAAATGAGTAAAGACTGTCTTTGTTACAAATAGCACTGGGTAATTAGACAGCCATATATTTTTTAAAAATTCAAAATATAGAACGTACATCTTCAAAAATTGACTAAAATAAAATCAGCTCACTAGGTCTTACCCTATAGACCTAAATATAATATGTAAACTATAAACCTCCAAGAGATTAATGTAGATGGGAATATGGATAACCTGTAGCACAGCAATGGATTTTTAGATAAAACAAAGCACACATCACAAAACCTGAACCATGAAGCTGGACTAAACAACAAACTTCTGCTCCAAAAGATGTTGAGAGGTGCACTGAGAAAACAGACCAATTCTGGAGTGTAGCTGCTGTTTTCATTTGTCCACCTGGTTCCTACAGCCACTCTGACCCAAGTAAACACACAGAGACTTATGCTACTTATAAACTGTATGGCTATGGCAGGCTTCTTGCTATCTGGTTCTTTTGTTTGTTTGTTTGTTTTTGTTTTTGTTTTTTGAGACAGGGTTTCTCTGTGTAGCTTTGCGCCTTTTCCTGGAACTCACTTGGTAGCCCAGGCTGGCATCGTACTCACAGAGATCCGCCTGGCTCTGCCTCCTGAGTGCTGGGATTAAAGGTGTGCGCCACCACTGCCCGGCGCTATCTAGTTCTTATATCTTAAATTAACCCATTTCTATTAATCTATAAGTTGCCATGTGGCTTGTGGCTTACTGGTACTTTTACATCTTGCTTCTCATGGGGGCAGTGGCTGGCAGCATCTCGTGACCCAGCCTTCCTGTTCCTGGAATTCTCCTCTCTCTTTGTCCTGCCTATACTTCCTGCCTGGCTACTGGCCAATCAGCACTTTATTTATTAACCAATCAGAGGAACACATTCACAGCATACAGAGTGATATCCACAGCACTGGAGGGAAAATATTCAGGGACACATCTGATAAAGGACAGTTATCTAAAACATGTGAAGAATTCTTAATAGTCAATAATAAATAGGTGACTAGTCTGATGGAAAAACAGGGGAAGTCTTCAGAAGATATAGATGATGAGTGACCACACAGGAAAATTCTACACCTTGCCTGACAATTAAAACAACAATATGGTGATTCACAGTGATAAAAGTGAACAAATTACAAAATAACAAAAATGTGGAGGATGATGTGGAAAAATAAAATCCTACATTCAGTAATGGTCGGAAATGAAAAATGATGAAGCTGTTTAGGAAGCCAGCTTGTCAGTGGAAGAAATAAAATCTGATGGTTTGCTTACAATAGTGCTATTATCCAGATTAAGTTCACATACATGAGAAAAGGAAACACTGGACCCTTGCGACAGCCTGCTAAGATACCCTGCCTCAAGCCCAAAGGTTGGAGTAGAGAATTACTAACAGCCAAGCTGGGCTGCAAAATTATGCATCAGATAAGCTTAACAGAAGGAGAAAAGTAGAGGTGAACACCCAGCTATGTTGATAAAAAAGACAAATGGAAGCTACAGTAGGAAAGACAAGACCTAAATAGTCCTTAACACTGTAGTCTACTGATATCTCAGTTGAGAAGGAAAGAGAGGAAGGGTCATATACAAAGGGTCATACAGACTGTTCTTTGTGTGCAATCAGCAGCCAACCTACCTATAAGCTGATAGTCTCTTATACTTCAGAGCTCTTATTATGAAGTGAGGATCTTTGTTTCTCACAAATATTTTTTATAAAATGAAGCATATGCTAATATACATTCATATTAAACTAATAGCCACAATCTTATTATTTACCTAAAAGAATTCAAACTGTATAAGCACACAAAAATCTGCAATGCACATTATTCCTATGGCATTCATAATTTCAGAAACGTGAATATCACCAAGATACCTTTAATTTCATGAGTAGATCCATAAGCATGTAATCCAGACAAAGGAATGATATTCAGTATTGAGCATGAATGAGCTATCAAGCCATGGAAAGACCTGGAAAAATCTCATTTGCATCTTATAAAGAGTCTGAAAAGGTACAACTGTTTTAATTTATAATCTTTAAATAGTAAAAGAAACTGGGGATCTGGGAAAGACTGAGAGAAGATAAGTGAAACTCATGGTTATTTAGGCAAGCAAGATTAATCATCATATAAAAAATGACATGCATATCATATGGAAGATGCATTTTACTTTATATCCATCTGAACCCACAGAATACACAGCAAGTCCTATAGTAAATATCAACTTTGGGTAAGAGTTATATTCCAATTCAATGTTCATCAACTAAATCAACTGTAAGACTCTGGCATGGGGTGCTAGTGATTGGGCAGTCTGTAAATATATAAGGTCAAGTAATATTTTAAATTCTTTCTACTGTCGGGTCATGCTCAGGTCTACAAGCTTCTCATGTTGAAAAACTAATGTCTTTAAAAGGATACTAAAGAGAGGGGTTCAAATTCTTCATGCATAAAAATACATGTGTATAAGTACAGATTCCTTCAAGATTCTTTAATATTGTTTATAATTAAGTGATGCATCAGAGGCCAACAGATAAAAGTTGCCTCTGCAGCCCTATGGAAAGCAAGGATACTCAATCTCACTTTACAAACACTAAGAGCTGTGGATCGTATTTCCCTACTAGACTTAGATTTTTCCAGTTTCCACCTGGACCATCTCCTCCAAAACATCTTTGGCATTCAATTTCTGAAAACCAAGACCTAGAGAAGAGTAGGACCCTATGTACAGGTTATCAGCTATTTTCAACTGTGCTTTCCATACAGCAAGAACACATTACAGAGGATTTGTGTCAAGTTTAGTGCACTTTGCAGGTGAGGTTTAGATAGAAATTGGACATCTGAATCATCATTATATAGTGGAAAAGTACAAAGCCTCTACAAGCAAAGGTCCTTATTTCTTCTGGTAACTTCTGCTACCCAGGACTTGCTTTCTCAGTGTCATTCTATTCTTTTTCTTGCTCCCACATGTGGCATCAGTCAGATGTGCTTGATGATACCCTTTCATCTTTTCCATAGCAACTTTTCAGTGTGCTACTATACAAATCTTCAGCTTCTTCTTGCTTTCATTATTTTTTTATATCAACCTATACATTATATCGTTTGGCCAAATTACTTCTTCCTTTATACCAGTATTTTCTAATCTTTACTCTGAGCTCCACTGGAAAACTCTCACCTCGAGGATCTGGAAGCACTTGGCTCTAAAATTCTTGCAAATATTCACTAAAGACTTAAGTTCCACATGTTGACCTGTATGCTCAAGATATAGGAATGTACTCACTTTTGTGTGGTGATATATTGTATACACTAATAAATTTGCATGAGGATTAGATGACAGAGCCAGCCACTAGATTAGACATAAAAGTCAGACAGTGGTCTTTAATCCCAGTACTGGGAAGCACACACGCCTTTAATCCCAGGAAGTGATATCTGGGCATAGAAAGCTATATAATGTATTAGGCTAGAATTAGTGTCTGGCTGTTCTGCTTCTCTGATCTTTTAACTTTCACCTCAATATCTGGCTCCAGTTGTTTTTTTTTTTTTTTGTTTGTTTGTTTTTTAAAAAAAAAAAAACCTGAAAGATCAGGAAAGCAGAGCAAGTCACAGCTAACCTCACCTCACCAACTCCTCAGTCGATCCTGTTTCCTCAGACTGAAAGTCTTCACCCAAAAGGATCTCAGCTGAACTGCTTTAGTTCCTGTTTCCTCAGGCCTTATATACCTTTCTCCACCCAACTATGTCACTTCCTGGGATTAAAGGCACATGTGCTTCCCAGTACTGGGATTCAAGGTGTGTGCCACCACTGCCTGGCTCTGTTTATAGTATGGCCTTGAGCTCACAGAGATCCAGACAGATCTCTGCCTCCTGAGTGATAGGATTAAGGATGTGTGCCACCACTGTCTGATCTCTATATCAAATCTTGTGGCTGACTCTGTCCTCCAATCCCCAGGAAAGTTTATTAGAGTATACAATATATCACTACACTTTTGTATAATCCAGAAAGTTACAGTTATCTATAGTGTGAATCCTAACAACAACAATGAAAAGTAGCTGAGAGTAAACGTACATTTACAAATAGTGGGTTTCCTCAAAGTGAGAGCAGTCTAACTAGGTCTGGCAGGAGGAATAAAGCTTCTCATGTAATGGGGAGACAGGTGTGTAGACATTAGAGAGAAATGTATCACAAAGAGCAGGAGACCTGTATTCTTGGGCATCTTAATAAAAGTTAAGATTTGCTGCTGCCAGCTAACGAGGAATACCATGTATTATACAATGAAGGTAGAGCACAGCAAAGATGTTTAAGCAAAGCACTCTATGATCAGATTAATAGTTCAGTAAGATAATTTCAACCATAGAAATACTCCTTTACTCTGGATAAGATTACATCTGTTTAATCTATCATAAATACAATAAAACTCACCTAACCTCCCAACATCAGAGCTTATAAACACAGCACAACACCAAATACAGACTGTTTTCAGATCCCATAATGACATGTGGACTGGAAGCTGATGCCACTGCCCAGCATCACAAAAGGATTGTATCTCATATGACAATGCAGGAGTAGGTGAAGATCCAAATGCAAAAGCAGAGTTTCTACAGAATGAAAAACAATTCCTTATCAATATTAAGTTTAAAAAAAATCATTAAACCCATCTATAATAAGAGATAGCTGAGTTATTAAGAATATTTGGTAATCTTCAAGAGGGTTACAGTTTAGTTTCCAGTAAACACACCCTATAGCTCATAACTGCCTATATAACTTTAGCTCCAAGGTATCCAATGCCCTCTTCTGGCTTTTATGAGTGCCTGCACACACACACACACACACACACACACACACACACTAAAGTTAAATTTAAAAAATCTATTTATTGCAAGTCAAGCACTCTTTAAAAGGTAGACTAAACATCAAGTAACATAAGGGAGAAAGGTCAGTCAAGGTTATTTGAAGAGTTCAAGCAGGAAACAAAATCTAAGCTAAGACAGTGGGTGATGTTTAAGACCAGGGAAGAGGAGATGGGGAAATATCACCAGTTAAGAGACTGTGCTGCTCTGGCAGAGGAACAGGCTTCTGATCCCAGCACCCACAAGGTGGCACACAATTACCTAGAACTCAAGTTCCAGGACAGCCTATACCCTCTTCTGGCCTCTGCAGGTTTCTGCACACAGGAGGTACACACCAGCTCTTGAAAGCTCATACACATACACATGCAAATAAAATAAGTGAATATATATTTAAATGTTAAATATATATTATTTAAAAGACTAAAGAAGAGAGATGTGAGGAACATATTAAAACATAGTGATGTCAACAGCAGCTAATATAATATAATATAATAAAATATAATATAATATAATATAATATAATTAATATAATAGAGAAGAAAGGGCCTAGGAAGACCATCTGACATTAAGCCTGGTCTCTTAAGGCCAACAGAAAAGGTATCCATTAAAACTGAAGTAGAAGATGATATGACAATCAGGGACAAATAAGTATAATTTTAGCTGAACTAAAATTGGGAAGCCCATGAGTGTTCACATCGAGGGAATAACTGCAAAGAGATCTGAATGCTCAGGAGAAAGCTTTGAACTCAAAATAGAGATTTGTGCATGATTGTCAGACCCAATGCACACAGCAGATAAGTAAGAAAAACAGACTAAATTATCCAGAGAACACAAGGAGATAAAAATTCAAAGTCTGTGGAAAAGAGATGCAGAAAGAAAGATAGGCTAGGGCAGAATGGGCAGGAAAGCATATCCTCCAGCTCAGAACCTCTCCTGATCCCCACCTGCTTCCACTTGTCAAGTTCATGTGTCAAGTGGGAGTGAAGTAAAGGTAAGAGCTGGCTGGGGTCCTCAGACCCGCCGGGCTCTGCAAGCTGTGTTTTACACTCCATAAACAGTTTGCTTCTTTTTCCTTAATCTTCATTACTAAAAGAGAGATAATGCCACCTACCAGCCTCATTGTGAAGAATATGTGAATTAGCATTGGATAAAGAACTTGATTATTTGTACATAGAGGGGGCTGTGAAAGTGTCACCAGAAACAACTGCAAGTGGACAGACTAAGAACACGTAGACAAAAGGAGGGTAGGACTGGGGCCCAGCTGCAGCTGACAGTCATGGACTGTCACAGGGCAATCATGGAGTCACAGGACAGTAGATTTCAGAAGGGAGGAGTGACCCTGGGCATTGTGGCTGAGCTCTCATGGTCAGCATTTTAGCCACATTTTCAGAGAGAGTCCAGTAGGAATTAGGATGGGTGAGAAGGTGAAGAATTAAAGGCACAGAGGTGAGTCTTGTGGGATAAACACTGAGGTAATGCATATAACCACATTCTCTCACAAATGCACACATGTGCATATGCACACACACACACACACACACACACACACACACACACACACACACACACACACATCCATGCACACACAGAAACAGGTGGTATGCATGTCAGATAAAAGCCACCAATTATGTTCCAAAGTCTAGCAAAGGATTGGGCAATGAAGAAAATATGTATTACCTATATGAGTTATTCACTGTCTCATTGGAGTCAACAATTAACACATCATTACATAACAGAAACTAAATTTAAAACTCCTAGAGTCAAGAATGTGTGTATGTGTATATGTATGTCTGCATGAGAGAGTTTGTGTGAGCCTGAATTTATGTGGGCATGTGTGTGCACGCATTTGTATATATGTGTATGATTGCATGTGTGTATATCTGTGTGTATGTGTATGTATGTGTGAGTGTGGATGTATGTGTGTGTATTTCCGTGTGTATGTGTATGTGCATGAGTGTGAATATGTGTGAGTGTGTTTATATATGTGTATGTGTGAGTGTATGCTTGCATGTATGTGTGTGTTTCTGCATATGTGTTTATGCATGTATGCATTTGTGTATGTGTGCATGCATGTGTATATGTGTGTGTATAATAATGTGTATATGTATGTGTGTTAATATTATGTTAAACTTAGAAAAAACAGAACAAGTTTATAAGAAAAATGCTCTAATCTCAGAATACACTCACTAAAAAATGGGAAAAAGGAAATTTCCCACATCATCAGCTGTTCATCTGGCAATGGTACAAAGAGCAATTCATCTGTTCATAGTTTTAATTAAGGCAGGATAGAAGAGCAAAACTTTATGATTGTGGGCAGGTGAGATGGCTCAGAGGTAGAGATGCTTGCTACCAAGTCTGAGGGCCTGAGTTTCATCACCAGAACTCACAATGGGAAGGAGAATGCTGATTCCTGCAAACTGTCCCCTGATCTCCATAGGCACACTGTGGCATGTACATGTCCATACAGATACACACAGACACAGGAAAAGACACAGACACACAAAGAGAAGGCTGTTGCCCCTATGTAAAGTCATACAAGGAGGTCAAGTTACTAAACACAAATCTGTGTTCCTGTCCCTTGCAAGGGGAATCTTTCTTTGTGAATCTACCTAATTCTAAGGCCAGTCATGTCCATATGGGCGATAGTCTTCTAACAAAAGAAAGATTCCAAGATCAGAGGTGTTTATACATGTCATTTAAATGGTAGTTAAAATTGTCACAGTATTTATGAATGCTCTCATGATCTACTTATATATAGGTCTCTTGATCCAGTTTTCGCAAAGTGTTAAAATGACTGAATATGAAATAATTAAAATGAATACTTTAGAGGAAACATTGAAATGGTAACAGTCATCAACTGTAGAACTTTATAAACCATAAGCAACTTGGTTATTAATTTCTCATCTTACCAGCCTCCAGGTAATTTTGTAAGAAGCAAAATACAACAAATACTACAAGACAAGAGTGTTCAATTCAGCTTCAGTTACATCAAATAAGAACTAAGAGTCACATATTTGTGATAAACAGGTCTACATCAGCCATAGAAAAGGACCACTGTCAAAACAGCAAATATATATTCTTAATATGACCACAATGTATTTACGTAAAATTGTAAATGGGAAAGAATAAAAGATAAATATTTTACCACACAGTCACACCTTTGGTAAGCAAAGTTTTTCATATCAATATTTGAACCTTCCCTATCAGTTTGGATAGGTCAAATTCAAACACTCACAAGCTGAACTGCCATCAGGTTTAAGACATGAAGAGAGCAGCTGAAAGATTTTAAAACATGACAATCTTGCATTCTCTGAAAAGTAATACATCCTCATAGCATAGGGATTTTATTTACTTTTTATTTATTTTGCTGAAAGTCCCTTCCTATGCAGGTATTGCAAAACACAAAACATCACAGCTTGCTTGTGTGTGCCTCAGCAAAGTCTCCAGGAAGAAAACTCAGTAGCACCTTCAAAAGAGCAATCAGCAGGAATGCCACAGGAAACCATTTTCATCAGGATTTCAAGAAACCTGCTTATCCCCCTAGGGTCAGACTTTAAAGAAATACTGAAGTGCATGCTCTGCTAACAAGGAGATAATAACCATTTGAAAGGACACAAGGAGTCAACTTCTCAAAGCCATCTAGAGTTCAATTATTTATTCTGATGGCAGATACCTAAAAGGAGTTTTATTCTTCTTCAAAGAGAGATAGAGAGAGAGAGAGAGAGAGAGAGAGAGAGAGAGAGAGAGAGAGAGAGAGAGAGAGAGAGAGAGAGAGAGAGGAGTTGGATGAATTATGTGTATGTGCAGGTGCAGTCACACATGCATTCAGTTGGGCTGTACAGCCAGCTGAATCCTGCCTTGGCTGCCCAGTGGCTGTGCTACCTCACCGGAGTTTTCTATGGAAACTGATAACCCTAACTCAGATCCTGCCGCTTGAACAGCAAGCACTTTACCCATTGAGCCATATCCCCAGTTTTAGGAGTTCGAAACTTTCTCTTTTGACTAAGTGGGAAGACACTTTTGGTGCTTGCAAACATCAGTCATCAGATTCCTAAGAAGAAATTTGAAGAACGCTGAAGCTCAGTGATAGCAAACTGGTGGTGTAACTGAAGCTTTCAGTAGCCATTGATTAGTTTTCATGATTTTATTATACTCACAGGGATAAACTGGTGCCCTAAGTTGTTCTACAGGAGAACAACTCTGACTCAGGCTAAATGTCATCCTCGTCTTAATTACCAAGAGTGCTGTTTACATAGAGCCTATATTCTCCTTTGTCATATTACATTCTCTTCCAACTTTTCATTTTCCTGATTAGGGTTAAGGAAAGACTTAAAGAAACAGGATTTTTCCCTAGTATATGTCTCCCATCTTCTAAGTGGTGATACAAGTTACATATGGGAAAAAAACATTAATATAGACGATTCTGGTCATTTTATTAAGTATATGAAGATTAAATTTAGGGGAACAGGAAACGGACCTGGAAAGATGTTTCAATGGCTAAGAGCACTGGTTACTCTTCTAGAGGAACTGGGTTCAGTTCCCAGCACCCACATGGTGGCTTACTTTCTGTAAAACCAGTACCAGAAAACCCAATGCCCTCTTCTGGCCTCCTTAGGCACTACATACATCACACACATTGTGTACATACATACATGCATGCAAGCAAAATATCCATGCACATAAAATAAATGTAAGTATGTCTTAAAAATTTTAGAAAGAAATAATTATCCAATTGATATAAAGAATAATGGTTATAGGCTCTCAAAAGAAAAGAGATAGATAATTTTTCTAGGTAAAAATTATACATGTATAATTTGTTACAAAGAACACGAGTTCTTCAGTCACTTTTCTAAGCAACAACAAAGACTCAAAAATGGCTTCTAGAGAGCTGGCTGGAGGCACAGTTTGGCACATGTTGGAAGAAATATGTAATGATTCCCTATTTGGGCATGTATACTGTTCAGATTTCCCAATTTTAGAAAAAGGAAGAATTTCTTCTCATCTAGCAATTCCAAGTGTGCAGGTGGGAACACAGAACTACACTGATTTCAAGCCATCATTCTTAGGAATGCCAATCACAAATATCAGCTGAACACCTACTATGTGGTAAGCATCATACTGAGTCCTTTAACTACTACTCATTTATCTCCCAAGTGTCTCATGATATTACTGTAAGGCTTCTCAGCTTCTCATTAATTAATTTACAGAAATCACCAGAGGCTGAATGGTATCACATCCTCCTGGTTGTTATTCTCTGTGGCTTCTTATCTTAGACCATTTGTTTTCCAATATTTTGAGTGTCAATCTTTTAAAAGAGGATTTGTAAAGATTTCTGATTTGAATGTATGTGTATGCTTGTATGAGTGATGTCACATGTGTGATGTGCTGACAAAAACCAGACAGAGCTGTCACATCCTCTGATGCTGGAGTTACAGGAGATTGTAAGCCATAAGATGTTGGCGCTGATAACCAACCTCAAGTGCTCTGGAATACCAGTGAACTGTCTTAACCACTGAGCTCTTCTGCCCTTTGAGTGTCAATTTTAATTTCATTGCTATCTCAACAACCACTGTGGCAGGTCTTCGACTTTCAAAGTTTATCAGAGAACAGGAGACTCTAATATTTACTGAATCCATGGTGTGTTCCATACTTGTTTCTCCTATCATGTTTCACTGCATTTTTCTCAGTATAATTTCTGTAATGTTGCTCATTTTATAAAATCTACACATATAATTGGAAAACAGTTTGTATTCTTTAAGAGGCTTTGCTCTAATTTCTGTAGTGGATTATTAATTCCAGGGATTATTTTTGTTTGTTTGTTTCTTGCTTTTTTTTTTTTTCAGTTCAAGCTCCGAAGAATCATAGGACCTAGAGGTATTTTTTTTTTTTTTTTTTTTTTTTTTTTTTTTTTTTTTTTTTTTTTGGTTTTTCGAGACAGGGTTTCTCTATGTAGCTTTGCGCCTTTCCTGGAACTCACTTGGTAGCCCAGGCTGGCCTCGAACTCACAGAGATCCGCCTGGCTCTGCCTCCCGAGTGCTGGGATTAAAGGCGTGCGCCACCACTGCCCGGCTAACCTAGAGGTATTTTAAGGACATTAATATTTACAAAAATGTTTCAATAAAATAGAAATACTTTACTACTCAGCAAACTCAACCCAAAATTAGTATTCCACTCTAGTGATAATTTAGCACTAAAGTAAAATTATAAAAGATGACAAGCAAAGTAAAACAGCCTTGCTCTAATGAAGTGCCTTCATTTCAGTCAGCAGTTGGCCTTGCCGAGAGGTACTGAGGCTCAAAAGTTTGCTACAATGGGACTAGAGAGATGGCCTCACAGTTAAGAACATGTGCCCCTCTAGCACAGATTAAAGTTTGTAGTTCCTAGCACCTACATCAGGTGACTCACAATCACCAGGTCTAAGGGATCCAATGCCTTCTTCTGGCAACCATGAGCATATATAATCTCATACATATACTCATGCACACACCAGTACACATCCACATAGTTAAAATGAATAAATCTTTGTTTTAAAGTTACTACAATAATGAGAGAACTCCCAACTCTCCCCTCATAAATTATAAAAGATAATCAATGTGGTTAAGACTCTGGAATATTAGCACTAAACATTTCCACCCACCCCAATATCTAGGACTCTATCTCTACTTCAAGAACATGTCTGGCTTAGAATGGCATAAAACAGGGTGCCTGCATTCCTTCTTGGAAAAGGCTTTTGGGAGAATCTTGAAGCTGTCAGAGACTATCTTTTCCACTGTGAAGGGCATATGTCAGTCACAATTCCAGGAAGCAAATCACAACAATCTCAAATCAAGATAAAGAGATGAGGCCTTCGACCTGAGCAAGCATAATGGTGAGCCTATTGTTTTCCATTGGCTGAATTTATTCTCTGAGTAAAGGGCCTGGCAACAACAAAATCAACAAGTCCAGGGGAGAAAGACAGCAGTGGGGACTGGAGTGACACAGGAAACCCAGGCTGTGCTAATGTGCTGTCCCTGGAAAATGACCCCGACCAACCCTGGGTAAACTGTTGGGCCCTCCTGGCAGTCCAGCCTCGAGGAGGTTGTTGTTTGTGTTTTATTAGTTTTATTAGTAACTAAAAAAAAAACACAAAACAAACAAACAAACAAAAAACCAACAACAACAACAACAAAAAACTTATTTAATTTATTCTTTGAAATTTTCATACATTTACACAATGTAGTTTGATGATATCTATCACGACCTCCTTCCAACTTCCCCTAGTGTTCCATATGCCCACTCCATCACAACTTCATATTCTTTTCCCTTTTGTTATGAAGATTCCTGAGTCCATTTTTTTTTCTTTTCTCGGTCCAATTAGCATCGCCCACATGCACACAGGTGTGGGGCCATACAGTGATGTGTGGGCAACTTACCACAGCTATGTCCCCAGAGGAAATTGACTCTATAGACCTCTTTAAGAGGCTTTTGGGTAGTGTCTGAATACTACCATCTAACCAGGAACATGCAACAGGTGACAGAACTAAGTTGTAGCAAAGAGTTGTTTTCCTGATGTGTGTGCCAGAGACAAGGGGGTACACAGTGGTGATCAGAAACCAAGTGGGGAAGAGAATTGGGAGCAGGGGGAGGTTCATAAGGAGAAGATTTTCAATGTGAAGGATGAAAAGAAAGGAAGGATGCAGTTTGCATGGGCAGACTATGGGCTGATACCTCCTGCTCAGGAGTTTGGTGGTTTTGCATGAGCCTGGCTCTGCTTGGTGCATGCTTGGTGCAGGTTCCTTAGCTCCTGGGACCTCCTTGTCCTCATCTGCAAAATGGGCTTCAACAGCTACACTTTGTGTCTCTTTCATGTTTCCCTATTCAATGAATTCAACATTCCCAGAGAGATAGCTGAGCCCAGAGACCATGGAAAAAGACTAGAATGTTCTAGAATTAAATTTTAAACTGAATTTAGATACATAAATAGTATCCCAATGAGGTGTAAAGCTCTCACAGAAAAGAAAACCAAAACCCATGAGTAATGGAAACAGGATAGAAGAGTTAAGCAGGTACAGAGTGGGGGCTGTGTCAGAGGCTGCGTAAAGAACTAGGCAGCAACAAGCCAGAGTCCAGGTTTCACACCTGACCATGAGGCTGACAGAGTTCAAGATAAACAAGCAGGGAGGCCAGGCTTCTGGAGATGGCAGTTGTGATGGGACATAAGCAAATGATTGTGACATGCTTGGCTGTTTGTTAATGTTAATATGACACTGTAAAGATGCCAAGGCGACAACAGTGTGCGGTTCTCAATGTCAGCTGCACCCTGCGCAGATGGCAAGTGAGGAAGTCCGTGCGTGGGTGCCTCAGGCAAGGCTAAGAGCCACTTGAAGAGCCCTGTTTCTCTTACAGGGTCATTTCACATTAATCCGGCATTTTCATTGACTTTACACCACAGATGAGCTGAAAAACATTTTTCCCTGAACCCCTTTCAGGCTCATCCAGAAGGAATGCTTGCCCCTGCTTCCCATCCTTGCCCAAGTGTGGTCTTGACTCAGAATGACTAGCTCAAAAAAACCCAAACTAGTATACATGCGAGATCATGTACCATACAATCACCCAGGGAAGAAAGTCAAAGCCATACAAGTGGATAAGGAAATGAAGATCCAGGGGAAAGACTGGAAGCATGAGAGTAGAACTTCTAAGGGCTCTGGCCATGTTGCCTGGAGGGGCTGGGACTAGAGCAGAGGTAGTCAACCTAGAGTACAAGCATGCTTTGACAAGGATACACACGGTGTTAGTACACTCACTACCAGAAAATAAAGAGTTAAAAATAACATTACAGATTGCCTTCCTTTTGTCCACATGCACATGTACACATGCCTATATCTATATGTATATGGAGGTTACAGGTTCGGGTTGGGTGGCTTCTTCATTCCTCTCCACTTTTCTTTTGTTGAAACAGGGAGGGTGTCTCACTGAACCTGGATATCACTGATTCAGAAATCCATAAGATTCTCCTGTCTCTGTGTCTCAGCATTGTAATTGCATGTGCACCCCGCAGGCCCAGAACTTGGGGATCCAGACTCAGAACACCACGCTTGCACATTCACCGCTTTACCCACTAAGCCACCTCCCTAACTCCCACGCATGAAGTTACTAATTTAAAATGTAGATCTAATTTTGTTGGCCACGATGAAATTAAAGCAGTGTTAGGTTTTTATTCTTACACACTGCAATGACACACTAACAAAGAACGAATTTTGCTTATTGAGGAAAATCAGGAAGTGCTGATGTGTAAATTCAGAAACAAAGTATGTCCTCGGTTGTTACCACCATTTATTTAACATAGTCTCTGGAGAATTTTCCAACACAGACAAGTTGATGGGGCTGGGTTAGGAGCAGTCAGCCAGCACAAGTTGGACTCCATGCTTTCTTGTTTTGTTTTTAAGAAAGAGAACTTACATGAAGGGTAGCAAGGGAGGTTGGGAGAAGCTGGGAAGAGTTAAGGGGAGGGAAAGGAATATGATGCAATTGTATGAAATTTTCAGAAAATAAACAATAACATTTAAAAAGGGAAAACAAAAGCTATTAGAGACAGGAGAACTGTGAGAGAATTACCTCTAATTCTAAATAAATGTTCAGAAAACTATGTAAATGTTCACTAAACACAAATTCTACCTCGATACAGCTCACTTTAAAATGAGGGAAAGGTCGAAGGTGCTTGGTTGACAGGGCAGGGGTTTTATTGTGAGTATCAACTCTGACTCAACTACAAAAATGCATTTTTAAGACAAAATAGAATATTCTGTTCCTGGTCAAAGTATTCATGCAAATTAGAAGTTGTTTTCAACTTAGGATAATAGCAATATGCTTTTATTTTATTCAAGTTCATATTTTAAATATTTTTAGATTTATTTAGTTCATGTATATGGATACTTTGTCTGTACATATATGCCATGTTATGCCCGGTGCCCACAGATGTCAGAAGAGGGATTCCATGGAATTGGAATTATAGAAGGTTGTGAGTGGGTGCTGGGAATAGAACCTGGGTCATCTGGGAGAGCAGCAAGTCCTCTTAATGGTGAACCATCACATATATTCCACATTTTAAAGAGATACCTCTTTTAGCATACATATGTAAATGCAGTTTCTTCACTACATTCAGAATAAAAGATGGATATTTTAAATGCTGCAATGTTTGGGTAACTATAGCATGTATATGATAAACATTTGACAATTAAATAAAAAATTGGCATACATAACTCTCTATTTCTTAGCATGTTTGAAAATGTCTGAAAACAACAACAAAAAAAAATAATAGTGTTTACTGAGCACTTTCCACAAGCCTGTAATGCTTTAAACATTCATACACTTCCTTCTATTGATGAAGATGAGAATTAAAATCAATTATAATTCCCATTTTACCCATTAAAATCCAGGGCACTCTCAGTTTAAAAAAAGTGTCCTTCAAGTCAAGTGTCTAGTAGAGACAGCATACTGGTTCATTGCCCTTATAATTATTAACTACTCAGAAGCCTACTCCAATCACTCTTTGAGTAGAATGACTTTCTTATCATCTGCCTGCATTTCTGTCTTGTTTTGGTTACCAAACCGATATATACAGAGATGTTTCTTCATTCATATATTTTTGTTTCAACATTTACATACCAAGGAAAGACACCACACTAACTGCATCCTCCAAAAAACAGCCACAGAGCTCAATTTTGAAGAAACGAGAGGTATAAGCTAATCTAGTGTGTTATTTAAAATAATAAAAAGAACCTATTTAGAGGACTATACTTCTTGACACTTTTGTCAGGAAATCAATCAAATCATGATAAAAGCTCCTGGCACTACTGCTTCCTTAGAGTTTAATGTGCACACACTCCATTCTGCTCTGCCATCAGCCTTCTTTTATATGACTGGTAACAAAGAGGTAGACTAGTACCTTGGTCAGCGTCATGCTCATTAAGTCACATTATGTCACATTAAAATGTACTATTTCTTCTTCTCTTCTCTTTTTGTGGGGGGGAATGGGAGGTAAAGTGTGGGTGTGGAGACAAGGCTGGAGATATGGCAGTTCTTCCAGAAGACAAAGTTGTGTTCCCAGCATCCATATACGATAGCTCACAATGCTCTGTCACTCCAGTACCATAGCTTCCAAGGTTGCCTGCACCACAAGTGTGCACGTGTGTGTGTGTGGGGGGGGGCGGCACACACACAAATGAAAATCTTTTCTTTAAATGTGTTGTATAGATATGGCTAATTGTTTTTAAGTGAAGAAAAAAGAAAAGATAAATGTGGGCTTTTATTTATTTTTTTTAACTTGGGGAAAATGATAAATTTCTAGATATAGCAAGATATGATGTCCAGGACCATTCAGTTGGAATATACTCATCTTGGCAAAAGTGTGAGGAGATCTAACAGGCAATTGCTTATAGAGGGACTATCAATGTGGGTGTGGTGTTAACTACAGTGTTTGGGAGCCTGACACAGGAAGATGAAGATCCCCTAGCGCTAAATGCAAGGACCTACCTCAATAAACAAACAAACAAAACAAATAGGAAGCAGGAAAGATTCCAAGAATACATTAAATGTCATTTCTTCTTTGTGGACAAGTAAACATGACAGTAAAATCAAAGCCATTTCACATTAAACTCAAAGCACAAGTGAATTTTAATTTTAATTTTAATTCACTCTTCTATTTTCCCCCACACGTAGAGACTATAATTTGTCCATTCACCAGGAAACAGCATTATAAAAAAAATTCTGCACTCAAATTACAAAAATTAGATAAGGCTTTGTTCTTTTTCACATTAAAAACTCATTATATTTCTCGTTTTTCTTCTATGACAATTTAAAAGTAAAATAATTATACCTCATATTTGTCTCATATCACAGCTATGACAAATCACTCTGAACTTGGTGAACTGACCCATAAGAACTTGTTCCATATCTCACAGTTCTGTGGATCTGACATGAATCTTGTATCTAAGCCCAAATCACGGCAACCTTGGAATTATGTTTCCTTACAGACAGTACAAGAGAAACACTTGTTCCTTTTGTGCTGTGTTTCTTGGATGAGTTCAGCTCTGCAGGTTGTAGGGCCATCTGCATTTCTTACATACTGAGGTCCACTCCCAGCTTCGTGGATCCCTATGCTCCCTAACTCATGGCCCCTTCTTCATCACTCAAGGCAGGTGTAATGGGTGGAGTTCTTGCTAGTCTTGCTAATCACTCTTTTGTGACCATAACCAGAAAATATCTGTGCTTTGAAGGACTGCTGAAGATAAATCTGTGAACCATGCAATAACACAGAACAGTCCCCTTGCTCACAGAATTTCCTTTGCCATGGAAATTAAGATATCAGTGAGTTCTGAGGATTAGAGTGCAGACATCTTTAAGAAGTTATAGTTCAGCTCAATGTATCATTTAATAGTGTAACAAACCAGGATTTAAACTAAACATGAGAAATATATAAATTGTGGACACTGCTCTCTTGGTGATAATGATTTAGGAAGAAATAAATAGTTTAATTGTTGACTGCTGCTCTTATAAAGGGTACACTAAAACTGTAGAAATGCTAGACCTTGCTGTCCTCTAATTTCTAGGTATGAGTTTTCTGACATTCTTGACTTGGCAGCATTCATTAAGAATTTGGGGGACTGTAGTGATGGCTCAATACTTAAGAGCATTGGCTGCTATTGTGGAAGACAGGGGTTCACTTCCCAGAACTCAAGTCAGGCATCTATCAGCTCCAGCAGATTTGATCTGATCCCTCTTTTGGCCTCCACAGGTGCCTGCAACCACACACACACACACACACACACACACACACACACACACACACACACACAAATAAACAAACAAATAAATAAATAAATATTTGAAGAAAGAATTTGGAAATAAGAGCACATAAAAAGGCAATAGGTAGTGATTCAATTTCAATCAATGAACTTTATCCCAGATCAATTGCCCTCTTAAGATTTTTTTTTTTTGAACTATTTGGAAAATATTTCACTGGGGCCAATGTCCAAATATCCCCAGCATATTTACAAAACAAAACACAAATATGTTTTAAAATATTCTCTTCTATGAAAAAAACAATAGCAAAAAATTAAATTAGGTGTTTGGTCCTACATCAACCTCACTGGGCCAACAGTACTTTCTGCTACTTTATTAACTGAAGCTACTTTGAGGCAGAAAGGGAGCCAGGCCAAACTATATTCAGGGAAGTACTCTGTGCTTTTTCCTTTAATTTCTTAATTTTTTAAATTGATTTTTAAAAATTCTTGTGATCCATACCACAACTATAGCAACTTGGACTTGGCAAACTCATAAAAACAAAGGTACTTTATGAGAATTTAGAAGGCGACAAGACCCTGTGCTCCTTTGATGTCAAGATGAATGTTGCCATGTTGGCTATCTCCTGACCACCTGGCAGCTGGCCAGAGTCCTCTCACCTTTCCTGAAGCACTGATAAAGTCTAGGAACATCAAAGGGTCAGCTTCAGCACTTCCGTTTCCACCATCAGTGGCTTTTCTTTCTCTGTTCTGAAGAAAAGCCAACTGCTCAGTCTAACCCTAACCCACATGAATGGCCTTCTGTTGCAGAAACCCAGCACTACAAATATTAATTTGAGTGACAGAAGGAGAGGAGGAGCAATAACTTAACCTATCCCGTTGACGGAGGTCAGGCATTCAATGGGTCTTTACAAGCTCCTTTAAAAGGATCATTCGATTTTTGATGAGATGTTAAAAATCAACGAATACTCTCAGTAGCCATGACAGAGATCTAGGGAAAAAAAATAAATGATGAGAATTGAACCAAAATTTGTGTACCTTAAGCACACATTCTAATACCAAGCTGCATTCCCAGTCTCCAGGCCCTCAAGACATACCAGCATTACTGTACATGGAATGGAATCTGGTTTATTGCCAGATGATGGCATGAAATTTCTAAAAACAATTAAAAAGCAGAGAAGGAGAGAGGGAAGATAAACATAGTGTGTAATATGAGCAGTAACCTCAGCTCTGACAGGATTTGCCAGTAAACCGCCAGTGGCAGCAGTGATAGTTAAGAGGCAGAGCCTGACAGGATGCTTTGGGAGATGTTGAGATACACATCTTTTACATGACAAGCACTTAGATGCAAAGTGACTGAAAAGAAGAAAACAGGCAGCTAGTGAGGATAGGAGAAAGTGGATATTCAGCAAGTGAAGTATGGAGGCTAAACGTAAAACTATGGAAACCAAGACACAATGTTCTGACTCAGCAATCATCTCCCAAACCATAGTAATCCAGCCCAGAGCCCAGGAACAGGATTGTACTGAATGGAGAGCCTGTGCAAGGCAGAAGATGTAGGGCATATGGCCTGAGAAAAAAGACAGCATATAAATGCTACTTGCAAATGTGTTATACATAAAACTACTACGTTTCTACTTCATGTAAATATAAAAATCTGAGGTGAATGATAAACTTGAATGTGAAAGAAAAATTAAAACTTTAGAAGAAATATAGAGATTTCCCCATCCTTTAAGACAAAATAAAATCCCTGTACAAGAAGGCAAATATATACTAAAGTAATAGTGAAATATCTACAAGTAGGGGTGTCAAAATAACTCGTTAAAGTACACAATGGAAAGCTATACACCGTAAGAGGAAATAGTTGAATCTCATAAAACAAGCAATGTTTCTTGAAAAAAGATAATTAAATTACTCATATTAATGAGAAAAGAGAAAAAGGAAATCGAAACAGGAGACAAAATCACAGAATAATTAAACAAATACACACTTCCCATCCTGGAGCTTGTAAAAAGTTGTTGTTCGCCTGATGGTGGTGGCGCACGCCTTTAATCCCAGCACTCAGGAGGCAGAGCCAGGCAGATCTCTGAGTTCGAGGCCAGCCTGGTCTACACAGCAAGATCCAGGACAGGCACCAAAACTACATAGAGAAACCCTGTCTCCAAAAACCAAACCAAAACAAAACAAAACAAAAAAGTCACTGCTCAACTCTGGAATCGCTACAATGTTAGCAGTTACCAGCTATTGTTTCAAATGTTGGGCACTGTACTACCTGTTCCACACAAGGATTTCCACAGGGCAGCTTTCCATCTGGTTGATGATTATTCATTGAAAGTGGTGCCAGGTTAGCAGCTATGACTGTTCAGTCTTTTAATTGTTCCTCATTTAACATTTCCACTAGTTACTCTCCTCATTGCTGTCACAAAATGCTTTACAAAAGCAATGTAAGGAAAGCTTATTTATGGCTCATGGTTCCCAGCCAGGGACTTGAGATGGATGATCACCCTGCATCCCCAGTCTGGAAGCAGAGAGGAAGATGCTGGACTCTCGATTCCTCCTTTTTCTCCTCTTACTCAGTATTAAAATACTGAAACTATGCTAACTGACATGCCCAGAGGTACATCTTCGGGGTAATTCTAAATGCAGTTAAGATGACAATTAAGATGAACCGTCCAAACAATTGAATATCTGAAAATTCATCACTTAAAATATGTATTGAAGAATCTGGAGACATAGCTCAGTGTATATACTGCACTCATACGCACATAGCCACACACATATATATAGTGTAAAAATTATATGAATATATATGTAATATAGAAGAACAAATGTTTTAAAATGAAAATATATTGGAATAAAAGGATATAGTCGGGCTGGAGAGATGGCTCAGAGGTTAAGAGCACTGACTGCCCTTCCAGGGGTCATGAGTTCAATTCCCAGCAACCACATGGTGGCTCACAACCATCTGTAATGAGATCCGGTGCCCTCTTCCGGCCTGCAGTAATACGTGCTGTATACATAATAAATAAATCTTAAAAAAAAAAAAAAGGATATAGTCACCTTCTGAAACATAGGAACTGAATTAAACATAGGTTCTGCCCATCGAAACAGTCCATGTATTCAGCTTTGAGTGGTGGCACAAAGCAAAACTGTGATAACCACATGCACAGTGCCAGCACTGCTGAGCTACAAAACCTTGAAATGTCACTTTCTGCTGCACGTGACCTAAGTGGATTTTGTGATTCTGTGGGAAGGAAAATATTGCTGTTATTTTTAAACTCCAAAGTAATTAGTAGTTTAAAATAAAACATGTACCTCCTATAACTACTTAGAATTAATAAAGATAAATTTTCCCCGAATAATATTATTTAATCTTCCTTAATTGCTAATTCCTTTTTACTTATAACACATATTAATTGCATATATTAATGAGGTTCATAGCGATCTTCTTTGTCATTTGTCTTAGTTAGGGATTTTATTGCTTTGCTAAACACCATAACTAGAAGCAACATGGGGAGGAGAGGGTTTATTTCTGCTTACAGTTCCACATCACAATCCATCAGAAGGAAGTCATGACAGGAACTCAAACAGGGCAGGAGCCTGGAGGCAAGAGCTGATGCAGAGGCCATGGAGGGGTGCTGCTTACTGGCTTGCTTACCAAGACTAGTTCAGTCTGCTTTCTTATAGCAACTAGGATGCCTTGCCTGGAGGTGACACAGCCCACTTAGGAATGGGCCCAGGCCCACTCACATCAATCAGTAATAAAGAAAATGCAACACAGGTTTGTCCATAGGTCAATCTGGTTGGGGCATCTACTCAATTGAGGTTACGTCTTTCCAAATAACTCTAGCTAATGTCAAGTTGGCATAAAATTAGCTTGCACATAATTTTTCTAGCCAGATTTTATTTTTAGTTACCCTCAGGTGTGTGCTTTTATGAATATAAGTCATAATCAGATCTCTTAGAGCTGGAGCTGTGAGCATCCTGAGCTGGGTGCTATGAACTAAGTTCAGGGCCTCTGCAAGAGCAAGTATTCTTAACTACTGAGCCATCTCTTCAGTCCCAAGCCTGGCACAATCTGTACTAGTCTTCCTCAAGTGTCACTCATTTTCAAGTTACTACTGGCATTGTTGAATCTCTCCAAATGGTGTGTCTACATGAAAATCATAACTGAGTGTTAAGTGATCAAAATTACGAACTTTAACCATATGTGTGTGTGTGTGTGTGTGTGTGTGTGTGTGTGTGTGTGTGTACAAATCATAAATACGTTTTGTGTAGCTAATATATTCAAAACTTTATGAAGCTAAATGGAAAAAAATTTCGTTGTTTCAATGAATCAAGAAGGCATGAAACACTCTGAAACTTGTCCTGGGTTAAATCATTAACATACAGTCCTTTGAGTCCACTAATAAGAACTTTTAGATTGGCATAATAATTGAACACTATCTAACACAAGTGAACTATGGTTCTCTCATGAAAAATGTTAATTGAGCTGCACTGAGATCAAAGAGTAAAATAACAAACTTGTACAAGCTTAAAGACATAGAATCCACATGAAGACATGGTAGCTGACTTCCACGCTCTCATTTTCGGAGATGTGAGTAAAATGTGTTCATATTAAACTGGAAGTTACACTATAATTATTTTGGTAGGTATCTATTTTCTAAATGCTACCTAATAAAGTAATTGAATTTAGAAAACACTCAACTTCATTTATGAATAAAATTCTTCAATTTATATTTAAGACAGATACCCTGGAGCTGGAGTTACTTGTGATTGTGTGTGGCCCAGTGTGGGTACAAGGAACCAATCTCAGATCCTCTACAAATTAGTTAATGCTCTTAATTACTGAGTGATCTCTCAGACCTCTACAACTTATTTAAGAGCAATGTTAAATGCACAGAGCATTTTATTTGAACTGTGTAAATAACTATGAGCTTTACAAGACTCCCAATGCTCAGTGAAAATATTTGTTCAAATATTAGGGGAAAACTACCCTAAAATTGCATGATACCACCTATCAATAAACTTATATAGTTCATAAATTTAATTTCAAATGCACCAATACTTAATCTTTTGAACAACATGAGACCCAACTTAAGTCAAACTAATGAAGAGAGGTTTCACTGTTTTGATTTTAATTTTAAATGAATAAAGTAAAATGGATTTTTCTGAAAAAGAGGTGTGTAAGTAAAACTTAGAGCAGACACGTATTATTGTGTTTCAGAATGATATACATTAAAGTAACGGTGACCGAGACAATGTGAGAAAACTCTTCCCCATAGAGGTGCTGTTACTCCTTTTTGTTAAATCATCTCTTCTCTTCCGATAGATGACTGGATATTAGTAAAGCAATGTGAACTGGTGGCCTCGATATCTCTCTGTTGGTTATCTCCTGCACTGAGATGGCTACTACTGACTAATGCTGTGCATAATTTGAGAATGTGTTCAGAGACTAATGGTGACAAGCTTTCTTCCTGGGCTTGAGTTTTTTTTAAAGAAAGAATAGAAAGTCCAAAGTCAGTCACTCCTAAGTAAACACAATATAGAAAATGTGTAGTTAGAGGGGAAAAGTGATGCAGACAGGTAAGTGTCGAGCCCTTTACTGGACTCATTGTGTTCATATTCTCCTTTGGTATTCACAGACATCCTAAATGGCAGTCATGATTCTTATGCATTTGGCAATCAATTAAGATTCTGAACTATGAACCAAAGGCTGAGGGGCCCCCAACTGGATACAGCCCTCTGAATGGGTGAGACAGTTGATTGGCTTGATCTGTTTGGGAGGCATCCAGGCAGTGGGACCAGGTCCTGGGCTCAGTGCGTGAGTTAGCTGTTTGAAACCTGGGACTTATGCAGGGATGCTTGGCTCAATCTGGGAGGAGGGGACTGAACCTGCCTGGACTGAGTCTATCAGTTCGACCTCAGTCCTCGGGAGAGGCTTTGCCCTGGAGGAGGTGGGAATGGGGGGGGCTGAGGAGGAAGGGGAGAGGGCGGGAGGGGGGAGAACAAGGGAATCTGTGCCTGATATGTAGAACTGAATTGTATTGTAAAATTAAATAAATAAATAAATAAATAAAATACCCACTAAGATAATAAAAAAAAAGATTCCATAATGGTCAGTGGATTGGCTAGGTCTCATTTCTACTGCCAGGGTTCCAGCACAGATCTTTTAGTCAAAAATGGATGCTTTTTTTTTTTTTAACTACAGTTCATATGGACTCTTAATTGATTTATTGTACAAAGATTTTCTGCTAATCCTGTTTATGTCCCTTATGCATTTAGCTTTCTGGTAACAAGTGTTGATATTCCCAAATTGGACAGACTTCTTGGCACTGGACACTTGTTACCCATGAGAGTACAGGGCCCCTGAGAATGGTAGAAAGCTCCTGTCCCTTCACAGTATGTTCTGTTAGGAAAGCAGTCTCACTACAGACAGAGGCACATCATTCCTACAGTCAGTATAATTCCAAATAGGATCCTGTTTAAAATATATTATCATCATTTTGTTAAACTAGAGCAGCCAGTTGCATTCCATCACAAGATTATTTCTGCCAGAAAAGCCACCAGAAAAACTCTTGTGTACAGATTTGAAACTAAAAATGTTTTTCACAAAATGTTTGATGTACCTGGACACAATTCAAAAGGGAGACAGTAGTCCAAATAATTTTCTTTCAGGGTATGACATCAACACTTTTCTCTGCTGTTTCTTTTAGTGACTCTTGAGGTGTCTGTGGAAGATCAATGGCTGAATTGCCTCTCAGTACCTCAACACTTTTGGAAAGACAACAGCCAAGATTTGGGTCACGCATCCATACTTCTCTTTTCTCATCAGACATATCTGAGGAGAAAGTGCTAAGGGTATCCACTGCTTAAGGGCTTCTAAAACTCCCTGGTGGGTAACATAGCAACTGCCAGATGATAGAGCAGAAGCCATAAATTCAAAAATTCATCATGGAAAACTCCTGTCTTGGGATTTGGGAAACAGTTCAGTGGGTAGAGTGCTTGCTGCACAAGTATGAAGACCTGAAGCCCAGCACCCCTGTACATGCCAGGCACAGTGGCACAGTGCTATATCCAGACCACTAGGGAATGGAAACAGGAGGATCATGGAGGTTGCTGGTCAGCCAGTCTAGTTAGATCTGTATTAGCAAGCTCCAGCTTCAGTAAAAGACCTTGGCTCAAAAATAAACAAATGAGTAAGTAAATAGATATATAGATAAACAAGTAAAGTTGAAAGCTCTAGATGAAGTCACCCAATGTCCACCTCTGGTTTCTACACACACACACACACACACACACACACACACACACACACACACACACACGCTCACAGGTAAGCGCATTAACACCTATAACCTCCCACCTTTCTATGATACAAAAGAATTCCACACATAGCAACCACAGGTAGTTTAGCCCACAGCCATCATATCAGACTGGGTATTTTAATATCGCTGTGCATTTGTAATGCTTCCTGTTTGTTTTCTCTTTTTCTTAATCATAGTATTTCTTTTTATTTTCTATTTTTCTTTTATTGAAAAATAGATATTTTATACAATGCATTCAGCTTATTTGTTTTCTAAAATATACATGGACAAAGGAATAAGAAAAATCTGGAATCCATGACTGAGTCATCAGAAGTCTGAGTTGTTCACTGGTGAACTTCAGCTTGAGGCCGAGCTTGCTGAGGAACACACCACTGAACTGAATCTGAGTCCACACATTAATCCACTCCACTATGACTTCTGTTTGAAGGAAGCTAGCAAACCTTGGACTGGATATGTGTCAGGCTTTAAGTCCTTCCACGTTTCAGACTGGATTCTTCTACAGATGGTGTCTTTAAAGAAGTGTAAGTGGAAGCTTGAGAACAAGAAAGATTGGTTAGATGTTTTGTATACACAGGACTGGCACTTGTTGACCATATTTACAGGGACTCCCAGCTTAGCAAAGATTAATGGGGAAAGGGGGTTATGAGAAACAGCATGTACTTATTAACACAGAGTTAATGTCATATTGTGCAATTTAATTGTGTGTGTGTGTGTGTGTGTGTGTGTGTGTGTGTGTGTGTGTGTGTGTATGCAGATGTGGAGTTCAGGAGTGTACTTGCAGGAGTTGGCTCTGCTTCCATCAGGTGGGTTCCGAGATTGAACTGAAACTGTCAATTTTGGCAGCTAGCACCTTTACACTCTCAACCATCTTGCCATCTGGCCATCATACATCCTCTACCTTATACATCCGAAACTTGTCTTTTTATCAAAGCTGTAGCTTCTGAAATTAGTATTCTTAAATAAATAAAGACTGCAAAAAGATATCTAGTCTCATGCTTTCTTAAGAGGTAGAAAGAGAATTAAAAGACAAATGAGTGTGTTCTGTGGTATGTAGATAAAGAGAAACAGTGAAATAATTTCCTTACTTCATATTTAGTTATAATATAAATAATGAGCCATATATGAAACAGTCTGCCATGGAAGCTGACAAGCAGCTTGGCCACAGAATTTGTAACATACTTTTAGTGGACATTTTAAAATGTATAAAAGTGTCTCTAGTATAGTGAAGGTGATGTTTATCTTCAGAGGCTTTACAATAGATGTAAGAACAGACCCTCCCCTTGTAACTTTGAAGGTTTATTCTCTTAAACTTGTAATTGTGGTGTGTGTGTGTGTGTGTAATTGCAGGTATGAGAGTTCAGAAGAAGGCACTGGACCCCCTGTAGCTGAAGTTACAGGAAGTAATGGGCCACCTGAAATGGTCCTAGTAACAGAACCATAGTCCCCTTCAAGAGCAGGACAAGTTATCACCCACTGAGCCGTCTTTTCATCTTCACCTTGTGACCTTAAACTTGAGTCACTAAAGCTGAGCAGGAAAGAGCCATGTCAGACACACTTATCTCTTCACTTCAGCTCTGGGTTCTTTCCCTCCACATCCTTGTTTTCAAATGTTTAGCCCCCGCATTTTCCTTAAAAATAATCAAAGGCAGAAGCTCAATAGAAAAATCTAAAATGATCAAAGCCGAGATGTTTTGGCTGCAGCTGGAGACTCACCAGTCTCAGTCACCCTCCCCTCCCCATGCTGTGTTTTCAGGAATCCCTGGAGTTTGGTGGAATACAGTTGGAAACCATCTGCTTTACACCAAGTCATCTCATAAAATTAATGTGGAAGGAAGCCAAGTTTTAAAATGTGAAGAATTAAACATCAATACAAAAGATTCATTATAATTCAATATAACAATATGAAAACTCTCGGGTTAGGTTATGATTAATCACAAAATCAATGAGGCTGAAAATGTGCAACCTGACTGTTTGCAATAGAAAGACATCACAGTGTGTGGGCAGGGTCTGCAGTTACCACAGAACAGGAAGGGAGATGGTCTCACAATATGGACAATACTGGAATAAGAGGGGGAAAGACAATGGACTGTGGAGGTGAAGAAGGTAGCAGAAACAGATGCTGTCAAACAAGAAAGATCTCACAGCAAAGAATATGGGTAGACTGACTAAGCTCAAAGAGGAGTCTGGGAGGCTCAAATGGGTAAAGCTAAATCCAGACATCTGTCAGCCAGGTCATTTGAAATTAATGAGCTCTGGTTTATCCTGTAGGCTACGGGGAATGACTAAAGGATTCTGAGCAAGGTAGTCATCTGATCAAAGTTGTTCCGGAATTTTATTCAGGGAGAAGTGTGAACATAAACTAGGAAAGGAAGACTGTTAGGGAAAAGATCAGTTACGTTGTCTGCCTATTTGCAGCCATCCAGCCATGAATACAATCAAAAGGACAGGGGCAGATCAATTATCAGGAAGCATGATCTGAACAGATTAGAAAGTTACCTGTCACTGCAGATATGTGAGAAACATTCTGGCTGTCTAATCTGAATTTGGTGAAAGAGTTAAGGATCTCAAAAGGTAATTGAACTACCTGACTTCTAAGGACCCCATTCTTGATCTGGTGTTTGATGTAATACAGGAAAGTGCCAGGAAAATAAAATGTTTAAATTACCAAATTTAAACCTTTTCCTGGAGTGATGATAAGAAGAATGATATAATCTCCAAGATAAATCAGTCATCTACTATTGAGTATTCCAACAGAGGAATGGAAAATGGGGCCAACATCTAAAATGTTGTAAGAGGTAAAGACCAAATCAGCAGCATGTTGCTAATGCATTGTTTCATATAATTTATTGAGCCTCATTTTTCTAGGCTATGTATCAAGCAGATGATTCAGGACAATGGGCTCACAAGACCACATTCCCAGTAAAGGATCTGTTGGTTGTTGATGGCTTCTGGGCCAGAGAGCATTATTTTTCTTCAGGGGTGTGGCCCCTGGGCCATTGCCCCATTGGGAGGCCCTACACCCATGCACAGTTCAAATTGCACTCAACACATCATAAAAACAAAAGAGGAGGACATGAAGTAACAAGAGAATGTGATGGTGGCAAGCCTGGGAAGAATTCAATGAGTATGGAATAAATATGATCAAACTACACCATACACTTGTATTAAATTCTCAAAATACAAATATATTTCTAAGAAAAGAAAGCCAGGCTATGGTGGTGCATGCCTTTAATCCCAGCATTCAAGAGGCAGAAGGAAGCCAATCTCTGTGATTATGAGGCCAGTCTAGTCTAATATGAGTCCCAGGACTGCCAGAGCTGTTACACAGAGAAGCCCTGTGTCGAAAAACAAAACAACAACAACAAAAAAAAAAAAAGAAAATGACTTAAGAAGAAGCAAACTAGGCGGTCACTGATGGATAAAATACTGAGGAACTGTCTATCATGCAGTCCTTTCAATCATCCCCATGGACTAAATGGATACAATCTGGGGAAAATAGCATCTGCCTATGAATGCAATATGTTCACTTTACAGTGTAAGTTTTCTTGTATTTTCTCCTTTACTGGTCTCCTGGAGTCAGGATTACATTTTTTTCATTATCTTTATAACTTGGAACTGTATGTAATCTACATGTTTCATTTAAAAGAAAACAGGTAACTAATTCATACTTAATCAGTCCACCATGGCCCCTACCTTACTTAATAAACATAAATTTTTTCACATGTTAAATTTACAGCTGTGTTATTCTTATATGTCCTTTCCTGAATGTGCCCCACATGAAACTGACAGATTTTCCTCCATCATTTCTAATTTATTAAAGTGCTTGTGTGATCTGTGGCTCAATTATTCCAAGAGTTATCTGCAGCTACCACTGTCTTCTCCTTTGTTGATTGGTTATAATCAGCAACTTCCATCTATAGGTTCTTAATATAACAATATTTCTTAAACATATACCCCAGATATCCCAAAAATAGATACCAAGCATTTAGTTCTGAAAGAGTTTTTGATATAAAAGGTTAATATTTTATACTTACTATAAAAGACTCCATTTTTTAAAGATGTTATTTTCAATTATGTGTGCATGCTGTGGGTCTGAGTAGGGGTATGCACGTGTGGGTGTGGTATTCAGAGAAGCCAGAAGAGGACATTGGAACCCCTGCAGCTAAAGTTTCAAGCAATGTGAGACTGCCAATACTGATGCTGGGAACGAAACTCAGGTCTCTAAAAGAACAGTAGATGCTCTTAATAACTGCTGATCTGCCTCTCCACCACCCTTATCTAATAGACATTTTAAAAATGAAATCTCATCCTATTCCTGCTACAAACCTGCATGATGCTGGGTATAACTTCACTAAAGGGTATCAATGAATAAGGCAAAGGATTTCCTGTACAGACACCAGCATTAAGCAGCTGTGATAGCCACATTCTTGTTTTTATGGGCAGGCAGCTTGCTGAGATGCGGTATCAAGGCTTAGGCAGTGTCTTAATTGGGGGTTTTTATTGCTGTGAGGAGACACATGTCCATGGCAACTTTTATAAAGAAAACATTTAATTGGGATGGTTTGCTTACAGTTTCAGAGGTTCAGTTCATTATCATCATGACGGGGGGCATGGCAGTGTGAAGGCTGATCCAATGTTGGAGCCATGAGTCTTATGTCTTGCAGGCAACAGGAAGTCAGCTGTAAGTCACACTGAGGGAAGCTTGACCAAAAGAGACCTTAAAGCCCAAGCCCACCCCAACAGTGACACACTTCTTCGGACAGGCCCGTACCCACTCTGACAAAGCCACACCTAAGACTATCAATTCCTATGAGATTATGGGGACCAATTACATTCAAACTCCCACAGTTAGAAAGCAAAGCTGTAGAGTTCTTTCATAACTCACGGTGCTTCCCAAAGAGGGAAATTCTAGTACTTTAATATGTGGTATGCCTGCACTGCAGAGCCTCTCTCTGTGTTTATTCTCACCTCCTTTTCTTACAGCCCAGTATATTCACTAAGTCAGTTCCACCACATTCCCTGACAGTATTTGTGCCTCAGGACTTAGCTGCTTTCCTACCACTTGGCAGACATACTGAAGTCTTCTTTGCTGTCCAGGTACCACTGCCTTTCATTCCTATCAATCCACTTGTTCCTGGATGGGTCTTCCAGTTTGCACTGCTTGACAACTCTTCATTCGGGCCAAGGGCTCTTACCTAGTGTTTGGCTTCTTCCCACTAACTGAACCTGGTACCACCTTCACAGCCCTCATAGGCTACACTCACCTGGTCTCAAACTGCAGCCCCAGCAAAGGCTATGTAGTCAGTCAAGTGCACCAGCCAGCACTTACCTTATTCGGTCATTCGACTGGCAAATGTGGATAAAGACCAGATGTGCCTAAAATATCTAGAAGAACCAGAATAAAGTTCTTTAAAAATAAAAGAAAAAACAAGACGACACTATTCATTCATCAAAAATAAAGAGACAAAATACACGAAGCAAACAAAGCATGACCAACGATAGCAACTTCAAAAAATAAGACTTAAATGTAGGCCTTTATTAAACCAGGCTCCTGCCATCTCAAAGCTCTGGAACCATTGGTCAAGATCTCTTCATGGAACAAATCTCTTTTCTAAACTCAGCTTTGTCCTTTAGCAAAAGGAACCGTTTTTTCAGGACCAGAGAACAGGCTCTGCAGTTAAGAGCACACTCTACACTTGCAGAGCGTTGGAGCTCAGTTCCCAGCACCAACATTGAACAGCTTACAACTACCTTTAGTTCTAGCTCCAGGGGATTTTGATGCCCTATTCTGACTCCTGTGGGCACTGCACTCCTATGTACATACCAACACATAGGCACATAGAGATACATAATTAAAAACAAAACAAATTTATTGGGGTAGAGAGATGGCTGAGCAGTTAAGAGCACTTGTACCTCTTGCAAAGATTTGAGTTTGGTCCTCAGCACAGAGACATCAGGTGGTTCACAACTGCTGATGCCTACTACTGGCCTCTGTGGGGACCTGCATGTGTCTGACACACATACAAATACACACACACACAGGCACACAGAAATCAAAATTAAATTAAGCAAAATAAATCTAAATCAAAATAATCACTTTCTTCCTCAGTTGTATATTTTAAAGCACCTGTTTTAGTGGACTTGTGTCCTTCCTGTGGCTTAGCATGAACACATATGGTTTCTATCTCATACCTCTTTTTAATTTATAATCTCACCAAGGTTGACCATTTCCTATTTTGTCATGTGTGTCAATGTCTTAGTAAATTATTAGGAAGCAATATTGGTTTTCATATATTGTTTTAGTAGAATTCTAGATTCAGGGAGACTTATAAAGAACTCCAAACAACTCTGTTTCAAAATACAGCATGACTTTGAAGGTAGTCCACACTAATACACTAGGAACATGTGGATTATAGACTATCAAGCAAAAAAGGAAGAAAGAATTCCAGGATTGATTTTTATCTCCCCATCACCAACATTTTACCAGTATATTTCATCATCTTCTAATATTTTCTTTCATTGGAATAACTATCTCTTTTTGACTACATGCTTGTCTGTGTGCACAACCAACACTGAGAAAATAAAAGCAAAGAAACATTTTAAGGCCTGGAAAGATGGCTCCGCAGGGAACAGCACTTGCTGCTCTTGCAGAAGATTTGAGTTCAGTTCCTAGCACTCTCAGCAGGTGGCTTGCACTGCCTATAACTCCAGCTCCATGGGACCTGACACCATTTTCCAGCTTTGTTGGGTCCCTGCAAGTATGTGGTGTACACACAGAGGAGTAGACACCCTCAAATCAAAACAATTTTACTTTTGAATTAATAGTTTAAGGGTGTCAGTATTTCATCTTTTGGGTCATAGATCAAGGTTAAACTTCAAACATTTACCAGACATGCCTTCATTGGAAATAAAAATAAAGAGCCATTCTAATTAGTAACATTAAAATCCCCATTTTCTTTTAATGAAATTATTCTTCACCTGAAAGACCAAAATTTTTTTCTGTGAATTATGTAGTTAAACTTAAAGTATGTTGCCCTCCACCCCCCACACACTTCCTTGTGTGAAAATGGTTTTTCTTTACAGTATTCAATTCCGAAAGTTGGAAAGGTTAGAAGATATGTGCTGGATTAAGATATCAGGATGGTGGTTTTTTTCATGAAAGATGCTTTAAGCTAGTGGCTGACTAAGAGATTATTGGAAGACCTTTCTGCACAGAAAGCCCCTGGCGATGCTGTTTTGTTGACTGCCTAACAAATGTCTTTTAGAGAGTCTCCCACTGCTGCTTCACTTTAATGATGCCACTGCCCTTAGACCTGCCTGCTGCCCAAAGCCTGCTGCACAGCTTCCCACTTTCCTCATTTTCTGTCTACCTTTCTGGGATGCTGCTTTATTTAGTCTTCTTGGACACTATTTTATCTACCTGTTTCATGGCTGCTCACAGCTTTCACGAGTGCATCCTTAGCTCTCTCTCCTCTTTGTAGTTTGGTTGGAAAACCTTTATTGCCGCTTCACTAAATGAATTCTAAATTCCTGTCTGCAACAGTCTGCTAAATACTGTATTCAGGTGAATCAAATCCTAACTGGTTTCATTTTAATCACAAAACAGCCCTGTCTCCTTGTACATGACTCCAAAAGCTGAGCATAAAGAAACCTGATAATAAATCTTGATTCTTCCTTTCATTCATAACTTCTGTCCATCAACTAGCAAATACCAAAGCTGCTACTATTTTTATAATGGAATTTTGCTATGTAGCCCAGCCTGCACTGGAACTAGAGATCTTCCTGCCTCTGCCGCATGAATACTGCCATTTAAAGCATGCACCACACCTTGCCTTTTCTTTGTAATGTGCCTCAAATTCTTCCATGAGTTTCTAACTTATCACCGATGTGTTGTCAGGTCACTGCCTTCGCAGGGTCTGTGACAATAAATCTCCTCCTTCCTGTCTCCAGACAAGGTCATCAAGATCCTTCTCCAAACTCTTAACTACAAACAATTACAGTGTTGGCCTGATCAAGCCACTCCCTCACTTATGTCCTCACTCTCCCACCCACCCCACAGACACACAGTACTGGGGCTTGCTGTGTTTCTGCCAGGATTACCAGATCTTAAGTGTAAAATAACCAAAGAAAAAGCAAATGAAAGAAGGTTTCATTAAAATGGTTTAATTCATTATTTAGTCTCTTGAGTACATTTATTTTATTATATTTTTATTTACTGTGTCAATGTAGGAGGGATTACTTTTACAGACCACACATGCAGGGGTCAAAAGGCAGCTTGCAGAAGTTGGTGCTCTCTCCACTATATGGATCATGGAGGTTGAACACAGGCTTGGCAGCAATCACCTTTATCCATTCTGAACTTTCTAGCAAACCACCACAAAGGTATGTGCACATATTAAAACAGAACCAGTGAGATGCCCATCAACAGATGAATGCATAAAGAAAATGTACTGCTTACATATAATGGAATTGTGTTCAGCCATGAAGAAAAATGAAATCTACAGTAAAATGGAACAAATTGGAAAGTAGGGTTTTGTTTTGTTTTGTTTTTTAATTTATTTATTACACATACAGTGTTCTGCCTGCATGTATGCCCATCCACCAGAAGAGGGCACCAGATCTCATTATAGATGGTTGTGAGCCACCATGTGGGTGCTGGGAATTGAACTCGGGACCTCTGGAAGAACAATCAGTGCCCTTAACCTCTGAGCTCTCTCTCCAGCTCCTGGAAAGTGTTTTGTTAAGTGAGATAAGTCAGACTAAGGAAGACAATTACTCTATGATTTCTCTCATATTCAGGATCTGTATTTGTGTGTGTGTGTGTGTGTGTGTGTGTGTGTGTGTGTGTGTGTGTGATATGATAATGCTGCTGCTGCTGCTGCTGCTATTAGAAACTGTATCATGAAAGAGAGGGAATAGATCTTAGGATGCTGTCAGACAGGAAGGGAAAGTAGAGTTTAATGGAACACATGTGACCATGGAAGCAGAAAGGGAGTCTATTTGGGAGGAGAGGGGGCAACAAGAGGGAAGAGGAGAGGTCGGGAAGACAGAGAGGGAGGGGAGTGAGTAACAAAGCACATTGACACACATCAAAGTATGTCGTCATGAAATCCATTACCTTTCAATTTTTGAGAGAGAGTCTCACTATGTAGCCCTGGACTGCAAATCACTGTGTATACCAGGCTGGCCTGGAGCTCACTGGTCTACCAGCTTCTGACTACCAAGGGCTGGGAGTGAATGACTGTGCCACCAAATCTAATTAACATTACTGTCTATGCTAATTTAAAAAAAAAAAGGAGCAACAACCAAAAACTAGGATGTAGTTGGGAAAGTTTTCTAGTCATAGTCCCAGGTAATAAACCAGATTTAGGCATGTTTGGAGGGAGATAAAAATGTGCACTTACCATTTTCAGCACCTTTATCACATTGGACAGAGGTGCTATAAAATAGACTGGTATAGTGAGGTGTGAATTAAGTTCACTTTTGAGTCATAAAAATCAATGCAAACAGGCATGCTCCTGAGAGGAGGAGCTCTAAAATAACTAAGAAGGTGTGAGGCTTCCATTTAAACCAAGACTCAGTCACCTCTGCTACTCCCCACTGGAAATACTCAGTCTCCTCCATTAAATGTGTTAGAGATTATTCGTGATGATTAATTTGATTTTTGGAAGCTGTCTTCCACTGACAGGAATGGGTGTGTTCTACATTTTTTAGTTGTATGTTAAGAACTTGACTTTCAAATTGACATTTATTTTGTAAACATTAGTTGAGCCCTCAAAAGCATGTGATAAACATAACAAAATGGGATTTAACAGGATAATTTTACAGTGCCCCTTTAGCATTCATTTAAATAATTTTGTTCTTTATTCTTGAGAATTTCACATAGATATAAAATGAAATATGACCATAACTACTCCCCATTTTCCCCAACATCTTCTCAACAACCCCCAGCTTCATACCCTTTTTAGTTTTTTGGTAATACATCAAATCCAGTTAGTGCTGCCTATATGCATCTGAGTGTGGGGCCATAAATTAGAACATGGAAAGCCTGTTAGTGGCCATAACCTCGAAGAATGGTTCTTCCTTCCCTAACAACTGTCAGCTGCCAACAGGTCCACAGTTAAGGGATGGGTCTTGGAGACCATCTACCCCACTATGCTGGGATTTGGGCTGGCTTGATCTTGGGACAGTATTGTGGAAATTAGTCTGGACATTTCTCCAATGCCTAAAGGTAAAACTGCCATTTGACCCAGCTATATGACGCCTGGGCATATACCCAATGAGACTTTATATCCTACTACAGAGAAATGTGCTCATCCCTGGGCATTTCTGTTCTATTCACAATAGCTAAGATAAGGAAGCAACCTAGATGTCCATCTGTTGATACTATATAGAATAGGTATTCTATATGGGTAGATAGTAAATATCTGATACATATACACAATGAAATGTTGCTCAGCTGAAAAGAAAACTGAAATCATTAAATGTACAGCATACACTTCTATATCACTTCCTATTACAAGGAGGGCAGCATTCATATGTAACAGGGGAATGTGGACAAACATCCACACAGCAGCACCTGGTTCTTATCTGCCCCTTCTGATGCACTCAAGTCAGAATGGGTTCCAGGAAGGCTGCTTGGAGGTAACCTTAGTTAGGTGGACAGAGAACAGCAATGGCCAGACCCCGTGGATGCAGGCAATGAAACACTCAAGTGCTGACATATCAGGCAATGTGGCCTCAACACCATTTAGTGTGATGACTTTGAGCGACCAGGGCGCATGTTAGCAAATCACACTTCCTCTGAATTAGAAAACCCAGCTCATACAGTATCAGTACACTGGTGTGCTTCACACAGTGTAATGACAGGCTGACTTAAGAACAACAAATGATTCAACGTCTTTACACATTTTTATGAATGTTTAATTTCTAAATTATAGATAGAATTAATTCTGTTTGAATAAATTAAGATCAACTCCTACTTCCCTTGAGAGTTAAATAAGGTTCCCATGAGAAAATATGAGCGCCATGTGTTCACATTGCTAATACATGGTATTAGACAATGGTATTGATATAATAATGGGATATAATCTCAATAGTGTCATTACACTGTTCCACATAGGACAACTCCAAAACACAGCCAGATTTTTGCCATGAGGGTTAAAAGGATAACATATCATTCCCTTATCAAAATGTTTTGTTGTTGCTGTTGTTGTTTTACCCTAAGCAGACAAAAACACATCGTTATTTCCTAGAATTTGGCAGACTCCCATCTATTCCAGACAGCCAACAATGAATCCTAGTATTAGTTGTACAATGAGTGTGTTTTTATATACATATGTGGATCGGTAGACACATTCAGAAGGAAGTGATGTTGAGAGGAGGAAAGAATGCACCCATCCTGATCATCAGGTGCTTTGGTTTCCCAAAATACCAAAACAACAACAAAAGTCAGCAGCATTGCCAAAGACCTTGTTTGCTTTACATTGAACCTTCATAATCACCACAGTGCTCTATGAACGAACATAGTCTCACCATATTAGGGCAGACAGTGTTGTGTTGATGGCTTATTATTGGCATTTTGAAACATTTATTTGCTTTTTGTTTGGACTGTTTGTTGATTATTTTTGAGACAGTCTCTTTCTGTGTAATCTTTGCTTGTAAATCAGGTTGTCCTCAAACATACAGATCACAGAGATTCACCTGCCTCTGCCTCCAGTGTAGGACTTGAGGTGCATGCCATTTATATATATGGTCTGTGTGAGTACATGGTGTGTGCAAGTGAAGGTCAGAGGACAACTTGTAGGAGTCAGTTCTTCTTTGCTTCCATCTGTGTGCTCTGTAGATTGAACTCAGGTCATCAGGCCTGGCAACAAGCATCTTCAGTCACTGAATGATCTAAACAACCCTGCTGTGAACATTTATGTATTCTAAAAGAGCAATATCTTAGGAAATGTTTCTTCTGTATTCTTTTATTCTTTCTCTTTTTTCTGACATGCAAACACACACACACACACATACACACATACACACACACACACACACACACACACACGTGCACAAACAAGCATCAAACAAGACTCAACATTTTAAAAAGGTGCCTCTGACTTACCTTTATATGTTCTTTCTAATCAACATAAAGGAAAGTGTTATCACACTGTTTCAGAGAGTGTTTCACATATTTATAGCACATGACTGCTTGACTGTGGCTGGGAAAGCAACAGACTGTATATATGGAAGGCATTTGTGTTCACACTACCTGCATTTCCATAAATGTTTAGGAGTCACACTAAATAACAGTAAAATCCACACATCCTGTTTAAATAGTAGTGCTGAAAAGCTGGGCTGTGTTTTATTTACACATGTATTCATTCATTCATTCCAATTTTTATTTGTATTCTCATCAATTT
The DNA here is from genome assembly GCF_049852395.1 of Peromyscus maniculatus bairdii. Taxonomy (NCBI): domain Eukaryota; kingdom Metazoa; phylum Chordata; class Mammalia; order Rodentia; family Cricetidae; genus Peromyscus; species Peromyscus maniculatus. The sequence continues at coordinate 99,929,235 of NC_134854.1, forward strand.
CTTTTCTGAGTGATTATTTCCAGCAAGACACTTTTCCCTCTGTCTCAACTCTCAGACATTAAGGGCTACAAAACCCTGTCAAGTAATTTTTCAGTCAAGATGAAGAGCATAACCCAAGCCAACTATGATGCCTAATTATTTTTTTCTAAAATACAGCTTTGAATAAAAACACTTATCACTATGACAATACTAAAATATATTTTTTTAAATTTTATTATAAACATACTGTTATCAAAACACTGTGGCAGTGACAAAAAACATTGTGGCAGTCACAAAACAATACAGGTATAAAGAATAATGGAACACAGGTCTGAGGAGATGGCTCAGTACTTAAGAGCACTGTCTTGTTTTCAGAGTGCCAAAGTTTGATTCTAAGCACTCATGCAGCAGCTCACAATCATCTATAACTCCTCCAGTCTCAGGTCTTCTAGTGGCATTTGTGGGCACTGCACACGTGGAGTGTACAAAAATACATGCAGGCAAATCAAAGTGAAGAATAACAGAAAACAAATGAGAATCTACAAATTTATGATTAACTGACCTTGAAAGATCAATGATACTGAAACAAAGAGATGGGATGTCCACATGCAGAATAATGCATCAGTACCAAAGGGTCATAGCTCACACCTATAATCTCTGCACTTGGCAGGTGGAAGGAGAAAAATAGATAGTTTAAGACTAACCTGGGCTACATAGTGAGTCTTTTAAAATAAACCAAAGGATGTTTTCTAATAAACAAAGAATGTATTTGCAAATCTACCCCACACCACATACAAAAGTTAGACAAAATGTTTCAAACACACACATATCAATGTTTAAACTCTGAAATTCTCAAGAGGAAACATACACATAAATATCTATGTTTTGGGGTGAGACAGTAATTCATTAAAATGATTAATGGGAACGAAGTAAAAAAAAAAAGGATTAATCTGACTGCCTTGTTCAAATTATCCTGGAAAAAAAATGACAGAGTGGAAAAACATACCTGTAAGTGATATAACTGACGTATATAAAAATAACATGTACATTGTTGTTCTTATACGATATACAGGATTTATATCCAGAATATGTACTGTCAGCATCAAATGCACTAGGTGGGTTAAAAAGTACATGCACTGGGGAAGGAGAAGTGGTAGGTATTGGGAAACAGCTGGGGTGGGAGGAGCAAGGAGTCATGCTTGATTTTATCAAAACCCAATGTAATACAGGCATGAAATTTTCAAACAACAACAAAACCACAAATATCCCAGCCAATATGGGCAAGAGATTTAAATAGAGACCCTTCTCAAGACATAAATTGACCATCAAGCACATTTAAGACACTCAGCATCAATAGTCAGCAGGAAAGTGCAGATCAAAACACAAACTGGTGTGATGCCTACCTACAATCCCAGCAAATCAGTAGGCTTTGGCAGGTGGATCCCTATCCCAAGCCAGCCTTAGCAACTTAGCAAGACTCGGTCTCTAAATATATGAAAAGGTTTGAGATATCGCTCAGTGGCAGAGTACTTATATAGCATAACAAACAGCCCCCAAAAGTACCAGCCCAATATTATTTCACACCCACTAGGAAGGCTATAATTACCAATATATAATATAGCAAGTCAGAAAAGATGTGAAGATGCTGTAACCTTCATGCTGCTTCAGGCAAGTCAAGTTGTGCAGACACTTTTGAAAACAGTGTGGCAGATGTCCAGGAAATTAAACAGTTGCCATGTCACTAAGTAACTCTACAACAGTCACAAAAAGCTGGCACGCTGTTCTCATAGCAGCATCATTCCTGATGCACAGGAGTGAGAAATAACCAAAAATCAACTCATCAATGGAAAACATGGGCTATGCAGACCATGGTATATTATTATGACACAAAAGGAAATAAAATACTGGTGGATACTACCCAGGAGCTTTGGCTATAATGTCCTAAACAAGAAGATAGACTTTAAAAGTATGAGACTGAATAATTTCTGTTGCAGAATATAAAATGTCAAGAATAGGTAATCTGTACAATGACTGTGGATAACAGGATTGGAGGAGATGTGTGTGTGTGTGTGTGTGTGTGTGTGTGTGTGTGAGAGAGAGAGAGAGAGAGAGAGAGAGAGAGAGAGAGAGAGAGAGAGAGAGAGAGAGAGAGAGAGAGAGAGAGAGACTATTCCAGTTATTGACTGTGGATTAAAGAAAATGTTCTAGAATTAGATGGTGGCACCATGGCACCATCTTTCAAAATATTCTAAAAGAGCATATGTTGCATACTTTGAAGATGATGAACTTCATAAATGGTTATAAAAATAAAGTGACTCATACAAATGAAGTCAGTAAAAAATGAAAAAGTAATATTAAAATGATAAAATTTGGAACAAATCTGAAAGAAGTAATGCTAAGTAAAACTGGGATTGTTTTCATGGTGTAACAAGTGGAGACCCTCCCCACAGAGTAAATGCTGGGCACTGGCAATCATCACCTCCGGTTTCACACTCCCTGGACAAAACACACTCACAACCCATCTTCCATCCAACGCAGTGGTTCTCAACCTGTGGGTCACAATCCCTTTGGGGGATTGAAGGACCATTTCATGGGTGCTGCCTAAGACCATCTGAAAACACAGATATTTAGATGACACTTCATAACAGCAGCAAAATTACAGTTAAGAAGCAATGAAGATAATTTCATGGTTGGGGGTCACCACAACATGAGGAACTCTATCACGGCATTGGAAAGATCGAGAACCACTGGTCTAAGGCTTTGTGGATTGTTTTCTACTTCACAGCTTTTCCTGTTACATTTATACTCAGTCTTCACAGAGAGACCCAAGAGATATTTTCTAGGGAAACAAAAACCAAAAACCAAACCAAAACAAAAAACATAAACTAGGTTTTTTTCCTTGATACCCACCCTGTTATTTTCTATGGAAATCATACACTTGACAAAGTCCTTCCTCTCCTTCCAGTTTCCACAGTGCATTCAATTCCCCATGAATTCTCTCATTCTTACAGACACTAGCCTGAATAAAAGTCAATTTCAGTATCACTATCCCTTGCTCATGTCAGGGATCAAATTCTCCCTCATGCTATGTGTCTAACACAGAACTGTGTCATCAACCTTCAAGGACTGTGTGTGTGTGTGTGTGTGTGTGTGTGTGTGTGTGTGTGTGTGTGTGTGTGTGTGTGTGTGTTTAGTGGAGGGAGAAATTCCACATACATTGATGTGTGGAAGTGGTATGTATGTAGGGTGAAGGAACGTATGGAAACCCATCACCTATTCCTTTGTTCATTTGTTTTAAGATAGGGTCTCTCAGTGAACATACAGTTTAATAACTTAGAGAAGTTTACTGGCCAGTGAATCCCAGGGAGCTCTCTGTCTCCTCCCCAGCAATGAAATTACAGGCACATACCCTCATCTATTAGTTTTGTTTTAAACACTGGTAGTGACGATTCAAACTCAGGTCATCAAACTTCCCTGGCAAACATAGTATGGACTTAGCCACTTCTACAGCCCCTCATCGTGCTGTGTCATTTCTCTTATATAATATGAAACATCCCAAATCTAACAACCAGATTTTTCCAGGCATCATCTTGTATTTTAACTATGTGGACATTGTTGCTCTGGCTATTCACAGATGACACCCTCCTTTGTTTCTGCCTTCTTTCCATACCCATCACCAAGTGAAACAAACTTGGGGTGCATTGCCTTCTATTTTTCTCCATTATCACTTCACTGAATTCTAAGTTGGAGGAATGCTAAGGACCTCTTAATTATCCAAGCTGGCAGAGTTCGCCTAGCTTTGACACTAATTCACTTCTCTGAATCACTTGATAGTTGTAGTCAACTTTTCTCCAACCTAGAATTTTCTTTCCTCTTCCTTTTTTCTTTCTTTTTTGTATGAAAGTCAAAGCCTTCAGCAGTCAATCTTCCCCTCTCCACTGCTTTTGCTGCAGGGCACAAAAGTTCTTAGAGTAGTGAGTCAGGCCCTGGAGTCATCGGAAGCATCACATCCACACACTAGCCGAACTAACTTCTCAGGATCTTAACTTTTTAGTTTCTACCATAAACATTCCATCTTAGGTCTATAAAAGTGATAATATATAAACATATATACACATAGGTGTTTGTATATGTACATACATACATACATACATAATTTTAGTGGCCTGTCAGGCTTATGCTAATTTTGTTTTAATTAGTACTTTTTATTTTTCTGTCATGGTTACGAGTATTCCATTCTTCTAGGTAATACTTACACTCTATTCTGGATTCTTCTGTGTTTTCCAAGCTTGACTGAATCCCACTGCCACCAGAGCCACTTCAAGTCATCCTATTTGCTTACTCGCTTGCTTACAGAAATGCAATTCAGAATCTCTGCCAGTAGCCCCAAAGTCCTTCCACTTTGTAGCCTACAAATATCACCATCCTCCCAGGTGTCAGATCTCAAAGCCAGGTACGAGCTTTGGTATGCCCCATGGAAAGAAACAGTGTGTTCCTAGTTTGCTCAGCTGTGTCTCTGAAATGTTCCCCATGTATAACCCCTATTCTCTATTTCCATAAGGAAATGAGTCATACCCTTTCTATACCTCACTTACACATTAAAAATGTCACTGTTAAAATCCAGGTCACAGGAACCTAACCTACACACACCTACACAACCATAACATCCAGGGAGTCTTGCATTTCCTGGACTGCAATCAGCACTATTGAAGAGTGCCTAGGTGATTTTTTTTTATAGGTTGCCAAATTCAAAACACAGTGGTATGCATTTTAAAAACAGTCTCTCCCAGCCTAATTTTAATCCCAGGTCTTTTCACAGTTCCTTCTTACCCAGCTATATTTTTCTAAAGTTCAAATTTTCCAAAATTCTACTCTAAAACATGCCATGCTCTCTACAGAGTAAAGTCCATCTTCGTTCTTCAGTATTCACTTGTAAAATTGTCTTTAACCATTTGTAGTAATAGGTTCTGAGTCCATGAAATCTAAAGACTAAGCCTCTAAGTAGCTAACAATTTAGCAGTGGGTGGGGGGACAAACAGAGGCATAATTTAAACACCTCTATGACATTAAACAAGATTTATATTAATTGGAATTAATTCCCTCCTTAGTTTTATAGCAAAGCTTCCACTGTTTAGCTACTTCCATAGTGACCAACTTTACCCAAGCACCAATGAAAAAGGATAGTTCCCCCAAATTCCCACAAACCTCTGAGTCTTTCTGCTTACAAGATTTGGCTCAACATTTGCGCTCTAAGTGGACCTCTGTCCCCTACTATTATTTCCATTTCCTTGGAACCCTTGGCAACCTTAGTACGCTATGAAAAAGAAATTCTCCTGGCACTTGAAGCTTGTTCTCATTTCTTTTCTGTTGCTGTGATGAAACACTTTCACCAAAATGAAGCTTAGGGTGGGAAGAGTTTGTTTAGCTTATGATTTCGGGTTAGGATCCATCATTGAAGGAAGTCAGCCCAGAAACGATGAGAACTGCTGCTTGCCTTTCCACTCACATGCTTGTGCTCACATAGATTTCTTATCTAATCCAGGACCACCTGCCCAGGGATGGTGCTGCCAACAAGTAGACATCCTGCACAGGCATGTCCACGGGTCAGTCTGATCAAGGTATTTTATCATTAACCCAGGTTCTTGTCTTCCCAAAGTCTCTAGATTGTACCAAGTTAATAGTTAAAGCCAACTGCGACTTAGCAACTCTGTATGGAATGCATATGTTCTTGTCTTCATCATAAATGTCATTTTTTTCTGTTGTGGTATGTTGTAGGAAAGCCCCCTTGGGACAGCATTTACAGCATAACCCACTGACTTTTCTCAGCACCTATTGTATACCAACAGCACATTTTACAATGAACACAAAAAGGCTCACAGGTAACTAAAATTTTATGAAAAGTTGAATGCTGGTACATATTACAAGCTTTACCATACCAGATGTTTGCTGAATTGTCATCACAAACAAAAAATCAAATCTCATTAGGTTGGCATAAAAGATGAGACAAACCATTATTCTCACATCACTAGACAAGTGAATCACTCATTGTCATAGCATGGCATTCAGTGAGGAGCTAGCAAACAGTGTATGCACATCTATGATCAACGATCTTCCTAGCCTAGGATGCTGCTTAGCCACACAAAGAATATTATTTAAATTTCTTTTTCTAATTTTTTTTTTGAGACAGGGTTTCTCTGTGTAGTTTTGGTGCCTGTCCTGTATCTCGCTCTGTAGACCAGCTGGCCTCGAACTCACAGAGATCCTCCTAGCTCTGCATCCCGAGTGCTAGGATTAAAGGCATGCACCACCACTGCCCAGCTTATTCAAATTTCTTAAGAAAGTTTCAGAATGTTCTAATAGCTGTAGTATTCTGCTCTGACACAGGAGTACTTCTTTGGATATGCTTGCTTACTTGTCTACTGGCATGGATGTAAAAATTCTGGGAAATCTATGTACTTCTGTGTCATGACCCTTCATACCCCAACATAAGATAAAATGGAATTAAGGTTGGTTCTTTCCAGAAAAATCTTACATCCAGGTAAACATAGAATTCCAGACCTGAAAGCCATCACTTAATTAGGCTCAAAACCAAAGCATGTATTGACACAGTAATTGGTATTGTTTCTACTTCAAATTATCTAGCTCATGTTGACACAGATTAGTCAGTTCTTCTGTACATATGAACCATGGATATTGTGGTTTGTATGTGAAATATCCCCCACAGGCTCATGTTTAGATACGTAGTTCCCACCTGGTGGCAATGTTTGAGATCCTTGTGCAAGTTGTAGGAGATAGAGCATCCCTTTCCTCCAAGGAGGTAGATCTCTGGGCAGTCACTGAGGTTTGAAAGCCTGCCTTTACTTCCTGTTCCTTCTCTGCTACCTGGCTACAAATGCAACATGACTAGATGATTCATGCCCCTATCACCATGCCTTCATTGACTGCTGGTATGTCTTCTTCACCATGATGGAATGATACCCTTTTCCTGGTATGCAAGAATAAACCTTTCCTTCTTAAATTGCTTCCTGTCAGGTATACAGTCATATACCTGAAAATTGCCTAACACAAAGAGCCAAGAAATGACCAGTGTGATAGACTACAGAGTCACACTAGTTGCTTTGGATTATGCCTCCATTAGAAGAGCTATCACTTTGAGAGCAAAATGATAGCTTGAAGCAAGGAAGTTAATTCTCCAAGATGTATTAGGTTCCATGAGTATCTCCAATTTGTAAGAAGCAATGGGTTCATACTATAGATGAAAGAATGCAAATGAAACCCTTGGAAAAGAGTTAGAAATGGAGAAGTTAGGAGTAGAAGTCATTTTTAAAGGTAACAGAACTAAAGATTAGCTAATTTTAAAATATTCCCTGTTGCAGTTCCAAGATCTCTCCTAAACTCCAAACTTTGGAGTTCAACCTTCACATTCTGTTCCTTGTTCTGAAACAAAGCACCACTGGCTAATAAGAACAGTGGAGAGCTAGGAGACGCATGCACACAAGGTAACTAAACGTGATCCTTGAGGCCTAAAATCTAATTATGGCCAAAGGTTTTAACTGTGAAGAAAAGAAAACTGAAGAATAATTTGCAATGTTTTTTAATGTCAAAAGTTATTGTAACATAATAAGCAACAACAATAACAACAAAAATGACTGATCTCCAGTGTCACAGAAGCAGGTCAAACAGAATTAGGCCTGAGTTCCAAAGATGGACATACAGGTTTATGATGAGAAAGTGATGGCATGTCCTAGAATATTCTACAGAAAAAAATACTAGAATTTCCTTTTCTTAGATCATCAAGAATCAGAAAACACCCATCTGTGTACAATGTCTTCACACCAGATATGAAAATATGTAAATTCAGTGAAGCCCAATGTTTTTGTGATATTTTTATATGTGATATTAAGATTAGGTAAGTCAAAGAAATTTCTTATTAACTTCTTCCTAAAAGAATAAATATCTGCCAAATATTGCATAATGAGTTAATGTTGATCTTATCTATGTAACATTTATTATCCTCAGCTTTCATATTTAAATGTTACTCAACAGGTAATCACATAAATGACTTTCTTAAGGGAAATAATATCTAACATTAGTTGTGCCTAGCTTCAAGACCATTCATTGCTCACTCTTGATAACAAATTAAAAGATGTATTAAATAATTGCCTTTCTTAACTCAGGCAAATAGCTATCTTAACAGCAGATACATCCCATGCTACTGTTCTCAACACACCCCAAACAAAAATAAAAGGTGTTATCTTCACCATCAGCATCAGCATCATCCATTTAATGATATCCTAGACTGAAATCACAGCTATCCATTGCTGTTCAGATACAAATTCTATTAGGTAGATCAAGACCACAACTATAACAATTCTATAAACCAGAACAATTTGCACAGAAGAGATCCTTTGAATCTCAACCACTGCTTATTTCTAACATTTCCCAGGTAGGAGGTAAATGGATTAAAAACTTCTTAACAGTGATGAGACAGATCCAACAAGAGATGGGGCACAGTTCAATCCCAGTCCACCATTATTACCAGGAAAACAAGCTGTTCTGTGAGTACCGCCTCAGCAAAGTGGCCCTTTCTGTGTAAAGAGTGATCCAACTACCTAATTACAAAGTAATGAGCAAGTAAACCCCAAACAAAAGTTATGGTCCTTTTCTCCTGAAAGCCAAGGTTGATATGTTTCAACAACAATGTGATTCCCAGAATGGGTCTCTTTCAAAATTCCAATGGACCCATTTACCAAACCACAAAGGCATCCCGGCAGTGAGCATTTCAAATTTTAATTTGAAATTGAATTATCTGTCAACAAAGTAGGTACACTTTCCACATCTGTTCTTACTGAGCTCTTTCTCTGTGAGCCGTTTCCTCCACCAAGGTCAGTGGGTAACAGGAAGCTGTGTTCCGAGTCTGACCAAACCAGCTATCTTCTGATTAAACATTGTTTTATCTGACCTTGTTTCAGCTTGGTGTAAAACACTGTTACCAAGTAGCAGGCACAAAGGTACACTGTAAGGCTTGAGAGAAGCCTGGTTCTTGTTTTTTTTTTTTTTTTTTGGTTTTTCAAGACAGGGTTTCTCTGTGTAGCTTTGCGCCGTTCCTGGAACTCACTTGGTAGCCCAGGCTGGCCTCAAACTCACAGAGATCCACCTGGCTCTGCCTCCTGAGTGCTGGGATTAAAGGCGTGCGCCACCACCGCCCGGCTTGGTTCTTGTTATGAAATGTTTTCAGATGCAGTTGAGAGTGGGATATGTTCAGACACAGGTGAAACAGAATGAAGGAGCAGAAAGGTAAGAATTTCTTTCTTCAGAGATTCCACATCTGAGCAGTTAAAACACCCATGCTAATTATGGAAACTTATATGAGCAGGGAACTTTGAAGTGACAGTCATCTTAATGTGAAGGCAGTTTGGTACATCTCTCCCCCTCCCGAGACTGAACGACCCATTTATAGGATGCATTTCTGGAAAGGGTCCACTATTCAGGCTCCGAGGCATGTTCTGGACTATAGTACACTCTACAGCAGAGTTTGACTGAGTAGCTTTCACATTTTGGATTTGAAAAGGAAACATGAATATAGCACAAAAGACAGAAGCAGCTATGGTTTGGCTTGGGGGATTTTTTCCCCATAGAGTTGGCTGGAGGTTTTGTTTGTTTGTTGTTTAATTTTGTGTCACTCCCATGAATTAAAAAAAAAAAACAACATTGTCTACATATTAATTTGCATATGGAAAATGTGCTCACGAAGGACTCGTTGCTAAATGGATGCTAAGCTCAAAGTGCTAAACCCTATCATTCTCCTGTCTCATCTGCCTCTCCCTACAGAGCCCATGATTCTTTCATCTCTAAAGTGAGAAAATCCAATGACATAGTTCTAAATTAGTTTAAACACCCTGATTCCAAATATCAATAGGTTAATACCCACATTGTTCTTTTGCGGTTGTGAATATCATGCCTCTTTGGGATGGCATAGAGCAGATTCACAAGGAAAGTAAAGAGAACAGAAAACTAAGAATGTGGACAGATTCCCCTCCCTTGTGACATCTATGAGCTGACAGCAATCATCTCTATTGTGATATTATTTGGAAAAGAGGGTTACCTGAACATAGTGTCTAGCACAGTTGTATTTTCAATGTGATATAGTTTGGCAATCTCATCATGATGATCTTTCTCGATTTACATTTTATCCATTTGTGCTCACAGGGACACAACAGTTTAATAAAGACTGGATGCACACTCGTTGGGCTATTTGTTATAGGCCCTGGTATATCAATAAGAAGGAGAAACTTACTTTAAGAATTATATGTCATACATAAGTCACCCCACAAGTTCTAATAGGGAATACCTATAGATGATAGATACCTTCAGCAATGTGGCTGGGTACAAGATTAAATAAAATTAAATAAAATCAGTACCACTCCTATATATAAATCATAAATGGGCTAAGAAAGTAATCAGGGAAACAAGAGCCTTCACAATAGCCACAAATAATGTAAAATATTTTGGAGTAACTCCAACCAAGGAAGTGAAAGACCTGTCTGACAAGAACATTAATTCTTTGAAGAAATAAACTGAGGAAGATATCAGAAGACGAAAGATCTTCCATGTTCACAGATCAGGAACATAACATAGTAAAAATGATCATCATACCAAAGGCAATCTACAGATTCAATGCAATCCCCATCAAAATTCCAACACAATTCTTTACAGATCTTGAAAGAGTAATATTCAACTTCATATGGAAAAACAAAACACTCAGGATAGCTAAAACAATCCTGTACAGTAAAAGAACTTTCAGAGTTATCACCATTCTGGATTTCAAGCTCTACTATGGAGTTATAGTAATAAAAATCATGTGGTATTGACATAAAAACAGACAGGTAGGTTAATGGAATCTAATAGAAAATCCATATATGACTCCACACACCTATGGACACCTGTTTTTTAAAAAAGAAGCCAAAACTATACAATGGGAAAAAAGCATCTTCCACAAATGGTGCTGGCATAACTGAATTTTAGCATGCAGAAGAATGAAAACAGATCCATATATATCACCCTGCACAAAACTCAAGTCCAAGTGGATTAAAGACCTCAACCTAAATCCAGATACACTGAACTTGATAGAAGAGAAAGTGGGAAGTAGCCTTGAAAGCACTGGCACAGGACATAACTTCCTGAATAGAACACCAGTAGCACAGACAATAAGGTTGACAATTAATAAAAGGGATCTTATGAAACTGAAAGCTTCTGTAAAACAAAGATACTATCAATAGAACAAGATGTCAGTCTACAGAATGGGAAAAGATCTTTACTAACCCCACATCCAAAAGAGGGCTGATCTCCAAAATATGTAAAGAACTCAAGAAACCAGCCATCATAAAACTAAATAATTAAAAAATCTACCTCAAGACTCAGCTACACCACTTTTGGGCATATATCCAAAAAATGTGTGTAACACGAATTGCTAAACAGTCTTCATAAATAAATAAATAAATAAATAAATAAATAAATAAATAAATAAAGAAAGAAAGAAAGAAAGAAAGAAAGAAAGAAAGAAAGAAAGAAAGAAAGAAATCCAGAGCCAGATATTGGCATGAAAGCTGAGAGATTAGAATAAGCCAGCCACAAGTTCTTACAGTTAGGAATTCCTCAGCCCAAGAGAGAGCTACTTCCTATATACTCATACCTATATACTTTTCTGTGCCCTGCCATCTTACTTCTCTCCTCCTAGCTACATCATTCCCTCTCTCTGCTCAGCTCTATCACTCCCTGTCTGTCTGTACACACCTCCAGACCTCTATGGTTAACTAGTGCTGGGTTAAAGGCATGTGCCGCCACACCTGACTCTGTTCCCAGTGTGGCCTTGAACTCTCAGAGATCTGGATGAATCTCTGCCTCCCAGCAGATTAAAGGCGTGTGCTATCACTGCCTGACTTCTATGTTTAATATAGTGGCTGGCTTTTTCTTCTAATCCCCACTCAAGCTTTATTTGTTAGAGCACAAATAAAATATCGCCACAGATGCTGAATCATACCATAAGGACACTTGATCAACTATGTTCATAGCAGCTTTATTCATAATAGCCAGAACCTGGAAACAACCTAGATGCCCTTCAACTGAATAATGGATAAAGAAAATGTGGTACGTTTACACAATAGAATAATATTATGCTGTTAAAAACAATGACATCAGGAAATTTGATGGCAAATGGATGGAACTAAAAAAAATCATCCTGAGTGAGGTAACCCAGACCCAGAAAGACAAACATGGCATGCATTCACTCATAAGTGGATATTAGCTGTAAAGTAAAGGAGAACCATGCTACAGTCCACAAACCCTGAGTGGCTAGGTAACAAAGCGTGCCAGAGATACATGGATCTCCAGAGGAAGAGGAAATAAGGGCACATTTTGGGGTCAGATAGAGACCTGGCACAAGGGAAACTCCCAGCAATCTACAGGAATAACTCCAGCTAAGACGCTTACCAGTGGTGGATGCTTAGCCTAAGTTGGTCATCTCCTGTGACCAGATGGGACGTCCAGGAGGAACTGGAACCCTGACCCAGTCACACAATCTTTGACCTACAGTCTGTCCTGCTTATAGGATGTGTGCAGGGGGTGACATGGAGATTGTGGGAGTGTCCAACCAATAACTGGTCCAGCCTCAGACTCATTCCATAAGAATGAGCCCATCCCTGCCACTGCCTAGAGTGCCAGGACCCAGAGGTTGGATGGACCAGAGACCTAGGATAGAACCAAACACGATCCCTAATGATATTCTGCTATGCTCATAGACTGGTGACTACCCCAATTGTCATAAGAAAGTCTTCATCCATTAACTGATGAAAACAGACACAGAAGCCCACAGCCAAATATCGGGCTGAGCTTAGGGCATCTTCCTGAAGAGGGGGAGAAAAGATTACATGAGCTAGAGGGGTCAAGGACATCACAAAGGAACCTCCAGTGACAACTAACCTGAGTCATAGGAGCTCACAGTGTCTAGACCAACAACCAGGGAGCCTGCATGATACTGACTTAGGCCCTCTATGTATGTGTGACAGTTGTGTAGCTTGGTCTACTTGTGAGACTCCTAGCAGTGGGATCAGGGGCTCTCCTTAATACTTTGTCTGGCTTTGGGGAACCTATTCCTCATACTAGGTTGCCTTGCCCAGCCTTAATACAAAGGGAGGAGATTAGTCCCACCACTTGTCATGCCATGATTTGTTGGTACCCATGGGAAGCCTGAACAGAAACAGAGAAATGGATTGGGAGGGGAGGGAGGAAATGGGAGGAAAGAAGGGAGGGGGAGCTATGGTCAGGATGTAAAATAAATAAGTAAATTTAATTAATAATAAAAAAGAATCCCATGTCTCCCTTTAAGTAGGTAGAACTCCAAGTGCCAGGACTGTGGCTGTAGCTCCCTTAGTAGAGTACATGCCTAGCATACACAGAGCCCCTGAGGTGGAGTCCCTATACCATTCAAAAAGGGTGTGGTGGCACATGTCTGTAACCTTAGCACTCAGGGCACAGAAGCAAAAAGAGCAGAAGTTCAGTCATTCTCAATGCTCGGGGCCAGTCTTGGATATGTTAGAATTTATCTTCAAAAACGATAGAATTATGTGTGTCATTTCTACTGGAAGAAAAACCACAAAATTATGCCTGGGTTGGAAAGGGTACAGTGCACAAAATTACACTGTCATCTTCTAAAGCTTATCTTCTCTCATGTCTACCACCTGCATACATATATTTTCCTGTACTTTTCTGTCTTTGAGTTTTCACAACTTTATACATAGATACAATGTACTGTGATCATATTCATATCCATTACCCATCTTCTCACCTCTACTCCTTCTCACATCCTTCTTCCCAAATAGACACCCTCCTACTTTCATGTGTTTGTGTGTGATAGCCAGTATATTTAAATAAAATTGCTTGTATGAGTATGGGTAGGAAGTTGGTTACTGGTCCATAGGAAAGTGACCATTGCAGAAAATGAGTCTCCCTCCCCAGGCAACCATTAAGTAGCTAGCTGCCAATAGCCCCCTGGTGGGGGTCCTCATCCTGGATAGAATGCTGAAGGCCTCAGTCTTGTGTACACAACCATCACTGATATTATGAATTCATGATTGCAACAGTAATGTGATGTCATGTCCAGAACACAGTGCTTCACGGGACTCCTTCCCATATTCTGATTCCTAAACCCTTCCTGCTCCTCTTCTTCAATATGCATTGGAGCTTGGAATGGGTTGATAGAAATGTCCGGTTTGGGACTGAGCACTAACCACACACACTTATTCGAATCACTCTGACTAGTTGTAAATGTCTGCCTTAATTGTAGTTCACTGAAAAAAGAAGCTTCTCTGACCAAGACTAACAGTGTATTGAGTCTATGAGTATAAACAGCAATATTTAGAAGGTTGTTTTACTATCTTCCCACTTAGCAAATGAAAAGTGTGGGTTACCCAACTAGAGCCTGTGAACTCTCTAGCTGTAGGTTTTTTTTTTTTTTTTATCATGTTCATTGTACCAGCCCTAAGCAACATTAACGGAGACATTTCCATCAATTAAAAGCAAACCAACCTCGAGTGATTTTTGTCACATGAAGCCAGAAGATCATTATTTTCTCAAGTTATAGGAAGCTACTGATATTATTTCCAATATATATTCTGAGTCATTCAAGTAAATAAACCTGTACCATGCTTATTAAAACAACAACAAAAACAGCTAGCTATGATTCTCCACGTCTTTGCTAAATGTAGTAAAAGCTCAAATGGCTGTGATCATCACTTTGAAGAATGAGAGATCAGTCTAATCATTCAATAACCAAGGTCTATTTGTAGACATATATTGACAAAAGTAGAAAAATATCAAGGTAGATGTAAGCTCTAAGAGCCAGTTATAAACTTTTTAACATTTCCTAAATAACCTTTCTTCCCTTATAAATTCCTTATTGACTGAGTCATGTAAGTTATCACAGACTGCACGATCTTTATATATTTCAGGCCAGGAACCTGTGGAAAATACTGAAAAGTCTTTGGTATAATAACAAAGGTTGAGCAATCTTTGGAACAGAATTATGGTCCAGGTGCCATGTTCCCACTTCTCAAATGCATGGTGTGGTTAAGCTAGTCTTCTGGTCTGCATCTTGGATGATCCATCACATCCATAAAGACTAAAGTAACTATGCATGGCCCAGTTAGGACTCAAACAATGTCCAGGAATGTTCACAGTGATGTTCAATCTCTGACATGCCAAGAGTAGTGTGACTGGTGACTCACAGCTGTGTCTCTTTCTGGAACCAGTCTTTGCCCGAAGAGTAGCTGACTTGCCCAAAGTCAAATTTCCTCTACAGAGAAAAATAAATCTGATGATGTGCCAATTTGGGAGCCCCAAAATCTGGCCCCTTTACTCCAAAGACTAACTCAAAGCAATCCCCAGAAGGATTGTATAGGTAATCAGTCATTTTTAATGTTATATACAAGATATAAAAAGGAAGAATCCAATATTATAGGAATTTTAAGAGTTAACATTAATATCCAGTGGCCTGAAATATGGTGCTGCCTCCCTGACCTTATGAATCATCCTGCTTAGAGCAGAAACACATAGAAGTGGGGTAATAAATGAAATTCCAGCCCACATCAGGATCATGGTAGAACTGCAGATGCAACCAGCTGGTCATCTTATTGGCTCTAACTAATGGTATAATTGAAGAACACCTAGAAAGAACTCAATTTTCATTTGGGGTCTTTGGTTAAGACTCAGCTGCTGACTTCCTCTATGTCCTTTCAAGAAGGTAGATTCATAACAATATTATCAAAGAGGAAGAATTGTTGACCATCCAGAGAAAGCAGCCCCCATCATCCCTCACTTCATTAATTAAAACCAGATGAGAACCAACAAACAAATGTTATGTGCCACAAACTTAAATAAGCACTCAGCTTTTAGGACAGCTGTGATGTCTGCTGGGATATTTGTTTCTATCAAAATAGATAAACACACTTTCAGAAAAGTGGTCAAGTTGGCTAATAGGCTCTTTCGTGAAGCTGTCAGAAAGTATTTCAAAACAGTTCATGCTTAACTGGGGGGACGAATTCTTAATATTATCATAAGAACAGAAACATCCAATGGTGAATAAAGCTTATGATGGTGATCCAGCATAAGGAAACTGCATTTTGACAGTATAGTCATCTCTTTCTTACTAGTTCTTTGAGAGTTCAGTTTTGTACAACGTGTTGTGATCATATTCATTCTTCTCACCAAACTCTATCCAGATCCACCCCACCCTTCCCTACCCACCCAACTCTGTGACTTTTTTTCTCTTAAAAAAAAATTCAAGACCAATTTCTGTAATTCAAATGTCCTTGTACATGTGATCTTCCCCCGGAGCATGGTAAACTTTAGTAGAGGATACACTCTCCTCTCCTGGCAGGCAGCAATGAATAACTAGGCTCCTAGGTTAATGGTGAGTTTGAATACCCAACTCACCTCTCCATGCTGAGACTTGGTCTAGCTTTGACTGCACAAGCTTTGTGCATGAGTTCATACATGTGGGCTGACACATTATGCCCAGAAAATGTTTCCTGTAGTTATCTGCCACCTCTGGCTCTTACAGTCTTCCCACTTCCTCTTCTGCAATGTTCCCTAAGCCTTGGGATGGGATGGAATATAAATGTTCCCTTTAAGGCTAAGAGTTCTGCAGGCTTTTATTCTCTGCACTTTTACCAGTTGTGGGACTCTGCTAATCACCATCTAATGCACATAAAGGCTTCTTAGGTGCAGTTTGAGAGATGTTTTCATCTCCATTTATAGGCCACTGTCTTTTGAGAGTAATAACTGTGCATATTTGCATGCATGTGTGATAAAGAGTACCAAACCTGAATGACTATCCTAGTACATTTCTGAAACAACAGCATCAACCATAAATTTACATGCATTCAATATAATCTCCTGCCAGTCATGTAAACTGGTCCTATTTTATGATAAGCAAATCAGGGCCCAGAAAGTCTCATTAATCCTTTATTCAGTGCTAGGTAGCAACGAAGCTGATTTAAATCCAAAAGTTTTGCTCCAAAGCTCAAGAAATTGTAGAGGCTGGAGGTGGGAGGGTGAATTGAGATTGATTCTACATAGATACCTGCAATCAAAAATTCAATGTTTCATTCACAAGATCAAAGAATGCAACTAGGCAAAAAAAAATTCTAAAGTCAGTTTTGTGGCTTAAGTGCACAAAACTCATAAAACTCCTTAATAGGATCCTTACTTTAGGATGAATCTTTTCCTCTTGATGTCAGCTAATGCAACAGAGTATTTTTTTAAGGCACATTTCTTTCTTTGGACATTGAAGAGGTGGTAACAATAGCCACATTGAAGATTTTAAGAAATGGGTACTGAGACTGGCACTGGGAAGCTGCAGCGTGCAAGAAAAGTTTCCAGGTCATTCTGGTAAACCTAACAATGTTGAGAGCATTCTCACACAATATAAAGCATTTTCAGAGTGAAAGGCTGGGCACCGTTCAGCTTTTGGCACATAAAGCACAGGTTTTGAAAAAAGCTAAAGAAAAATGAGAAATCTGGGGGCCAGAAAGCTTTTGGTTGAATACTGCATAGTTTTCTAGCACTCTGAAAAATTATCACCACACGCACCAAATAAAATATGTTATACAATCAGGCAGATTGGGGAAATGCAAATTTTGAGTGTTCTCTAAGGTTACATTCAAGTAGGCAGAGACCTGAGGTTCATATTATTTATGAACTCATAAGCCTTAGGAATGTGGGATATATGACAAATGCCTCTACTCTTGTTAAATAGATTCTCTGCTACAGATTTAACACATATATGTATATAAGTGTTAGTGTACATGGACTATATATCATATAAACCCATAAGGTTAAAAACACCAACCTAACACACATAGTTGCAATTTCAACTTAAGAATCAACAATTAATGGTTCTTTAGGTACTGGTCATGGACATTATCTGCATGGTAAATATGAGAAAGTGCATGAATCCTGTCAATGGGGAATAAAATCTTCACTGAAAAGAATAGGAACATGGAAGAATTTCTTACTCAGCAGAGACATTCTTAACACATAGACTGTGGCAGTCTTTGTTAATCTCACTAATGGTATAGTATACACAAGAGTCAGAGGAATCATAGCATAATGGGTATATCACTGCTAAGAGGATGGAGTTTTCTGACAGCATATGACAGAATCCTGACAGGCAAAAGAATAAACTAAAAACCTCTTGACCTAAGCAATATTAAAGCTAAACATTTACATTTGTGTTTGGAGAACAGTCTGAAAGTAGTTAAGCAAAAGTAACACATCTCTGAGATAACTGAAGTACCTTCCTTCCTTGGTCAAACATGCAATTAGAGGAGAAAACATGAGTACTAAAAAACATTCAGAAAAAACAAAATGTCATTGATAAGGTAAATAATGTTTGGAAACAACATAAAGCAAACACATAATCAAAGAGATTTTTTAATTCATAAGTGATTTCATAGATGAATCAGTAAGTAAATTGTGTTACATATGATTAAAACTTTAAAATGTTATTACATAAATATTGTAATGAAGTCATCTGTTCAACGTGCAAGTCATGGTTTTGTTTATCCTGATACGTGCCTAAATAATTGCAGGTAGCCCTATATGAAGCCAATGGCCATGCCACACTTTAGACTCTAAAGCAGTGGTTCTCATTGTTCCTAATACAGTTCCTCATGTTGTGGTGACCCCAGCCATTAAATTATTTTCAGTGCTACTTCATAACTATAATTTTGCTGCAATTATAAATTGTAATGTAAATATCTCTGCTTTCCAGTGGTCTTAGGTGACCCCTGTGAGAGGGTCATTTGACCCCCAAAGGGGTCCTGATCCACAGACTGAGAACTGCTGCTCTAAAGTTTAGAGGCTTAACTGTAAATGATCACAGGAACACAGAGGCCAGTCTTCTTTTAGTGGCAGGCAGCTGCAGCTTTGCAGGGAGGATTATCCACATGGAGAGGGGGTCAGCTCAAATGGTCAGACTTTGCTTCTCTTCTGCATATTTTAAAGGCTTATAGGGTGTGCACTGTGTGCCAGGAACTGCTTATGGCCCTTTTTAAACATAAGCCTCTGAGTCGCATAGCAACCAGATGAGGGGAGTACCAGTGTCACATTCATCCTACAGATCAGAAAGCTTAGGTACAGCGAGGGTCAGTACCTTCTTCACACTAGCAAGTGAAGGAGCCAGGATTTGGATCCAAACAGAGTCTATGCCTCTAGTTGCTCATCTATGCTGTCTCCTGCTTTCAGTTGCTCCCTTTGTTTGTTTGTTTTGTTCTGAGGAAAAGTATGATTTCAAATTTTGTTAATATTTTTTAAATTATAATATACACACAATAACTCTACATGTTTACAGTATACATCACATATTTCAGTATATATATATATATATATATATATATATATATATATATATATAATGTATAGTGATCAGGTCGGTATATCTACTGGTATATTTACTGCTAGAAACCCTTACCATTCCTTGGTGGTTGACATTGCATATCTTTTCTACTAGCTGTTTTAAAACACATCATAAGTTACTGTCAACTAGAGCTAGCTTACAGTATTACTGTAGAAGTTACTATTAGTGTTCTGTGCCAGCTGAACATGGACCAATCCTTTCTCCATTGCTTCCACCCTCCACACTCCCCAGCCTTGGGTAACCAATATTCTACTCTCTAATCTTCCAGATCAGTTTTTTTTTTCAGCTCCTAAGATCCCTTCTCTTGAATGGTCCAACCCTTTCATCAAAGAATTGCCCTGACATTGTGCTTTTCAGCCACCTCTTACCCACCACCACCACCACCACCACCCTGTGATAAGGAAGAACTATATTATTTCATATAAGTATTTCCATAACTCTGGAAAGCACCACCAATCAAAAGCAGAAGCTGATTCTCATCAGGGCTGAATCTGGTGGGATTCACTTGCATGTTGAATTATCTGCAGATATATATGAGGATGTTTTCTGATATCACATGACAGGAATCCTGATAGAGCTGTGCAGTTAGCAGAGGCTTCCTTCACAGTGAGGCTAAGCAGGAACTCTAAAGTCAGTGACCTGGTCAGGAAGTGAGGGACATGGACACCACACTTCCTCACAGCACCCACACCCAGCAATGCAAAATTAGAGGGACAGCTAACTCTGAGCCCTGACCAAGAGACTTGTCAACATGGGCAAGTGTGATCCAGAAACCATGACCCAGAAAAGCATTTTGTCACATCATAGGATCAGACACCGAGGGCAAACAGGTCCATGTGAAGGTAAGGAGACAGTTCCAAGCCTCCCTATGTCTGCCTCCCCTAGCCAGAAATTATGAATGATGCTGTCTCCTAAAGAGGTACTTTCTCGTGAAACCTCAATTCTTTGAGCTGTTACAGTTCGCATTAACTACTTCCATGGGCCTCATCTGGTCAAAATACTTTAGTGTACTTTAACCTTCACTGTATTCCCAGGATCCAGGATGGCAGACAATCCTTTCTATCCCCTCTGGTATTTGAAGTGGTCTTTGCTGGGTCTCTTTGTGCTTTCTAAACACAGTCATGAAACATGAAGCCCAACAGAGTCCACAAGAAAATCAGAAGTTTGAACCACTCTGAAAAGAGCACAGAGGCTACTTCCTGCTGTCTGCATGCCTCGCTCCTATTAATATATTTCCCCATAGCGTGGTTCTAGTTTTTAATAACAGCACCACACTGCTGACTCACAATCACCATATGGTCCTCTTGGACCCAGGTCTCCCTGCTGTACTTGTGCCTGCCTAGCTAGTCTTTTCTTAAGCATTATCTGTGCAATGATTTGGATGTTTTCATGCCTGAAAGAAACTTCAATCAGTCTTATTGATCTTGACTTGGACTTCAGGAGATTCTGCCCCAGGTTATTCCATTCCTGAGTACACTCCCCTTGTTCTGATACTCAGAAGGCCCCACCTGCCTTGCTACAAAAGCCTTTTAATTGATTTCTCTGCCCCAACCTTTTCCAATTATGATCTAGGCTTGGCACAGTCATGTGTCATGCTTCAGACATTACTGAACATTAATTAGACAGCTTCTGCTTGAATAGATATGAAGGCAGAATCTGATGGCTAACATCGCTGTGAAATGTGCCCCCAGCTTTCTTTCCATTGGCTCTGGTCCCACCTGTTCTCAGATCACCCACATACATTCACTCACCCCTTAACTCAATCCCTCTGCAGTGTGACCACAGACATCCTACTGTTTTGTTTTCAAAGTCATCCAGATTACAAGATCTTATTTTTCTGTTTTTATTGTTCCCATTCTCTGTACTCACTACCTCTACATCCCTTATTCTTCCATGATGTCTGCTACCATTATTGCCATCCACCAATTCTTCAATAATTCTAATAGTAATTAAATTTGTGTGTCTGTTAAAATGGAGACTGTCCTGTTAAACTTCTCAAAGGGATAGAGAGATGAAGAGAAATTTGTAATAGCTATAGACCATAAAGCTGGAGTAAATTTAATATTCTGTTGTCAAAGACGCCTACTCCTAATAGACAGATACTCTTGAACTTATGATTGGATGGAAACCAGATAAAACCAGCATGAACTGAAAACTTGGTAAGTGCAAAATGCACAACGGTAAGCCTACTGAAAATTCTAGTTCTGCAACTAGAATTTTCTTCTACAGCTACACTCTGACAAGACACTCCCCAGTTTTTACTAACTGTACACATGTTGTTGCTACTGTGTCCACTTCACAAAAACCAACAGGCCTATAAATTTTAGGTGAGAATCCTTGACCAAAAGATGTTTGAATTTATGTTCTCTTACTTGATTTTTACAAATAACCCTGATGTTTGGGAGCACAATTGTTTGAGACTATTAAACACTATTAAATACACAGAGTTTGAATATTTTTTTTGCCTTGCCATGGTCATGGTCACATCCTTTTCCTTTGAAAAGTAGAAGTGATAGTGGCTATTTTTTTAAAGATTTGAATTAAGAAGCCATGAATAGGTAACCTATTACATATATTAATCCTAGATTTTGTATTTTGAGAATAAACCAACAACAGTTCAAGAGGTACTGCCAGTATTCAAGATATATATACACACCCCTCCCTGGGAGTAGAACAGACACAGTAGGTAAATCAATAAATATACGTTGAGAAAAATTATGTTTTTTTTTCAGCCTTAAGTGTAACTGACACTGAGTATTTCTGGTCTAGAGGTTAAAGTGATTCTGACAGTTTCCTGTGGCATGCAGAGCAAATGTCCTTTGCTGCTAGGGGAACCTTCAAACTGAGGGAGAATGAGAACTGATTGCAAATACTGATATGACCCAGAAGGTAGACACACCTTCCTCCCAACACACCAGAGAGTTGGACTTTTCTAAGATCAGATGCATGGTTCCTCTCATTAAGACTAAAAACTTAAAATAAAATAAAATGCACCCCATGTTTTAGGATAAGGCTGTAGTAAAGGGATTATTCTAAAAGCATGGGGACCTAAGTTCGAACCCTAAAAATCACATTTAAAAAAATGTGAATGGTGTTGTACATTTGCAATCTCAGTGCTGGAGAAATGGAGACAAGATGCATCCCTGACTCATAGGTCAGTCAGAGTCAGATTACTTGGTGAACTCTAAGCTACTGAGAGATGCTATCTCACAAAGAAAGGGGGCAGGGCCATAAAAGTGTCAGACAGTGCCTGAGGAATGAAACCTGAAGTTGTTCTCTAGCCTGCAAAACTCTCTCCTCTCTTCTCTCTCTCTCTCTCTCTCTCTCTCTCTCTCTCTCTCTCTCTCTCTCTCTCTCTCTCTCTCTCTGCCAAAGTTCTATCAAAATAATATATAGGCTGCAAGTGCACAGCATCAAGCAATCAAAGGGCAGCACAGATCATGGGATGAGCTTTCTAAGAGAAGGGATGACAGAAATATCAGAGAAACATCAAGGGACTAAACAGGTTTATCCATAGTTGGATCAAAGGCTCATTGCTTTCTAGACATGATGATCATTGCACAGTAAGGAGGACCTGGAGGGTGGGTCAGTGTAAACTATCCACTTAAGAAGTCATCTGTAGCAGGAATCTTCAAAGTTCTTATTAATAAAATCAAACCCGAGGCCAGTTATTGGGGTCCATGCTGGTAGATCAGAGAGACAGAACAAGCCACAGCTATCTCACCTCGCCAGATCCTCAGCTGGTCTTGTCTCCTCAGACTGGAGGCCTTCTGTGTCCTCATCCCAATGGCTCTCAGCTGAATTACTGCTCAAAAGCCTGAATGCTTAACCAGCCAAAAATCTTCTAGTTTCTGGTCCTCACGCCTTATATATCTTTCTGTTTTCTTCCACCACTCCCTGGGATTAAAGGCTGCCTTTCTGGGATTAAAGGCGTGTCACTATGCTTGGCTGTTTCCAATGTGGCCTTGAACTCACAGAGATCCAGAGGGATTTCTATCTCTGGAATGCTAGGATTAAAGGTGTGAGTGCCATCATTTTCTAGCCTTTGTATCTAGTGGCTGTCTGTTCTCTGACCCCAGATAAATTTATTAGAGTACATAATATTTTGGGAAACACAATACCACCACAGTCCCACAGTCATCCATCAAGAGAAATGCTTTCGGTGTGATTTGCTAAGCCCACCACCCGTTCATGAAAAAAAGGAGAGACTGAAAGAGAGTGGCTACGTAACAACATAAAATGGGCACTCAACCTGAAAACACACAGAGAGAACTGAAAGGCCCAGGCACAGAGGTACCTTACCACTAAATTCTACACTGTGACATGAAGAGGATGGGGATGAGCATAGGTGAGCACGCCGCCCCACACTTACATATAGAATCCTTAGGTGCACTAGGGTATGTATATACATTTAATACCTCAGAAAGTTCTACTCTCATGGCTATTGATGTTGAACACTATTAGTCAAAATATATTTGTCACAATTTTATACTGTTAAACTGGGATTCTAGGAGCTGGAGAGATGGCTCCGAGATTGGTTAAGAGCACTTGCTGAGTTTCTTTCCCAACACTCATGACAGGTATCTCAGAACTGTGACTCCAGCTTTTCTGTGACACCCTTTTCTGGCCTCTGTTGTCACCCTGCCCCCCCCCCCACACACACACACGATCTCTTTTTAAAATAGGATTATGGAATCAACAATGTCTTCCTCTTCTTGTGCTTCAGTGTTCTGTACATGAAGCAGCATGGCCTTTGAGACAATGAGACAAGAAAGGCCCATATTTTCACACCATCTGATAGTGGCATCTATGGCTAACCTGACTACTTTCATCACTCAGCTCTTAACAAACTACTCAAAGCCCAGCTGCTGGGGAAGCTAGCCTGAAAACTAGAACGAACATGTTGTTTTCTGTGGATCTCTTTGCCTTTGTGACCACACCTCTTAGTAGATAATGCTCAAGCCATGGGCTAGTGAGCCCATTGAAAAGTCTCTATCCACAGAAAGTTACTACCTATATAGTTCTACACAATCCTAAGCCAGAGTCCTTGAGAGCTCTTCTTTCCCCTCTGACATTAGTGATATTTTATGGCTAGCCAGCTTTAATCATGGTAATTAGGTTGGCCTTTCTCACCTCCTCCTGCAAAAGTCTAGAAGACACCAGAAATGAAAGCTTGACTGTGATCAGTTCCTATAATTCTTTGTTTAAGAATTGCCTTAACTCTTCTTTTTTTCCCCCTCCTTTTTTCCTTCCATTCCTAAAATCTCAGGCTCAGCTAAAGTGATTTTGGATAATTGTGTTTTTAAAAATATTTATTTTTTATTAAGGGATTTTTAAATTCATTTTATATACTAATCACAGATCCCCTTCTCCTCCTTCCTCCCGCCTCTCCTGCCTTTTCCCCCAACCCATCTCCCATTCCTTTCTCCAACAAGGCAAGGTCTCTTAGGGGGAGTCTGCAGAACCTGGTACATTCAGTAGAGGCAGGTCCAAGCTCCTCTCCCTGCATCAAGGCTGTACAAGGTGTCCCACCATAGGTAGTGGGCTCCAAAAAGCCTGTTCATGCAGCAGGGATGGATCTTAATTCTACTGCCAGGGGGATCCTTAAGCAGATCAAGCTACACAACTGTCTCGCATATGCAGAGGATCTAGTTCAGTCTCATGGAGCTCCACTGCTGTTGGTCTAAAAGTTCATGAATTCCCACTAGCTTGGTTTAGTTGTCTCTGTAGGTTTCCCTGTCATGATCTTGATGCCCCTTGCTCATAGAATCCCTCTTTTCTCTTTTCAACTGAACTCCTGGAGCTTGGCCTGGTGCTTGGCTATGGATCTCTGCATCTGCTTCCATCAGTTACTGGATGAAGACTCTATGGTGACAGTTAGGGTATTCACTGATTTGATTACTGGGGTAAGCCAGTTCAGGCACCCCCTCCACTACTGCTTGTAGTCTATGCAGCAGTCATCCTTGTGGATTCAGAGGAATCTCCCCAGCACCCAGCCTCTCCCTATCCCCGTGATGTCTGCCTCCATCATGATATCTCCCTCAATGCTCCTCTACTCTGTCCCTGCTCCAGCTTGACCAGAGCATTCCCTCATGTTCTCATTCTCTATCCCCCATCTTTCATTGCTCCCTCATTTCTAGTTTACTCATGGAAATATCCTCTATTTCCCCTTGCCAGGGTAATCCATGTGTCGCTCTTAGGTCCTCTTTGTTGGCTAGCTTCTCTGGAGCTGTGGTTGTAGTCTGGTTATCCTTTGCTTTATATCTAGTATCAAATTATGAGTGAGTACATATCATGTTTGTCCTAAGTCTGAATTACCTCACTCAGGATGATATTTTCTAGTTCCATCAATTTGCCTGCAAATTTCATGATGCCATGGTTTTTTACTGCTGAGTAGTACACCATAGTGTATATATACCACATTTTCTTCATCCATTCTTTGGTTGAGGGGCATCCAGGTTGTTTCCAGGCTATTACAAATAATGTTGCTATGAACATAGTTGAGCATGTGTTCTTGTGGTATGATTGAGCATTCCTTGGGTATATGCTCAAGAGTGATATAGCTGGATCTTGAGGAAGATTGATTCCCAATTTTCTGAGAAACCACCATTCTGATTTGCAAAGTGGCTGTACAAGTTTGCACTCCCACCAACAGTGGAAGAGTGTTCCCCTTGCTCCACATCCTCTCCAACATAAGCTGTTATCAGTGCTTTTGATATTAGCTGTTCTGACAGGTATCTCAGAGTCATTTTGATTTGCATTTCCCTGATGACTAAGGATGTTGAGAAATTCCTTGAAAGTCTTTTGGCCATTGGAGATTCTTCTGTTGAGAATTCTCTGTTTAGCTCTGTAGCCCATTTTTAACAGAATTATTCAGTATTTTGATGTCTAGTTTATTGAATTCTTTATATATTTTGGAGATCAGAACTCTGTCAGATGTGGGGTTGGTAAAGATCTTTTCCCATTCTCTAGGCTGTCGTTTTGTCTTATTTACCATGTCTTTTGGCTTACAGAAGCTTTTCAGTTTCAGGAGGTCTCACTTATTAATTGTTGCTCTCAATGTCTATGCTATTGGTGTTATATTTAGGAAGTGGTCTCCTGTGCCAAGGTGTTTAAGACTACTTTTGCTGTGGATATCGCTCTATATAAATAAAGCACTGATTGGCCAGTCACCAGGCAGGAAGTATAGGCAGGACAAGGAGAGAGGAGAATTGAGGAAGGAGGAAGGAAGAGGGACTGCCTGGAGCCGCTGCCAGGACAAGGAAGATGTAAAGTGCCGGTAAGCCACGAGCCACATGGCAAAGTAAAGATTAATAGAAATGGGCTCAATATAAGAGTAAGAGCTAGACAATGATAGGCCTGAGCTAATGGCCAAGCAGTTTAAATAATGTAAGAGTCTGTGTGTTTATTTTATAAGTGGGCTCTGGGACTGGTGGGAGCTGGAGAGAAATTCTCCAGCAACATACTTTCTACTTTCTCTTCTATTAGGTTCAGTGGTACTAAATTTATGTTGAGGTCTTTGATCCACCTGGACTTGAGTTTTGTGCATGGTGATAGATAGGGGACTATTTGCAATCTCCTACATGTTGACACCCAGTTATACCAGCACCATTTGTTGAAGATGCTTTCTTTTTTTCCATTGTACAGTTTTGGCTTCTTTGTCAAAAATCAGGTGTTCGATAGGTATGTGGATTAATGTCAGGATCTTCAATTCAATTCCATTGGTCCACATTTTAGTTTGTATGCCAATACCAAGCTGTTTATACTTTATTTTGGATAATAGTGTTTTAAAAATATTTATTTTATTTTAATTGGATTTTTTTATATTTATTTTATTTTAAATTGTGTTTCCACGCACACATTTAACTGTTGAACCATCTCTTCAGCCTTGAACAATGATCTTTTCAAAATCACACATTTATAAATTTATATAATGGCATATCCAATAAGAATCCTGATGACGTGAGCTCCATCCCTGTACTTCATCAGAGCTTCATCACAGTAACCATGCCTGAGCTCCATCCCTGGTAACCATGCAGTTGCCCTTTAGCTTCCACATGCATGTCATGGCAAGAATGCACACACACACACACACACACACACACACACACACACACACACAGACACGCACGCACACGCGCGCATGTGTGTGCATGTGTGCATGCGTGTGTGTGTGTGTGTGTGTGTGTGTGTGTGTGTGTGTGTGTGTGTGAGATTTTGAAACTAGTAGCTGGGGACATGACTCAACAATTAAGAGCACATGCTGCTCTTACAGAGAACCTGGGTTGGATTCCTAGTACCCACAAGGCAGCTCACAGTATGTGTAACTCCAGTTCCAGAAGATCTGATGCCCTCTCTTCAGATCTCTATGTTCCCTGTACTCCCCCGGCCTGCAACACACACACTTGTGCATCCTGCCAGGTACCTTTATCTCGGCAATGTCCTAAATGGGAGAGCAGACTGATAGAGTCTTTCTGTCCAAAGGGGTATATCTGGATGTACAAAGTTTGAATGTGGTTTAATTGTGTTCTATTATTTGTTTAGGGATATGTTTGTTTGCTTGCCTGTTTAATGACAGAGACTCTCAGGCACTATTTAGAGGGGGAAATCAGCACATTTTCCTAGTTTACTAGTGTATAGAATTTACTTAGATGGAACATAGCTCAGAACTGGCACCCTACAGAGCACTCCAGAATGCTCCCTAAGGCTGCTGAATCCACCAGAAACATACACCATTATTAAGGCCTCAATTAGTTTAGGTGCAGCTTGTTTCTCAGATCATATAATATAATTGCTCAAGGTTTTAGTCTTTCATACATGTACTCAGGTTAATTAAATGAAGCCTTATGACTCTAGAGAAAAATGTGTAAGACACTGTAATAACTCATGAAGACTTGGCATGTTTTCTTTCAGTTTCCAATAGTAGCTGTACTGGACATGTAGCTTGTTGGCAGAATGCTTGCCTATCATGTGTGAGCCCCTGAGTTTATTCTTTAGCCTCTGTCTGCCCACCCCCACTGCCTAAGCTCGATAAATAACTGGCATGGTGCCCTTCCAGATGCTATAAAATTACTATTTTCAAGCACATCAACATGCCTACAAGCTTCCATTCGTATCTTATAGATGTTATTGCATTTAAATTGAATATATTGATTGAATTACTTATATATTTATTGCCCCTGTTCTAAATTCTGTGATATTTATTTATGTAATAATATTATACATAATATATAATTTTCTATTATAATATAGACAGATATTACATAATTTAGATGTGTATGATTTTATAAGGGTAATTAGATGAAGAAAGGTCATCAATGCATTTAAGACACTAATAGCCAAGAATGTAGTATGTTAAATGGGGACACTGTTAGAACAACAAACACAGCAGTAACTCCAAGGTAAAGAACTACAGAAATGAGGCACAAAGAAAGGAGTACAGAAGTTAGGAGGAGAGTGAAAATGAATACTTGATAGAGATCAGGTGGAGCTTCATCAAGCAAGCAAGGCATTGTTGGACTGTAACATCATGCACAATATCCTACACTGACAGCAGAAAAGTTACTAACAAAGATGAGGAAGAATGAACCTTCAGAATAACTATTCAAACCATATTTCTTTGGAATATGATCTTGTATCTAAAACACTAGAAACGTGCCTCCACTGTAAAGAATTTAAATTTAGTTTGGTAGCCACAAAATGATACTGAACGTTTTCTTTAAAAAATGGAAACTATGAAAATTAATAATCTAATCTTATGAGGTACATGAAGATAAAAATATTACTTATGAATAGAGAGGTGGGAAGAAGATAAAGAGAAATTGAGATAGGAGAGAGAGATGAAGGGAGAGAGAGAAGCAAGGGAGAAGGACGGAAACAGGAGTGAAGGATAGAGAAGGAGAAACAGAACAAGACATCACAGAATAATTTCATAATTAATATGCTACTTAGAAGTCCAGGTCATTTGGAAGTATGCCATCAAAAGGCAACAAGAAAAGTATGAAAAGTTCATACATCAAGAAAAGTCAATGGCAACAAAAGAAAAATCAACTTGTCAACCAAAAAAAAAAAAAGGAACAAAATTTAAAAACATTGATGCACATTTGTATACTTTTCTTCAAAACCATTCCATTCCAATGGTCCTGCTGAAAAGTAAGACACAGCTAATGCACATTTGGGATGTAAGCTAGATGGGAACAAGATGGGCAAATATTCCTTCCAGTTCTCCTGATCTCTCTAGGGGTAGAAAATTCTAACAAAGTCCATCTGCATTTCTGGAGGTTGTTCCTTCAGTTCCTAGAGGTACAATGGCACCAGTCGCCCTATATTTCATTTCTTGTGACCTAGCAGGATGTTAATTTACCCATGATGCTAATTTACCCATGATGCTAATTTACCCATAAACCATCTCAGAAAACTGGACGAGCTCTACACCTTTAAGGCACATCACGACGGGGTGGTGGAACTGTTGGCCATGAAAGAGTAATTTTCAGAAGCCAGGGAGTACAACAGGTTCCAGAAAAAAAAATAGACAAAACATTTAAGCCTTCAAAAGTGCATCATTCATTTAGAGGGTTTACTTTTAAAATATCAACAAATGTAATTTTAGCTATTCACTTCATTGCAAGTCTAATAGCACTCCAGTGTGCATGCTTAGGTGTCAATATTTACCTGCTTTGCCTAACTCAGATCTGAGGCTCCCATTCCTATAGACCCTGCTGTGTGTTATTGCAGGCATAAAACCAGTATTCATTGAAATTGTTCCTGTTGCTATGGAAATATCATTTAATTTCCTAATTAGTAGGTATATAAATGCAAAGCCACAGCTTTTCATTATTTCTGAAGTTTGGTGACCAACTCTATTGTTTGTGTCTGATGACAAGCCCCTCCTCCCAATGCTTTCAACACTTTTATTCAAAGTAAGAATTAAGAGCTTAACCTGCTTTGCATTTAAATGCTTATAACTTAATTTGGTTTGCAAGAGAGAATTGTGGAAAAAACAAAGAACATGTATGCCCATTTAGTATTCTCAAGAAAAACATGAAATCTATATATACACTGTTGATCCAAAACTAGTGGTAGGTTTTCTTTAAATTATAACTTCTCTCACCTTGATAACTGATAAAAGGTTTAAATCAATATATAACTGGATTTATGCACTCCAGCTTTAATTAAATAAGACATAATTGACATGGTTTTTGTATAGTGTTATCTGCACCCATGTGTTGAAGGATAGACAGCCACCTGAGGTACTGTTGGGGAGTGGTAGAAACCCTGGTAGCAGAGCCTAGTTGAAGGAAGTTATGTCATTGTGGGCTGTCCTTTGGAGTTTAGAGGGGACTCAAATGCATCTCTGCCCTTCCTTCTCCTCCTCTTCCTTCTCTTCTCCCCAGCTTCCCTTAGACCCTTTCATGAGGCAGGGTCTCATGTGGCCCAGATTGGCCTCAAACTCACTATAAAGGTAGCTTGAACTTTTCTCCTGCCTCCTTCTCCCAAGTGTTGGGATTACAGGCATAAACCATCGCATAGAGTTTATGTGATGCCCACGGAGCAAACCCAGGTTTTTATGCATGATAGGAAAGCAATCCAACAGCTGAACTACATCCTCAGAAATCCTCTTTCTCTTCTATTTATGATTTACTTTCAGGCCACCATAAGGAAAAATGGCCTAGTGTGTAAAGTAACTTGCCATGGACGCTCTGTCTGGAGTATTTTCCTTGCTAAATTGTTCCTCTACTTAAAGCAAAGCAAACACTTTTCTCCTGGTGCCTTGTCTGTAAGCATGCACATCTATCAACTCATTTTAAAATGCATGACTTCTAGTTGCTCCCTTCCCAGTCTCTCTTCAGCTCAGTATTGTAAGAGTTCTGAGCTAATCACCAGGCTGAAGCTACTTTGGAAAACATCTTCACAAATCCAGCAGACTCTTCCTTAGCCTCTAAGCAAAGGACTTTTTTTTCCCCTTCCAGAAACATAGAAAAGTAGGAATAGTTTTTTCATGACTTAAAAGTTGAGGAAAATGATGACTCGAAGGGACACTCACCTACCCTCATCACATCTCACAAGTTCAGTGGACACCAGAACCAGTTTAATAAGGACAGATGTTTCCTCTTTTTTAAAGATTTATTTTAATTTCCATATATGTGTGTCTGTTGGTGGTGGTAGTGGCGGAGGTGGTATATACTGTGAGTGCAGGTACCTTTGGAGTCCAGAAGAGGGCACCAGATACTTTTAGCTGGAGATAAAGGGATTGTAAATTGCTCTATTTGGGCACTGGAAACCAAAACAGGTTCTCTTCAAGAACAGCAAGTACTCTCTGTATCACACCTCTCACATGCTTCCTCTTCATTGCTTAACTGTTCCTGATAATCTTGTGGACGGTATTAGTAAAGTACCACTGTTTTCTTGGGAGATAGGAGACAAGCTGTTCACAGGAGATAAGGCTTTTGGTTTCCTCTTTTACTGACAAGACATTTTTCACAGAATGTCAAACCCCTAAGAGCTACAGTTTAGCTTAGCAAGCTCCATTTTTAAAATGTTCCCCATACCAGAAATCAATGCATATAGTAAGATAGAGATCATAGCTAGAAAATGTTGCACATTCAAAGATCATAAACCAGGAGGAAGAGACAGCAAGCCTACCTCCTACCAGAGAAGTCTTCTAAGGAGATTGGAAATTGGTTTTGGGGTCAAGTTTTGAGTGCTGATCTGCCCACCTCCCACAGTTGCTCCCGGGTCCATGACCTATGACTTCTGCAACCGTAACTTTGCCATCTCCCAGATGCTGTCTTAAGCATCTGCTCTGGCATTTCGACCCCTTCATTGCCCAGTTAGATGTCAGAACTGAGAAACCTCAAGGATAGAAGCAAAGAACAGTTTCAATGCTTGATCTTACTCTCTGGGTTTCCTTACTTTGGCTTGGTCTAAATGAAAATCCAAGCCAAGAGCTTTGTAAGGGTTTTTGTTTTCATTGCTGACTCCCTGGACATCAATAACGAATACCCACACAGGATTCATTTCCTACCTTCTCATCACTTTTTTCAGCCTTTCTTTGTCTCATGACATTAGAATGGGCATTCCTGAGAAGCAGAGCCATACTCCTCACCAAGCTTCATGCCACCCTCAGGACCTTTCATCTATTTCCATGATTTTAATTATCACCCGTCTTTGATCCAAGATCTCAACTTTGAATGCCAGCAACAGAGAAATCCAGACCCCATTCACAAATGTCTAATGAAGAATTGTTCAGGAAATGCTGTGGGCTCTAAAAATTCAACATCATCAAAACCACACACCAGCTTCCTCCCCAGTCTGTTTCACGCAGGAGGACATGTGATAGAATTCAGTGGCCTTTGTCTTTGCCTTTGTTCTGTATCTCTTGCATCTTCACGGTCCCAAAGCTGTCTCTCATTTGTTCAACCACAGCTGTTTTTCTCTGTGCATCCTGTCTCCTTCACAGTGCCCCTCAAAAGCTCTTGTAATTGCATTATTTTACTAGCCCTCAAATTTATAGTGACAATTCTACTTTACTGCTTGCTCCTCACCCTGTATGTGATTCTCTAGTTTGTCCTTGTTGGAAACTTTTACATTCTCTTAAAATTCTCACTCAAATGTGAATATTCTATTCTTCGTCTAATTACATTTGACTTTAAGCACTCTGTTACTGCTGCCAATAATTCTGCCTACGCCTCTAGTCATGTTTTGGATTTTCGCTGTTTGTGGGTCAGCACTTCCTACTACTCACTCTCAGATATACTAAGGATCAAAATGGTGCCTCACTCGTCTTGGTAACCCAAAAAGAATACCTTTCCCAAGAAAGGCAATAAGGAAACATCTTCTCAGCCATACTATGGGTAAATGTGAATATAATAATTAATTATTAAATATCATTTCATGATTATAATGAGCAAAGGACAGTTGGTTCTATACTATGTACTAAACTGAAGATCATCCCTTCACAATGGACTATTATTCAGTTGTTAAGAGAAATGGAATCATGATATTTGCAGATAAATTAATGAAGTTAAAATCATATTGACTCGGGTAACCTAGACCCCAAAAGAAAAGCATTTCGTGTTTTCTCTTGTCTGTGGGTGTTAGCATTTATGCTATGGATATATGTGTTTCATTTAGAATGCTCACAGAGGTTAGGTAGCTAGTAAGCGACAAGGTGAGAAGGTGATTTTTCAAGGAAGGGGAAATAGAATATAATATTATAAAGGAATAAAAGGGGGATTAGAACAGGGGGACTAAATGGGTGGGTAATGGGAGGGCAAGGTGGATGATGGAATATAGGGAGGGACAATGAACACTAAAGATCTTTTGAAAAGCCATAAGCAAGCTGTCTTAGAGTTTCTACTGCTGTGAAGAGACACCATGACCATGGCAACTCTTAAAAAGAAAAACCTTTAATTGGGGTGGCTTACAGTTTCAGAGGTTTAGTCTATTGTCATCATGGAGGCACATGACAGCATGCAGGCAGACATGGTCCTAGAAAAGGAGCTGAGAGTTCTACATCTGGATCCACAGGAAACAGGAAGTGAACTCTCTACCACACTGAGCTTAGGTTGAGCAAAGGAGACCTCGAAGCCCACCCCACAGTGACACATTTTCTCCAATAAGGCCACACCTACTCCAACAAAGCCACATCTCCTAACTGTCACTCCCCATTGGGGTCATTTTCTTTCAAACCACCACATTCCACTCTTTGGCCCCCAAAGGCTTGTAGCCATATCATAATGCAAAAATGTGGCTGAAAGGTTTTCCTCTGGTCCCATCTGGCTCCAAGGTCCCACAGCCACTTATAAAATAATCATTCAGAGGCTTAACATTAATTACCAATCTCACAGCCTATGGCAGGCTTCTTGCTAGCTAGCTCTTATAACTTAACCCATTTCTATTAATCTATAAGTTGCCATGTGGCTGCGGCTTACTGGAAAATTCACACTTTGCTTCTTCTGGCAGTGGCTGGAGTCTCTTCTCTGCCTTTCTCCTCCCACTATCTCCCTGGGATTTTCCCACCTGGCTCCATCCTGCCCTGCCATAGGCCAATGCAGCTTTATTTATTAGCCAATGGGAGCAATACACATTCACAGCAGACAGAACAGTATCCCATAGCACTTGCCCTTTTCTGCTTAATCAAAAATGAAAGTTTTAACTTTAACATAGTAAAATTACGTTAGAAAAAAATAATAGAACAGTTATCAAGTGGGAATTACAGTTATAATATCTAGTCTATTTATATTTGGCAAAATTAAAGAAATTATTCTATCTATCCTATATTTGTGAGTCTAAGGTTTATATCTAATTTATCTTTTATCATAACCAAGGAAAATTATAATTATAACTATTTAGGTTTCAACTACATCAAAGACCCCAGAAGGATATAATATTACCAAAGTAAATAGGAAATACATTGTAAGCAACTACCAGGAGGTTCCTCTGGTCCCTACCGGCTACACAAAAATGCATTCAGTCCAACTTCAAAAGTCCCCATAGTCTATAATAGTCTCAAACTTACTTAAAATTTTAAAATTCAAAGTTCTTCTGAGGTTCACTACTACTGTTAAAACACACACACACACACACACACACACACACACACACACACACACACACATTTTATCATACAGTGGGTGGGTGAGGGGAACAGGGAAAATAGTGTTCCAATTAGACAACATACACCATCAAATTAAAGCCTTTGGGGAAAAAAATTGGGTTTAAAAATATAACAAGAATTAATTTGCATTTTTAATAAAGCTAAAAATAATCAGTTGATTTGTTTGCTTTCATTTTGAGAAATAAATTGCCTGTCATAATAGTCAAAGATTCTAATTGTATAATTCAAGAGTGTTTGAGGTACACAGATATAAAGACTGTGTGTGACCATCGCTTTCTCTGGCACCAGCCAGGCCCTGTTCTTCCCCTCCCCCAACTCCTGACATTTGTTTGTCTACCTTCTGTCTACACAGATTTGATAATTCTGTATGTTTTATACAAGTACAATATTTTGTGTCTGGTTTTTTCATTTAGCATAATATTTTTTAGCCTTTTTTATATTATCAGTGAATATTCATATTTACATCTGAATATTATCTCATTGAAGAGATGGATCATATTCTGGTCATTTACCTTTTAATTGGCAGGCATCAACTTTTTCACTTCTCTGCCATGGTGCATGGTAGTGCTATAACATGAAAGCACAGGGTTCCTGTGGACAATCATCTTTACTTCTTTTAAGGAGATACTAATGAGTAGAAATCTTAAGATATATAATAACTATAAATTTAAAATTGGGGGAGCTGCAAAGCTCCATTCCAGTGTGGCTACACCATGTCGCATTTGACTCCAGTTCCCCTGCAACTTCACTAGCATCTGTTTCTGATACGTTTTGCTTTGAAGCTGTCTAGTGGCTACGTACAGGTATTTCATTCAGGTTTTGACTTATAGTCACCCTATGATTAATGATATTTACATCTCTTAATGTGCTTTTTTTGGTGGATGTCCTCTGTAGAAGACATTACAATCTATATTACAATCAAGTTCTTATTTTTGTTCAGGTATTTTATTAATATAACACCTCTTTATATATTGAAGGAACTGTTCCTATTTGTACAGTTTGCACATACTTTGTTTAATTTATAGGCTGTTTTCCAGATGATGGTTTTGATGCACTAAATGCTTTAAACTGATATGAAGTCCAACTTATGTAGTATATTCTCTGATGTTTGTTTGTTGGTTGGTTTGTTTGTTTTGTTTTTTAGCTTGAGCATTACAGCTAAATGCACTGCCTATCTCAAGATTGACATCTATGCTTTCTCTGAAGTGCTTTAGATTTAGCTATCACATTTAGAAATAAGATGCATTTTCAGTTAATTTTGTGGAGTGAAGTGAATGGTCCAAATTCATTCCTTTACATGTGGATATTAATTGCCCCATTTATTCCATGAATTTTCTTTCTTCATTACACATGTTTACATAATGTGTGCATGTAAATATGTGTCATAGCACATGTATGGAGGTCAGAGGATAATTTATTGAAGTTGGTTCTGTTCTTTCAGCACATGAGTTTGGGGACTAAACTCCAATTATCAGAATAACAAGGGCCTTTATCTGCTGAGTCATGTTGGCCAACCCCTGAAATACTATCCTCTTGCCCATTGAATTAACTTGTCACCCATGTTGAAATACCAATTGACTACAACTACATGGGTTTATTTCTGAATTTTCCTTTTTACTCTGAGGATCTCTGTCTATTCTTACTCCACAGCCATACAGTCTCAATTATGACAATTCTGCAGTCAGCTTGGGAACTGGTATGTGTGTGTCTTACAATCTTGTTCTTTTTAAGATTTGTTTTCACTATGTTCATGTAACAAATGAATTTTAGGGAGAACTGAACAATTTCTTTTTTTTAAGCTAGTAACTAGAAAGCAATAGCATTGACTCAGAGGATCAATTTGTCTCCTCAGTCGTGTTTTTTTTTTTCCCCTCTGCCTGTGGATACTGATATATTTCCCTTTATTCAAGTTTTTCTTAACTTCTTTCAATAATGTTTTGTAGTTAGCAATATGAAAAGATTTCTATAACTTTATAGCATTAAATATTTTACTTTTTCAAGGAAACAGTAAGTTGTAGGAAATAAAATCTACTCTGGTAGCCTTCTACCTAATAAAGTGCTTAATAATGACATACTCTTATAATTTTGATATGAAGCAATTTCAACATGTTATTCAAAAGTAATATATATTTTACATGCTAACCTATTTTAACTGAGAATAATTTACACCTTACAAAGAGCTACAGTAAAAAGCAACAGACCTGGATTTAAGGGGCCAGCTATTAAGCGAAGCAACAGCACAAAAAGCTGTCTGTGCAAAGCTACCCAGACATCAAGAAAGTTCTGTCAGATAAACAGCTCCGTATCAAATTATTCAAAAAATTGAAAACAGAAATAGTCTATAGGCTGAAAGATTTATTTGTAATCATAATTCTATTATGGTTTGCATCCATCCTTACTGCTATAATTGTTTACAGAAAGATAAAATTATTGAAGTTAACATTTTTAAACTACAGTGATCCAGCATCCATAAAGATATTTTGTGATTTCATGAACTGTGCCTTGACATTCATTACTGATTTCACATTCACATTCAATATTCTACAAAAAAAAAATCTTGTTTTTGAACTAAAAATGAGATCTAATTACACTCTGTGACTCATAGGGTCTTTACAGGCATGGCTTCACTAAGAATAAATATTGTCTCAATTAAGGTTTCTAATATTGTGATGAAACACTGTGGCCAAAATCAACTTGGTAAGGAAAGGGTTTATTTGGTTATTCTTCCATATAGTAGTTCATCATAAAAAGAAGTTAGGGCAAAAACACAAACAGGACAGGAAGTTGGAGGCAGAAGCTGGTGCAGAGGCCATAGAGGAGCGCTGCCTTACTGGCTTCCTTCCCATGGCTTGCTCTGCCTGCTTTCTTATAGAACTCAGGACCAGCAGCCCAGGTGTAGCACCATCTACCCTGGGCTGGACCCTCCTACAGCAATCACTAAGAACATGCCCTACAAGTTTGCCTACTCCCCAGTCTTATGGAAGTGTTTTTTTCAATCCCCCCACTCAGATGACTTCACCTTGTGTCACTGACATACAACAAGCTAGCACAAGTATGTCCTGGAACTGTATTTTAGTGGTAGAGCCCTAAGTATAACCATTAAAGATGGAGAAAGTGGGCAGGGAGGAAGGAAATAATAATATATTAGTAATATATATGCATGAAAGCTAAACCAGATGAATAATTAAATTTTAAAGCAATGAGTTCATTTTCTCAACTTGCATAATCAGTCAGAGATTTTTATTTAATATGTGCATTTTGGGGCTGGAGAGATGGCTCAGTGGTTAAGAGCACCTACCACTTTCGCGGAGGACTCACACTTGGTTCCCAGCCTCCGTTAGAGGCTTCACAACTGTCAGTAGCTCCAGGTCCAGGAGATCCAATGTCCTCTTCTAGCCTCTATGGGTACCTGACTCACATCCACATATCCATACATAATACACACACATATGTATATATATAATTAATATAAATCTAAAATTTTCATGCTAGAAGATTATAGGAATAATACTAAAGTTAACCTTCTTCCCAAGCTTGAAAAATATAGTCTTTAGACAAAAAATAATGATAATAATTTTTAAAGAGGTAAATTCTGGCCAGGAATTTGAGACTACAAAAGCCTCCTGTGGATCAGCTGGCGACTGCATTCAATTTTCCACATTTCTGAAAACCAGCTCTAGATGCAACAGAAGTGCTGTCTTACACAGCAGCTCAAGTACACAAACAACTAAATAAGACACCAAATATCCAAAGAATATAGATGTCTTATAATTTTAAAAAATGTCATATATTGAACATTTTCAAAATCAAGCAAATCATTGTTCAGTCAACTGGATGGCAATTTTGAAAGGTACTTTCAGACTCCTGGGAGCTACATATAAAACAATCTCCATAAAATATTCAGAGAGGCCCAGAAAATTGCCAAGTCAGTATGCACAAGAGAGTATATGGATTCTATTTATACAATATGGCTTATCCAAAGAGGAGTTCATAAACAGAAAGATTATGGGTATTAGTGAATTGAGGTACTGTGGACTCAATAGATATATAGAATCTCTTTTTAAAGTCAGCTTGTTTGGATCAAGTGTTTCAGATACAAGCAGTACCTAATTTATACTAAACTAATGTTAGAAAAATATTTTAAGTTAAATATTAGCAGAAACTACATGAAAATGAGTGTTTATTTTTCATTTGCAAAATATATTTGATCCATGGCATATTATCTCATTTTTTACTATTTTTATAAGCATTATTGTTATGTTTACAGTACTGGAGTTGGATCTACACCTAGGCAAGTGTTCTCTACCACTGAACATTATATCCACAGATAGTTTCTTGTCTTAATATATAAAACTGTCACACAAATTCTAAGAAAAAAATGTGAGAAAGACAAATGTTTTGAAACAGAAATGTAATTCAACAAGGTGACTCGGTACTGAACCAAGTATAAAAACCAAAGGCATGATCACTTTACTAGAAAAGAATCAGTAAAAACTAAAGGAAAACCCCCATTTCCCCACAGTAAAAACAGAACAATTTAGATATAAAACAGGAATAAATCACACAATATGATAAGGATCTCCTTCTGTGAGGAAAACTATTCATGATCCTGAAAGATATAGGAATGAAAACTAAAAAAGTAAAGGGACTCTGACAAAAAGATGTGATCACTCCTCCTTCAAAATTACCTTTAAGATACAATGAAGGTTAAACCAGCAAGAATGTTGCTTCTGAAATAATAACTGTTGGACCACCATAGTCTTCTTCTTAAAGGGTATAAAATAAATATGAAGGTTTAGAGAAAGAAAAACATTTGGATCTCATAACACACTCTATACCACAGAGATTATGATACTCTCTCATGACTCCAGTAATGATAATAAAATCTTTTGAATCACACAAAGTGAAATCATGTAAATGGCTAGACCTAAAATCACAGACACTACTTCTAGCAGAAACAGCCATCAGGTCATTACACATAAAATAACCAGACTCTCTAGAAATCACAGGAGAAAAAAAATCACATGTAAGACATCTACCCCTCCCATGTACTTACTTGTAAACTTTTATATTATCTTGTATTTGCAAAGAAGTGTGGAATCAGGCATCTTCACACTTGGAGGTGGAATAGAATTTATATATTGTTTTAAAAGAGACCTAGCATTAAGAAAATAGAAAGTACACACACTTCTTAACCTAGTAGTTGTGGTTAGCAGCATTAAAACACAAGGCACTAGTTCACGTGGAAAGTAAACTTATATAAAGATGATTTTTATGGCCTTGCCTGAAAGAGCAAAACAACAACACAAACTGTCTGCAGAAGCACACAAGCTCAAGAACCCATGGAAGTTTCACACTGTAGAGCAAATGATAACCAGTGAAACCTAAAGATGGAGACTGTCAGATACCAGTATGGTGATATTTTCCTCTTTAAAAAGATTTATTTATTTTATGCCTGTGTGCTGAGTGTATGTATAAGCATTACGTGGATGCAATGTACTTGGAGGCCAGAAGAGAGAGCCAGATCCCCTGGAAGTGGAGTTACAGATCTTTGTAAGCCACCTGATGATGGGACCTGAACTCCGGTCTGTTGGATGTACTTTAAGTGACACACAGGTAAAGGCCATCACCTCTATTAAGTAAGCCTCTCTCCTCTCTCCTCTCCCTCTCTTCTTCCCTCCATTCTTCTCCCCTCCCCCTCTCTGTATTTGCACATTTGCACACTCACTCACTAAAAGCCACATTCAACATCGACATTCGCTGCCTATTTGCAGTTATGTCTGGAGTGGGTCCCCAAAGTTAATTTGTTGCCTATCACATAAACCATACTAGAAGGTAAAGTGTACCAGGCCTTTCCTAACTGTATATATTGAAATAAACAAACCAACCAACAAACAAACTATAATTTCCAATAGATGTGATGTTATCTCAAAAACATGTAGAAGAATTTTTATTATGCCAACAAATGCTTAAATACAATTAGTTTTAAAATAAGGTACAAAAATGATACAATCTAAGCAGTGTTTTAAAAAGACTTCACTAAGAGATAAACTAGAATATATTCATGAGGGGGTGGGGCTAGAAATATACCAAATGTTCACCCGGTGGGTAGTTGGACTACAAGTTTGTTTTGTTTTGTCTTTCCCACGTATATTCCTTGTTATTTTCTGGACAGTAGATAGCCTTACTGTGTCAGTACCAAAGATAAAAAAAAAAAAAAAACTGTTCTTTTGAAACAATGTATCTCTTGTTTCGTTCTTAAGATACCTCCATGTACACAATGTGTCAACATTTCTCCATTCCCAGCTGGGTCTTCCTTTGAGCTGCTTTCTCAGCACATACCAGCGCCTTAATGTTTGCTCTCCTGGATGTCATTTTCCCATCTCTCCCACTGTTACTCTCTGAACCCATCACCCCGCAGGAACTGCTATACACAGCCCCCAGACCAAGGCTGGAATGAAGACAAAGTTTCTAATGTAGAATGGCCTTCTCTCCTATTCTCTTATTTTAAGATTGCAAGAACTGAGTTTTCCTTCAGTTACAGCCTGGATTTCTAAGCTATGACACTGCAGCGTTAGAAGAGAATACCACACACTCTACCATGTAGCATTATACTGCTCAGGTGACTATTTTATATCTGTGTGTAGACTGTCAACATGTGAGGTCAAATACAATGTCTTTTTCTTGTACAGATTCTGAGCTGATATTCTACACACACACACACACACACACACACACACACACATACACATTCACTTGTTTTCATACCTTACATGAAAATATTTGATGAGTGACTGATTTATTTGAATCGAAACCTGCAGGACTTACTCAAAGATGGAGCTGGTTCAGAGATTAAATTCAACCAACAATTATTTGTGAAGGGACTGCAATAGAAAAAATGTTAGCAAAAAGAAGTTTTTAATCCATGGAAATCTACAGTTTCTATCCATGGAAAACACCTTAGAAAACAGTTCAAGAATAATTACTGTTTTGGCTTCGCCCTGAACAAGCAAAACATGTAAACCTTCTTGCCTGAGGTCCTGATTTCACAGATGGGCAAACTGCAATCAAGCTTGCTTGCCTGGAACACAGTCTATTGCCAACACTCACTTTTGCCTCCTGTCCCAACCCCATGGGTCCTGCTTGCTTTGCACTACTGACATTGTGTGCTTGCCCACTTTCCACTGCTCTCTTGAATCTAAATGTCCTTCCCTTCCAGCTCAGGCTTTGGGCTGCAATTCGAATGTCTTCCTTTTGTTCCTGAGTATCCTCTGATACCTGTTTTCACCCACATGCCCAAAATAACAAGCTGTCCCAAAACACACAGGGACTTTTGTTTCAAGCTCTTTCCAAAGGACTGAGAATGTCATAGCAGCCTGTAACTGCACTTTTAACAAACAAGGAGGCTTACTAGTCATTCATTTTCTTCTGCTCATCAGTCCTTCCAGTGACTCTGCCCAGTGCTGAGCAGTCAGATAAGAGAGCAGGCTGCAGGATGGCTTCTGGCAAAAGTTCCCTCATTTAGAGGCTGCTGCTTACAGTCTGCTAGAAACTAAAGCAGCTGTCATAGCACTGGCTGTGCATGAGGTCAACACTCAGTGAGGCCAGAGCAGCAGGTCACTGAGAAAGAGCTGAGCACAGTCCTATACCCAAGACCCATCCCACTGACATCTGAACACTTTCACAAGTCCTTTCAACACATTTCTTTCCCTCCGCAGACAGGTTACACACAACTGGTTTTCACAGTGCATTTACGAACTCAAACACAAACCACCGCCATCATCAGCTTTGCTAAATTTTGTTCAAAGAAATAGCCTTAGATGGGAATTTGATGGAGTTTGTGATTGTTTGAGTTTAAAGGGACTGTGAGCAAAGCTGTCACAAGTTTTCATATAAAAGTTTCTGTAGGTATAAGTGTTATATACAGTTGTTTCACATCCTCCTCTAAATTTGATGTTAATTTTGGTAATCTAGAAACTTCATGATGAATGTTGTGACAATACATTGTTTTTTAAAGTTTTATTTTCAACTCTATGTACGTGTGTGTTTGTGTATAGGCATGTGCACATGAGTTCAGGTACCTGCGGAGGGCAGAAGCTTCAGATCTCCTGGAGCTGGAGTTAGAGGCTGTTGGGTCTTCTGCAAGAGCAGCAAGTGTTCTTAACTACTGTGCCAACTCCGCAGCCCCACTCAGTGGTTTTTTAGTTTCATCATTTGGGTGAGTAAAGGAATTAAACATCTGGGCTGGAGACATGGCTCGCTGGCTAAAGAACCTGTTGCACAGCTCTGAGAAACTGAGTCCTTATCCCCAGCACCCGTATAAATGCTGGACAGATGTGGTGACCACCTGTAATCTCAGCACTCCAGAGATGAGCAACAGGGGGCTTCTTTGGTCAAGCTGGTTAGCTAGATTATCTCAAGTTGGTGAGCTTTAGGCACAGCAAGAGACTGTCTCAATAAATAAAGTTAAGCAGGATCTAAAAATACACCCAACATCAACTTCTGATCCTACACACAAGTATACATGTGTGTATGTGCACACAAACATATGAATATACCATACACACACACACACACACACACACACACACACACACACACACACATATAGCTAAGTGCCATTCTGTGCAGACATTTTCACTTGTAAGTCTTCTTTTGTGAAACACATCTTCAGACAGTTTATTAACTTTTCCCATCAGATCTTTTTCTTTTTATTGAGAAGCCAGACTTCTATCTGTCATCTTCATACATCCCCTTATGACATGCACAAGAGAAAGAAATACACAGATCTAGTATAGGTTGTCTATCTTGAAGAACAAATTAAATGCTACCATTTAATTCTGTTAAATCTTAACATAGCTTCAAATTTCACAATTAGTGCTCTTTAG
The DNA here is from genome assembly GCF_049852395.1 of Peromyscus maniculatus bairdii. NCBI lineage: Eukaryota > Metazoa > Chordata > Mammalia > Rodentia > Cricetidae > Peromyscus > Peromyscus maniculatus. The sequence goes on from NC_134854.1 coordinate 99,973,195, forward strand.
GCTTAAGAAATATTTGCCTAGCTCAAAAAACATACACAAAAAAATTTCCTCTGTATTTCTTTTTAGAAATGCACCTTCTCCCCTAGCAGTGAGATCAGGGCCTGTTTATAATACTTGAGCTGGCTTTGAGGAACCTATTGCCCAGGCTTAAAACAAAGAGAGGGGTTCAGTCCTAGCTCAAGGTGATATGCCATGTTTTGTGGACACTCAAAGAAGACTTGCCTCTTTCTGAACAGTAACAGAGGAGGAGTGAATGGGGAGGTACAAAATGGGGTTCAGGAGGAGGGAACGGAAGAGGATGAGGGACGGGAAACTGCTGTCAGGATGTAAAATAAATGAAAAGAATTTAATTAATAAAAAATATACATATCTATCCAAAATCATAAAAGAATCTCAATGTACTCAATGAGTTTAGATTCTGTGCTTCAACCTACATCATTTTCTAGAACAGTAAATTCCGAAAAACAGAGACAAAAGCTGAGCAGACCCATAGGAAGACTACATGAAGAGAGAAATATTCTATACTCTATATCTGAGAGCAGGGATGCTAGGTAGTACTCATCCAAGTCAACAAGCTATTTGCTCAAATAAATCGGGTGTCTTGGTTGAAACATAAAATATATCTCAAAGGCAACAAAGTCATCTAATACCATGAAGTGTGTGTGTGTGTGTGTGTGTGTGTGTGTGTGTGTGTGTGTGTGTATGCATATGTGCACGCACACTCATAGGCATGTACACTTGCTTTCATAGGATTGTAATCAGAAGTTTTCTGCTAAAACTAGTGTATGCAGTCTTTCCATGCAGAGAAAGAAATTTATTTGAACAGGTTTGTGAGTTTAAACTCTGGAGCATACATGATACAAGCAGAGAGATGACTCTAGCAAACTGTCCTCTGATCACCTCATATATGCCATGTGTGATTTACATTCATTCTCATCCATGTTTTAGTTTTTGAAACTATTTGTTGAATTATACATGTATACTCAAGTACCTTTGTATGTGTGATGTGGTGTGCATAAGCCAAGAAAATGAAGTGCTTGCTACACAAGTATGCATACCTGAGTTGAACCCCATCACCACAGTAGCATGTATCTGTAATCTAAGACCTCCTACAGAGAGATGGGGGCTTCAGAAAGGAGACTCACAACACACAATCCTGTCTCAAAGTGGAAGATGAGAAATGACCTCCAAATGTGCACCATGGTATGTGACTACATTTATTCTTTCCCTGGCTTGCTCCCTCCCTCTCTTTCTCTCTCTTTCACACACACACACACACACACACACACACACACACACACACACACACACACACACAAACATCAGCATAAACATACAAACACAGCATAAAAACGCACACATATGCAGATACAGAAAAGAAACTTTATATATATACATATCTTGTTTTAAAAAATTAAAACATGGATTATATTATTATGACAGTGGAAATATAAGAAACCCCTAACTAAACAGTCAGTTACAAATTTTATAGATTAATATTCAAAATTACTCCACTTTGTGTCAGCCTTACTCAATCCTCCCATTTGAGAACTGTCTTTAACTGATAAGGGAAAACAATTATGGTTCACACATGGAAATTCTTAATGTCATTACACATGAAAATAATGATGTAAGAACTGTATTTATGCCCTCAAATAAAAAGGAGTAATGCTATTCTTTTTTATAGTAAAGGCCTACAATATTAAGTGATATAAAAATGAGACCATCACTTTCTGATGTTATAATATGCCCTAGGCAATCCTTTCAAAGAGGTATAAAATAATTGTGGTTGTGTTTAAATTCATGTTAAAAGTGAAAAATCATACTAGGAAACTGAAAATACCCCAAATACTTCTTTTTCAAAATCATCTGTGGCTTTAATATAAAAGCAAGTAGAAATGACACATCTTAAATATTTTATCTAGAACTGTGGATTCTTTAAAAAGAAAGTCTGAACATAACGAATGAATCCCAAGTAGAAAATATAAATACCACATCCCTAAACAAGTCACTTATGCAACCACCTGAG